>NC_088236.1:23298567-23617317 GCF_036934945.1 Oncorhynchus masou masou | reverse complement strand
TAGGGACTACAGAGTAAAGTGCACAGGCATTGTGGGGATGTGCTTCACATAAGGAATGATCACAGTGTTTAGAGGATGACTAACTAGACTAGACTACAGACTACAGACCAAGGTATTACAAACGGTTTCTGGCACACACACACACACCCCTACAGAGACACACACACACACCCCCTACAGAGACACACACACACCCCTACAGAGACACACATACACACCTACAGAGACACACACACATACCCCCTACAGAGACACACACACACATACCCCCTACAGAGACACACACACACATACCCCCTACAGAGACACACACACATAACCCCCTACAGAGACACACACACACATACCCCCTACAGAGACACACACACACATACCCCCTACAGAGACACACACACATACCCCCTACAGAGACACACACACATACCCCCTACAGAGACACACACACACACACCCTACAGAGACACACACACATACCCCCTACAGAGACACACACACATACCCCCTACAGAGACACACACACATACCCCCTACAGAGACACACACACATACCCCCTACAGAGACACACACACATACCCCCTACAGAGACACACACACATACCCCCTACAGAGACACACACACACACTCCCTACAGAGACACACGCACACCCCCTACAGAGACACACACACATACCCCTACAGAGACACACAGAGACACACACACACCCCCTACAGAGACACACACACACACCCCTACAGACACACACACACACCCCTACAGAGACACACACACCCCCTACAGAGAGCACACACACCCCTACACACACAGAGACGCACACCCCTACAGAGACACACACACACACCCCTACAGAGACACACACACACCCCTACAGAGACACACACACACGCCCCTACAGAGACATACACACACACACACCCCATACAGAGACACACACACACACACCCCTACAGAGACACACACAACCCTAAAGAGACACACACACCCCTACAGGGACACACACACACACCCCTACAGAGACACACGCACACACACACCCCTACAGAGACACACACACACACCCCTACAGAGACACACACACACACCCCTACAGAGACACACACACACCCCTACAGAGACACACACACACACACACACACCCCTACAGAGACACACACACACACCCCCTACAGAGACCCCTACAGAGACACACACACACCCCTACAGAGACACACACACACACACCCCTACAGAGACACACACACACCCCTACAGAGACACACACACACACCCCTACAGAGACACACACACACCCCTACAGAGACACACACACACACACACACCCCCATACAGAGACACACACACACACCCCTACAGAGACACACACACACACACCCCTACAGAGACACACACACACCCCTACAGAGACACACACACACCCCTACAGAGACACACACACCCCTACAGAGACACACACACACCCCTACAGAGACACACACACACACCCCTACACACACACACACACACCCCAGAGACACACACACACCCTACAGAGACACACACACACACCCCTACAGAGACACACACACACCCCACAGAGACACACACACACACCCCTACAGAGACACACACACACACACCCTACAGAGTACACACACACACACACACACACACACACACCCCTACAGAGACACACACACACCCCTACAGAGACACACACACACCCCTACAGAGACACACACACACACCCCTACAGAGACACACACACACACACCCCAGAGACACACACACGCACACACCTACAGACACGCACACACACACACCCCTACAGAGACACACACACACACCCCTACAGAGACACACACACACACACACACACACACACACACACACACCCTTACACAGAGACACACACATACCCCCTACAGAGACACACACACATACCCCCTACAGAGACACACACACACATACCCCCTACAGAGACACACACACATACCCCCTACAGAGACACACACACACATACCCCCTACAGAGACACACACACACACACCCTACAGAGACACAAACACACACCCCTTACAGAGACACACACACACACATACCACCTACAGAGACACACACACACACCCCTACAGGAGACACACACACCTACAGACCCTACAGACACACACCCCTACAGACACACACACCCCTACAGAGACACACACACACACACACCTACAGACACACACACACACACACCCCTACAGACACACACACACCCCTACAGAGACACACACACACCCCTACAGAGACACACACACACACACACCCCTACAGAGACACACACACACACCCCTACACACACACATACCCCCTACAGAGACACACACACACATACCCCCTACAGATACACACACACACATACCCCCTACAGAGACACACACACATATCCCCTACAGAGACACACACACACACACCCTACAGAGACACAAACACACACCCCTTACAGAGACACACACACACACATACCACCTACAGATACACACACGTTCATTCCCCCTACAGGGAGACACACACACATACCCACCTACAGACACACACACACACACACACCCCTACAGACACAAACACTCACCCCTACAGACACACACACCCCTACAGACACACACACACCCCTAAAGAGACACACATACACACGCATAAAGACACACACACACACACACCCCTACAGAGACACAGACACGCACACCCCTACAGAGACACACACACATACCCCCTACAGAGACACACACACATATCCCCTACAGAGACACACACACACACACACCCCTACAGAGACACACACACACACATGCCCCCTACAGAGACACACACACATATCCCCTACAGAGACACACACACACACCCTACAGAGACACAAACACACACCCCTTACAGAGACACACACACACATACCACCTACAGAGACACACACGTTCATTCCCCCTACAGGGAGACACACACACATACCCACCTACAGACACACACACACACACACACACACCCCTACAGACACACACACACACACCCCTACAGACACACACACACACACACATCCCTACAGAGACACACACAACCCTACAGAGACACACACACACACCCCTACAGAGACACACACACACACCCCTACAGAGAGACACACACACACCCCTACAGAGAGACACACACACCCCTACAGATACACACACACACCCCTACAGAGAGACACACACACCCCTACAGATACACACACACACCCCTACAGACACACACACACCCCTACAGAAACACACACCCCTACAGAGACACACACACACCCCTAAAGAGACACACACACACGCATAAAGACACACACACACACACACACACCTACAGAGACACACACACATACCCCCTACAGAGACACACACACACCCCTACAGAGAGCACACACACACACACCCCTACAGAGACACACACACACCCCTACAGAGACACACACACACCCCTACAGAGACACACACACACATACCGCCTACAGAGAGACATACACACACATACCCCCCTACAGAGTCACACACACACCCCTACAGAGACACACACACATACCCCTACAGAGACACACACATTCATACCCCCTATAGGGAGACACACACACATACCCCCCTACAGACACACACACACACACACACACACATGCCCCCCTACAGAGATATACACACACACACCCCTACAGAGACCCATAAACACACACCCCCTACAGAGACACACACACACAGCAGATAGAGGACTGTAGCGAGGAGCAAGACCGAGGGGGTGCTGCCTTCACACCAGGCAGAGTGATGTGGAGGTGTCACCCCCCCACCCTGGTTGCCAGTGGCGGAAGTCCCGATGACAGGCTGGGGATGACAGCCAAGCCTCAGCTCATGCCAACGGGCTGGTTGGGGTTGGGTTCCCTCACCCTCTTCTCTTGTCTCCCTCTCTTCGCTCTCTTCCTCAGCTCTTTGTTATGACTGCTTTTGACAACACACAGCGGGAGGGAGGGCTCGGTTTGCTTGTGTTTATTCCAAGTGGATGCTGTGTATGTAAAATTACTACCGTTGCTGTTGAAGCCGTTTGTGTGTGTGTGTGTGTGTGTGTGTGTGTGTGTGTGTGTGTGTGTGTGTGTGTGTGTGTGTGTGTGTGTGTGTGTGTGTGTGTGTGTGTGTGTGTGTGTGTGTGTGTGTGTGTGTGTGTGTGACTGACAGTGAAAGGGTTAACCCAATATACAGTGTGTCTGTCTGAGTTCCAGAACAACACAGCGGCAGGCAGCTGGAATGTGCAGGAGATGTACATGGTAATTGAAACACTGTGGTGGAGCCAACCGTCAGAGGCAATCTCTCTTTTTTTATTCACACCTTACTGGTGCACGAGGCAACACATGTATTAGCATCCGTGACACCATGTCCCTGGTAAGTGTTGGTATGTATCCTTCTTAGCCATCATCTCTGACAATGCTGTAGTCATATGAACATGTTGTAATTTGTATTTCTGGCCTACAGTTCTGCATTGCATAGGCCTGGTGCATACAGAGGGTTAGTGAACCAAAACTGATGACACCAGTCATCTCAGTAGCTATACCTTGTATTAATGTTCCTCTCCTCTGGGATAATATCTGGTTCACAGTGGTTCAAATACTGGGTGTATTTCCAAGTGGCCCTAGTTTTAAACTCCTATATGAGTTTTGATATCAATTTCTGCTCTTTTCTGGGTGTTCATTATTGAACTAGGCTTTTCTTTCTTATTTGGGGTGTTTCATTTCATCTGAGAAGAGCAGAAGGGCAGTCTCTCTCTTCTGAGGATTGAGTTCAATTTAACAGCATAGCAGCTTAATTGGAGATTTTTGGGGAATAAATATTGTTTGTGAACATATCACGCCCCACTAAAATTACTCCACACAAAGTGAACTCCACTAAATAAACTCCACCAAATGAACTCCACCAAATGAACTCCACCAAATGAACTCCACCAAATGAACTCCACCAAATGAACTCCACTAAATAAACTCCACTAAATGAACTCCACCAAATGAACTCCACTAAATAAACTCCACTAAATGAACTCCACACAAAGTGAACTCCACTAAATAAACTCCACTAAATAAACTCCACTAAATGAATTATTCTAAATTAAGAGTCATAATTCAAAGCAATCCAGTGTTGCATTTGAGGTGATTTAGCTTTTTATTTTTTGAAGATCTATTGTTCTATTGTCCACATTTGACCTACAATCAAGTCTTAGCTCCTCAACCACTACAATCCACTATTTACTGTTTGTTTACATTGGACACACCTCCCTCTTGTCTTCCCCCTGTTTTAGTTAATCTAGTGTGCCCCCCCTCCCCACATGATGAAAAGACAGGCCTTTGTGTGTGTGTGATGAGCCATAAATAACAGAATTACCTTTCATTTCCATTTCTGTCTAACATATGGCTTTAAACACTTGTCAAAACCCATTTAATTACTGATGTTTTGAGCCAATTGTGTAACTTTGTGAATTCCCCAGAGTGCTCTATAGATAGGATCATTGTTGGGTTTTAACATAACAGCAGACTGCAGACTCCACCATACTGCTGGGAGTAGATGAGTAAGCTAGTGTACACTATAGCAGAACTCATCATATGTGTCAGCTGTTCAAACTAATAACAGCATATACTGGAAGACCAGATGGTCTGGTTTTCTGTTCTGATTAAATGTGCCAAGACTAAACAATTACATACTGTATACTGCATTTATACATTGTGCGTATTTCATGGGAGTGTGTTTTTTGTGTGTGTCTGTGACGTGCATGCGTACGTGCGTACACCAGAGGAGGCTGGTGGGAGGAGCTGTAGGAGGACAGGCTCATTGTAATGGCTGGAATGGAATTCATTAGAGAAGATATTTCTTTGTCTGATTGTCACAGATATTTGCTTTTAAGTACAAGAAAATGCACGGGGATCTGGTGAGAGACATAGCATAGGCCAGACATAACATCAAACATACACCATGAATAAAACCCAACAACAATGACAGATGAAGGACTCTTACCCCTCCCACATTACGTAGCTGTCCCTCCTATACTCAATGTTACATATCCCCTTAATGTCCAAGGTCCCTGAGTGTTGCATAGTGTTATTGCACAACCCTATAGTTTCAGTGCCCATTATTCAATGGAACGGTATCAAACATATGGAAACCACATGTTTGACTCTGTTCCATTCATTCTATTCCAGCCGTTACAATGAGCCCGTCCTCCTATAGCTCTTCCCACCAGCCTCCTCTGGTGTACAGCATGTCCATCAGTCTGTGGTTATGTGTTATGTCATTAGCTCGGTCTGTTGTGTTGTGTCTGTGTGTTCAGGGTCAGGCAGTTCACAGAGCTGCAGGTCACTGTGCCCTCCAGCTGACTCTCTGTGACTCCATCCGTACATTCAGACACACACGCTCACGTGTCCCCGCCTCTCCCCCCCAGCTCCACTGCAGATGGAAATCATTATTTGATTCTTAACTCCAAAGGAAATCATTTCATATCACAAAAGCAAATTACCAGGCATCCAACTATTTAGAGAATGAGACCAGCCTTTCTGGGTCTTGCTTCCTGTTTGGAAACTCTAATTTGGATTTAAACAAAGCTTTAAACCTTTTTAAATAAATGGCCAGGGCACGGCTTGTTGCGGAGTGGAGGAGATGACCCCTATTGACCTCAATGATCTGGCGCCGAGACGGCAGGAGGGTGATTGTGGGAAGTGGGAAGTGTGCACTTGGATTTCAAAGGGGCTCTTGTGGGGCTCTTGCTCTCTCCTCAGGATACAGTGTGTCAAACAAGGACCTAAAACCCTCACAGAAGAGAAAGTGGCTCCTTTCTGGCACTTTGCACTCTGGCACTATGAACTGGCCAAGCTGAGATCTTTTTCCTGTTAGTTTTGGCACTATACAGCCCTAAGGCCTCAAAGACTGTCTGAGTGGATGAGAGGAGAGACTAGAGGACATGACTGGGGAATAGAATGAAGGGGGGTTGGGTTGTGTGTGTTTCAGGTCTCCGTGTCAGGCAGTTGGAATCGGTCAGTTCCTAACTGCCACTGAAGGCCATAAGCTCCTGCCCTGTGGAGATGTGCCCACTGGCCAATTCATCACTCTTTTCACTTAAACTGTAAGAAGAAAACATTTCATTTTTTTCACACCTGATTGTTCCTCCTCCTTCCTTCCATCTCACACCTTTTGACCGAACCAATATTTTATTATCACGGAGAGAAATGGTTTCCTCAAGGAAAATTGCCTTGAGCTGTTTTCCTCTAGCTATCTCATGTACACATATGTGCCGAGCTTTGTCAGCGTTGTCCCTCCTGTATGCAGTACCCCCTCCCTCTCTCTCTCTCTGTCTCTCTTTTCCCCCTGCACTGCATCAAAACAGCTGGGCGGCTGTTTGTGGTACATTCATAATTGTGCATGCGGGGTAATTAAGAGCCTTGTCCTAAATGATAGCTTTGCTTGGCTTCTCAGATGTTCACTAACAAGGCAGCCTACAAAGGTGTTAGTGTAGTGCATTCATCAGTGTCATCTGGGGCTAATTACTGCTCCATAAATCACAACAGTGACCTGGGCCAGCCTTTTCCACTGGGAGGAACATAGTGGCACAGTTAAGATGGTACGGGCCAAATACCAACACTACAAATGGATCAAACGACCAGGATCTGACTATCCTCAATGAGAGAGAAGAGTATCTAACTGTTTGTGTGCTGTACATGTACTGTAGCCAATCTGCTGTTTTATCAACATGATGAATTGGCTGTATTCGGCTGTATTCGGTCTCTGGGAGAAATTGGGCATGTTTACAAAGTAAAGTCTTCCTCTATTTATATTCTCTGATAATCCTAGTCACAGTAATAATGTGAAGCTGAAGGTGCTGCCTGTGCTGGCTTGTGTTGTAGGCCTACAGTAGACCAAGCTTACAGTGTCCTTCCTTGACTTTTACAACAATATGGAGGTTAAGTTAGCAGTTTCTGAGATTTATACTGCCTTTCAAGCATCCTTCGTTTCCACCTATTACTGCGATCAAGCCATTCCAATGGAGCCACGAAACCCCAGCCAGTCTAAAACCACACCGCTTGCTTTTCATTCATTAAATGACACTCTGAAAGCTCAGGGGGCCCCGTATCTGCAGCTTGCTTGGACAGAAGACGAGCCACCTTCAATGCAGTGCAGCGTCCTGGCAGCTCAGTCTGGATTCAGTGACACCCAGGGGAGAGAGCGGGGACCAGGCATCCAGTGGCACCCAGGGGAGAGAGCGGGGACCAGGCATCCAGTGGCACCCAGGGGAGAGAGCGGGGACCAGGCATCCAGTGGCACCCAGGGGAGAGAGGGGGGACCAGGCATCCAGTGGCACCCAGGGGAGAGAGCGGGGACCAGGCATCCAGTGGCACCCAGGGGAGAGAGCGGGGACCAGGCATCCAGTGGCACCCAGGGGAGAGAGTGGGGACCAGGCATCCAGTGGCACCCAGGGGAGAGAGCGGGGACCAGGCATCCAGTGGCACCCAGGGGAGAGAGCGGGGACCAGGCATCCAGTGGCACCCAGGGGAGAGAGCTGGGACCAGGCATCCAGTGGCACCCAGGGGAGAGAGGGGGGACCAGGCATCCAGTGGCACCCAGGGGAGAGAGCGGGGACCAGGCATCCAGTGGCACCCAGGGGAGAGAGCGGGGACCAGGCATCCAGTGGCACCCAGGGGAGAGAGTGGGGACCAGGCATCCAGTGGCACCCAGGGGAGAGAGCGGGGACCAGGCATCCAGTGGCACCCAGGGGAGAGAGGGGGGACCAGGCATCCAGTGGCACCCAGGGGAGAGAGCGGGGACCAGGCATCCAGTGGCACCCAGGGGAGAGAGCGGGGACCAGGCATCCAGTGGCACCCAGGGGAGAGAGTGGGGACCAGGCATCCAGTGGCACCCAGGGGAGAGAGTGGGGACCAGGCATCCATCTTAACAAGGTCACACCGTTTGATTTTTAATGGTCAGTGCTCAGCCTGTCGTCTTCCCTTTGAAATATTAGTGCTCATTAATAATGTAGAGGCAGTTACCCCCCTCCTCTTCCCTCCATTCCTCCACCTGCGGCGAAATGGCCTCCTTGGCTGTTGGCGGTCATCCTCTGCACCAGGGTGGGTAGAGTCTGATCCAGGAGTAGGCCTGCTCTCTCTGTCTCTTTCTCTCTCTCTCTGTTTCCCTCCCAGCAGCTGGCCAAATGCCTGTTTTACTGGGCAGCTTTACGGCGTTCATTAGGCGCACTTAACAGCCGCTGTAATTCTGGGAGACGGGGTGGGAAGTGAGACGATTAGTGGTTGGCTTGGACCTGCGTGCCAGGCAGCTGCAGTTGACCTTTTATTTCAGACATGAAAGATGTCTCTTTCGCGCATGTGGAGATTTCATATTTTCACTTGGGTTCACTGCAGAGGCTTTATATTAGATGTATTAAATCTCTCTCTCTCCTGTGCTTGTTTCATTTCAGCATGTCTGCCTGTTACTCACTCTGCAGATGAAAAGTCTAATCAGGAAAAGTTTTAAGATAAGAGATAAGCAGACATCTTATTGAGGAAGGAGTTATGAATTGAATCCAAAAAGGACCTCTGGCCATTTGCATACACAGTGGGGAGAACAAGTATTTGGTACACTGCCGATTTTGCAGGTTTTCCTACTTAAAGCATGTAGAGGTCTGTAATTGTTATCATAGGTACACTTCAACAGTGAGAGACGGAATCTAAAACAAATATCTAGAAAATCACGTTGTATGATTTTTAAGTAATTCATTTGCAGTAGAACTTAATATTTGGTACAGAAACCTTTGTTTGCAATTACAGAGATCATACGTTTCCTGTAGTTCTTGACCAGGTTTGCACACACTGCAGCAGGGATTTTGGCCCACTCCTCCATACAGACCTTCTCCAGATCCTTCTGGTTTCGGGTCTGTCGCTGGGCAATACGGACTTTCAGCTCCCTCCAAAGATTTTCTATTGGGTTCAGGTCTGGAGACTGGCTAGGCCACTCCAGGACCTTGAGATGCTTCTTACGGAGCCACTCCTTAGTTGGCTGTGTGTTTTGGGTCGTTGTCATGCTGGAAGACCCAGCCACGACCCATCTTCAATGCTCCATCATCCAGATGGTCATTGGCAAACTTCAGATGGGCCTGTACATGCGCTGGCTTGAGCAGGGGGACCTTGCGTGCGCTGCAGGATTTTAATCCATAACGGCGTAGTGTGTTCCTAATGGTTTTCTTAGAGACTGTGGTCCCAGCTCTCTTCAGGTCATTGACCAGGTCCTGCCGTGTAGTTCTGGTCTGATCCCTCACCTTCCTCATGATCATTGATGCCCCACGAGGTGAGATATTGCATGTAGCCCCAGACCGAGGGTGATTGACCGTCTTCTTGAACTTCTTCCATTTTCTAATAATTGCGCCAACAGTTGTTGCCTTCTCACCAAGCTGCTTGCCTATTGTCCTGTAGCCCATCCCAGCCTTGTGCAGGTCTACAATTTTATCGCTGATGTCCTTACACAGCTCTCTGGTCTTGGCCATTGTGGAGAGGTTGGAGTCTGTTTGATTGAGTGTGTGGACATGTGTCCTTTATACAGGTAATGAGTTCAAACAGGTGCAGTTAATACAGGTAATGAGTGGAGAACAGGAGGTCTTCTTAAAGAAAAACTAACAGGTCTGTGAGAGCTGGAATTCTCACTGGTTGGTAGGTGATCAAATACTTATGTCATCCAATAAAATGCTAATTAATTACTTAAATATCATACAATGGGATTTTTTGGATGTTTGTTTTAGATTCCGTCTCTCACAGTTGAAGTGTACCTATGATACAAAGTACAGACCTCTACAGGCTTTGTAATTAGGAAAACCTGCAAAATCGTCAGTGTATCAAATACTTGTTGTCCCCACTGTACATTCCCAAACCTCTGACCAATTTTATTTGGAAGGTCATTAGGCTACCTGTTCCCCTCCTGAAGATCAATTGTTGTGTTTTTGGTTGTTGTTGAGATGTTTTTTTCATCAAGTGAGATTAAAAGTACATCTGAGTTGTAAGGCAGCGAGGGAAGCAGGGTCAAGGCCAAGACAACTTCAACTCCTACACAGAAACGTTCAATTAGAATCGGGCTTAACTGCCGAAGGATTTAACTTGAGTGTTTTCTTGTTTTCGCCTCACACTCAGTTAGCTGGATAAACATAACAAACGGAGGCTGCAATGGCTGGGAGCAATTTTCAGGCAGAATTGTTTCATCAATTGTTAGGGAAGACATATCAATCCCTGAATGATGATATTCATTTTCTGTAAATGGGCATCCACCATAGTTTAGAAGTAGAGAAGCAATGACCCATATGCTTAATAATACTATACTGATCAGTCTAGAGGTGGTGTTTTGAGAAGCAGCTTGTGTGTGTTTATGCATTGCTTGATGACTGGTTGTGTGCTAGAAACTCTCTAGACGACATATCATCCTATACAACACCGAAGACATTCTACACACTCCCTTGGTCAGAGAGCACACCCCAGGGTAACGGCCCCTGTCTCTACAAATCAGCCTCATAAACTTTGGGGAAAGTGACCCCATAAAGTGAGCTTGACCTCCAGGTTTGAGAAGGCATAATGGGCCACGGACCATTAAGTTCACACACACACACACATTGTCAGGATTAGATTCCCATGCTCACGCTGCTATGTGGAGTCGCTCGCTTGGGCCTGGCCTGGCACCCCTAAATGTCAGCAGATCCCCATTCAGAGCACTGCACTGCTGTGATGCACTTAAACCTTCAACACAGCTTTTATTGACATTCCTTCAAGGCTCCTGGAAATGTTCCTCCAACTCCAGCCTTTCCTCCTAGATCTCCACTTGTGAAATAGATACACCTACTGTACTGTCTGTGGGTGTGAAAAGTGGAGGCGTCTAGCAGTGGATAGAGTGTGCCAGTCCAAGAATCTGTGTGCAGTCCCGGTGTTAATAGCATCACATAGCATACCAGAGGGTTTTACAGAGACACATCACATGCTGTTTTTATTATGCTAAAATCAATCTCTGTTCACTTTGTAAATGGTAAGAGGACAATAAAATGGTTCTATTTGCCAGACACATCAATGAATGTAAAACACCCCCAGTGTAAAAATATGTCTGTATTCCCGTAAGTTTTAATATTGATGTGTTTTCACTGTCGCGAACTACCTCAAATCACAGCAAGAGAGTAGTTTTATTGCAGTAGTACTGGAGAAAGACTAGGTACAAAGTGAGGTGTTGTTAATGGGCATTATGTCCTAATTATTATAGTCAAATTGTAAAGATCTTTCTCTTCAATTTCTGGCAGAAATGACAAACAATCCCATTTCTGGTTACTGCAGTGCATACTCCCTGAATTGTGTGAACCTTTCCCTTCGTAGTGCTTAAAATAAAAAGAATGCTAGTTATTTTCCTGTCTGAGATATTGGCAGTGCTTTTACACGAGGCCCAGAAGGGGTTAACCTCCTTGTGCTGGGTCTGTGCTCTGGAGGTTCTTAAAGAGCCCCACTTAAGGTATCTTTTGTGGTTCCAGATGTTTTGTGTAGCTATTTATTTAGCTTGTAAACAGGCCGACAAAAGCCCTCGGCATAATGTTGGTGAGGGTAACCGCAATGACATTGTTGGGGGTCCTTTACAAAAGATGGCTGCATGCTTAATGTGATTTAGTGCTGGGGGAAGCCTTTATCGCCTCCGAGAGGGGAGGTCTCCAGATTGAAATGCAAATCCTTCCATTTTAGAATTCATTAGGGGCAACACAGCCAACGCAACAATGAAAACGCTGATGGGAGGGAGGGAAGGAAGGAAAGAGGGAGGGATGGGGTTTGGGGCTTTTCTTTTTAAAGGGTAACGGGTAGAAATGAGGCAGGCACTGGCAGATCGCTTCTGATCTGACTTCGTTCCTCTCCCTCCCTCCCTCCCTCCCTCCCTCCGTTTTCTTTTTTATAGGAAAGGCTATGTGAAGATGGTTGTTGTCGGGCCGGTTTGTGAGAGTAATGAACAGGTGGTTTCTACCCTATGCCTCTAATGATGCAGGCTGTGAGAACATCTGCTGTAGTAAAATCACGTGATACACCACCTCTCTGTGTATATGGCAGGCAGCACTACCTGCTACCAATACATATTTATTTACTAACTATATAATATGTTATCACATTAGAAACTGTATGGCTGGTATTGTGTTCATTACTCAAAAACAAGAGGTTAAACTTGTCAGCCAATACCCAAGCTAACTTTGTGCAGAGGGGATTGAAAAAAGTGCAGCTTGATGCACAAGGTTGCCACTGTTGTCAAGCTGTGAATGCTTTTAAAAAGCTTTTCATACTTTCAGAATCTTTTTCTATGTCATTTTTTTTCTCATTCACTCTTCCATTCTCACACTTGTACAAAGTGAACATGCACACACACACACACACACACACACACACACACACACACACACACACACACACACACACACACACACACACACACACACACACACACACACACACACACACACACACGTCTTTCACTGACTTATGGCAAAACCTGATCTGTATCTCCCACACACACACTTCCCTGGAGAATTGATTAAAATCAGAGAGACATAGACCTTGAACATTGCTGCTTTTGTCTGAGCAAACAAAGGCTGCCGGTAATTGGATTCACATTGAGTGAAGTATTTAAAACAGTCTGGTAACTAGAGCAAGCTGTGGTCCCGCCGTGCTCCTGCCAGCGTCTTGTTGTTCCAAAGACTTCCCGACCGAGCCCACCTTTATGGGTCTAGCCTTGCCTGCTCCAACAGAGCACGGCCATGTTAAGGGACTCCTATTTAACCTTCTCCAACATTACTATGAGAAATCTGTCATTCGAGACAAGTTTATACCTCTTTAACCTCCACTTCTCCTGGTCTCTCCTTGTGGAACGTTTCAATTCTCCATTTACTTCTACTCCTTTGTCAGCTGATCGCTGTTTAGTTGAATCATTCTTTGTAAGAATCTACAAAAAACTATATATATATATATATATATATATGTCTAAAAGCATCGTTTAGATGAAATGACCTGAGGAGAAGAACATGTTTACCTACATGAACATAAACCAAGCTGCTCAAACAGACCCAGTTACAGAAAATTAAACCCGTGAAGGACTTGATTAGAAGCAATCAGGCAAGAAATCAATAAAACATGGCCGGGACAAAGTGCGTCTAATTGTTTGCATACCTGTGGCTAAAACCAAGAGAGATTGGGGGGGCTATCTGCCATTTTGTGTCTGCAGTGGAAGTGAAAAAGATAGAGATCGGCTCCAGATTGCGGGAGTCGCAGAACCTGGGCCCAGGGGACACCGTCAAGTGATCCCATTGCTACGGGAGTCACAGGCACTCCATTACACAGAGCCTGAACTCAGGTTATCCAGTCTCCGCAGACACGGCCGACCTGATTGCCTCTCCGGTTTAACTTCCACCCCGTCCTGTTGACATTGGCCCACTGGCTAGGGAGGGGAGGGGGAGGAAACTCTACCTAACGGAGCCCATGCTGTGCCCAAAATGACTCCCTATTCCCTGTATCGCATAGGCTCTAGTCAAAATAAGTGCACTATATAGGGAATAGGGGTTCCTGTCAAAGGTAGTGCACTATATTTCACTGTACTTGTGCATGTGACATTAAAACTTGAAACTATATAGGGAAAATGTTTCCATTTCAGACGCACCCCCACTGTCCCACCCTCGCCTTCTAGACCCCTGTAGATTAGTTTAAAGTGAGCCCCTAGAGAGACGGACAGATTGCAACTAAAGAGTAAACCTCAGAAAGAGCCTTCTATGGTTTAAGTGTATTTGCACAGTCTTCTTGTACCACAATAAAGATTGTGAAGGTTTATTGACTGCATAGATGTTGAGTAACATTTTACTTATATGAGTGGTCTTATCGAGGTTAGCCAACACAACGTTCTTCATCTGTTGACATTTTCTTGTCAGAGTATGTGTTCCAGAAATATTTACCTTTCAAAAGGGTTTTTCAAGGGTAAATTGAGTTTACCCTGCCACAGAAAGTCAAGTTGTGTTACACGTCATGTCTGCGTTTACTATTGCACCCAACCTTTTTTGCTTACTGTACCACCAACTGCCCGGGCTACCCCTGAAGTACGCCCTCGTGCATTTTACCAGAAGGCCTATGGTCACATGAGTCTTCTCAAGTCCCCCTGTGGATAGGCCAAGTACCCCCAGGGTCCTAGTACCCCCAGGGTCCTAGTACCCCTGGTTGAGAATCACTGCTCTAGTCTACACAATGAACAGAAGGGGAAGGTGGTTTTCTTTTTAGATTGTGTCTTGTGTTTTGTTTGCTCTTTTTTTGTCTGAAAGGTAATTTGTTTAATATTTAGTGGCAGGGTGATACTGAGCCGGCCTTCGCTCCGATATTTCTCAGCCACCTTTTCTCTGTTGTAATTAGAGGGCTGCAGGGGACTGGAGTGGAGGCCATGTCCTGTGGAGACCTAGCGAGGAGATGACGAACGCTTCTGAGACGCGGCTCCTCGCCCGTAGGCCCTGACAGCCCTTTTCACTTTCCATCAGCAATTATTGCTCCTCTCTGATGTGTGGGCTAACCATTTGACAAGTCAATTAATTGTTAATGGTTTCTCCATCTGCTTTTCTTCACCAGCATCCTGCGATTCATGGCTTTGAGTCCAAATTCAATTTTGAGATCCATCCTTATTTCCTCCCTAAGCTACGAGGTATGGCAGCCAGTCCTGGCCTGATACCGCATGGCATATGTGAGGTATAGCACAGGCATTGAATAGATGGAACTAATGGCCCTAAAAAGGTTTTAGTTCTTTCGTCATTGTTTTCATGAATTAATTAACTATATAATTTGGATGATTGCAGAATATGCCAAAAGAGATGTTATTGTTGGCTTAGAAATGTGACCCAGTCCTGGTTGTAAAGCTAATAGTAAACTAGCTAGTGCCTTCACAATAACATAACCCATCTTTTTCACTCCCTGTCTACACTATCCACACGCTATTTGAGAGAACACATCATGATTCATATTTATATTGCTAATTAGTCTATGTACATTATTAATTTCACAAAAATATCCCTCCAAGAGGATCTAATTAAGGGAGGAAATTAGTCAAAGCTAATAACGGTCATAGTTGAAAAAGCATTTTTAAACATCACCCAAATGTCTTCTTCCCTCATTTGCCAGTCCGATGCAGTTCATAACTGCTTGGTGAACAAACACATTCGTTAGAATTCATATTATCTCAGAATCGAGTTGACTCTAGAAATAGTGTGTGTGATTAATTATTAGCTTGAATACAATTAGCATTCATTAGCTAAATGTGCTATATGAAATAATTAAATGCCTAATTAAATGCTTTGTTGAATTTAATGAGGGGAGGATAGATTTCCAATAAATGTATAATTCAGTGTGACTTTTCCCATCATACAGTGGGGCAAAAAAGTATTTAGTCAGCCACCAATTGTGCAAGTTCTCCCACTTAAAAAGATGATAGGCCTGTCATTTTCATCATAGGTACACTTCAACTATGACAGACAAAATTAGAGAACAAAAATGCAGAAAATCACATTTTTTTATGAATTTATTTGCAAATTATGGTGGAAAATAAGTATTTGGTCAATAACAAAAGTTTATCTCAATACTTTGTTATATACCCTTTGTTGGCAATGACAGAGGTCAAACATTTTCTGTAAGTCTTCAAGGTTTTCACACACTGTTGCTGGTATTTTGGCCCAATCCTTCATGCAGATCTCCTCTAGAGCAGTGATGTTTTGGGGCTGTTGCTGGGCAACACAGACTTTCAACTCCCTCCAAAGATTTTCTATGGGGTTGAGATCTGGAGACTGGCTAGGCCACTCCAGGACGTTGAAATTTTTCTTACGAAGCCACTCCTTCGTTGCCCGGGTGGTGTGTTTGGGATCATTGTCATGCTGAAAGACCCAGCCACATTTCATCTTCAATGCCCTTGCTGATGGAAGGAGGTTTTCACTCAAAATCTCATGATACATGGCCCCATTCATTCTTTCCTTTACACAGATCAGTCGTCCTGGTCACTTTGCAGAAAAACAGCCCCAGAGCATGATGTTTCCACCCCCATGCTTCACAGTAGGTATGGTGTTCTTTGGATGCAACACAGCATTTTTTGTCCTCCAAACACGACGAGTTGAGTTTTTGCCAAAAAGTTATATTTTGGTTTCATCTGACCACATGACATTCTCCCAATCTTCTTCTGGATCATCCAAATGCTCTCTAGCAAACTTCAGACGGGCCTGGACATGTACTGGCTTAAGCGGGGGGACACGTCTGGCACTACAGGATTTGAGTCCCTGGCGGCGTAGTGTGTTACTGATGGTAGGCTTTGTTACTTTGGTCCCAGCTCTCTGCAGGTCATTCACTAGGTTCCCCCGTGTGGTTCTGGGATTTTTGCTCACCGTTCTTGTGATCATTTTGACCCCACAGGGAGAGATCTTGCGTGGAGCCCCAGATCGAGGGAGATTATCAGTGGTCTTGTATGTCTTTAATTTCCTAATAATTGCTCCCACAGTTGATTTCTTCAAACCAAGTTGTTCTTGGCCATAGTGGAGTTTGTGGAGTGTGACTGTTTGAGGTTGTGGACAAGTGTCTTTTATACCGATAACAAGTTCAAACAGGTGCCATTAATACAGGTACCGAGTGGAGGACAGGGGAGCCTCTTAAAGAACAAGATACAGGTCTGTAAGAGCCAGAAATCTTGCTTGTTTGTTGGTGACCAAATATTTATTTTCCACCATAATTTGCAAATAAATTCAGTAAAAATCATACAATGTGATTTTTTGGATTTTTTTCTTCTCATTTTGTCTATCATAGTTGAAGTGTACCTATGATGAAAATTACAGGCCTCTCTCATCTTTTTAAGTGGGAGAACTTGCACAATTGGTGGCTGACTAAATACTTTTTTGCCCCACTGTATGTACAGTTCTGTATAGATAGTGTATTTTCCAATGTCCATACTAGCAAACCACTTAAAGTGAAGCATGCATTCTAAGTGGTATGCCACTGTGGACAGTCTTGGTTGAGGTGTGGTTAATACATAGACTGTCCCATTGTAGTGTCGTGTCTACAGATTATTACAGCGTTATTACAGTGACGGCACCCTATTTCCTATTTATTGTATTTAGTCAAAATTAGTGCACTAATAAGGAAGGGGGTCCCATTTGGGATTCACCCTATGACTGTGTTCAGTCAAAAGTAGTGTACTATATAGGGTTTAGGGTGTTATTTGGGACATACTCCATGACTGTGTTCAGTCTGTCTCCTCCACAGCAGCACACAGTGTGTTTAATTGGCTTCTCAATCTGGTAGCAGAGCCATTACCAAATCCAACACAGACCATTAGGCCGCATGAGCTTAATTGCCCATTAATTGGATAATTAGTCCTTCCTTTTGTTTTTTTCCCTCATTCCCTCTTTTTGTCTCTCTTTTCCTTTTTTCTGACATAGTCGTACATTTACTATATCCCTCATTCTTCTTTCATTCCTTTTTCAAAATTCTCTCTATGTATCTATCTTTTTCTTTCTGCTTCACTCTTGCTTGGAGGATGTAGGCATCCCATGACTGTAACCTGCAGCTGAGAGTGAGTGATCTGCCCTGCTCTGTGTGGGTGGAACAATGGTAAAGTAGTACAAGCCCGAGTGGTTTGATGTAGCCCCAAGTCTGCTCTCTCCTACCATGCAGTCATGTTGACCCACAGAACACACTGTGTGTGGCTGGAGCAGCACAGGAATCAGGGAGACTCTGTGTCATGCATGCATAGTTAAATAGCCTACACATCTCAAGTGCATTAGGTGCCATTTTATGAGAAAAAAAGTTTTCTTTCTTTTTATCCTCTTGATTCTGCCTTCCATTATTCTCTCGGAGAGTATGCATCTCAGGATATTCACATTGCTACCATTAGACTCAGGTAGCCGTCATCTGATGGATTTATAATATAAAGTATAAAGTAAATGTTTGGCACATTTGATAGCTATTTGAGATCTCACCTCTCACGAAGCAGCCATATCATCCCTGACTAGGAAACAAGAAGAGATGTTAGAAGCAAAATAATGGAAATTAAATACAGTGCATTCAGAAAGTATTCATAACCCTTGAATTATTCCACAATTTGATGTGTTACAGCCAGAATTCAAAATAAATTAAATAGATTTTCTCACTCATCTGCACATAATACCCCATAGTGAAAACATGTTTTTTTTTTATTCATTCATTTCTAATTTATATAAGTATTCACACCCCTGAGTCAATACCTTTGGCAGTGAGTCATTCCGGATAGGTCTGTAAGAGCTTTGCACACCTGGATTGTACAATATTTGCACATTATTCTTTTTAAAATTCTTCAAGTTCTGGTCGAGTTGGTTGTTGATCATTGCTAGACAGCCATTTTATTTTTTTATTCCGTTTCTTTTTATCCCCAAACACTCCCTAGTCTTTGCCACTGACAAGCATACCCATAACATGATGCAACCACCACAATACTTTATTATGAAGAGTGGTACTCAGTGATATGTTTTGGGCAAATCCAACACAATTCTCTGTATTCAGGACATAAAGTTAATTTCTTTGCCATTTTTTGCAGTTTTACTTTAGTGCCTTATTGCAAACAGGATGTATGTTTTGGGATATTTTTTATTCTGTACAGGCTTTCTTCTTTTCACTCTGTAATTTAGGTTAGTATTGTGGAGTAATTACAATGTTGTTGATCCATCCTCAGTTTTCACCTGTCACAGCCATTAAACTCTGTAACTGTTTTAAAGTCACCATTGGCTTCATTGTGAAATCCCTGAGCGGTTTCCTTCCTCTCCGGCAAATGAGTTAGGAAGGACGCCTCTATCATTGTAGTGACTGGGTGTATTGATACACCATCCAACGTGTAATTAACCCCCTAGAATCAATCTAAATTACACAACAACAAAATCACCATCAAAATCCATCAGTTTAAACTAGATACAGTGCCTTACGAAAGTATTCGGCCCCCTTGAACTTTGCGACCTTTTGCCACATTTCAGGCTTCAAACATAAAGATATAAAACTGTAAAACTCTCGATGTGCAAAACTGATAGAGACATACCCCAAGCGACTTACAGCTGTAATCGCAGCAAAAGGTGGCGCTACAAAGTATTAACTTAAAGGGGCTGAATAATTTTGCACGCCCAATTTTTCAGTTTTTGATTTGTTAAAAAAGTTTGAAATATCCAATAAATGTCGTTCCACTTCATGATTGTGTCCCACTTGTTGTTGATTCTTCACACAAAAATACAGTTTTATATCTTTATGTTTGAAGCCTGAAATGTGGCAAAACGTCGCAAAGTTCAAGGGGGCCGAATACTTTCGCAAGGCACTGTATATCTGTTTTTTTGCATTGGATGCGTCTCAATTCACCACATCCACCAAACAGGATGCACTTCCGCATCTGCGGTGAAAGATGGCAGAGCTAGAGCGGCGTTTGTCAGACCACGAGACATCCCGAAAATCGGTATTCTCACGAAAACGTCTGTAGCATCATACTATGACCACTCTATGGAAAGGGGAAACGCTCCCGAATATGATAGAGGTCCTAAAATTCAAAATTAAATAGCTAAATAATCCATAGTATGACCATCTTAAAACAATTGCATAATGTATGTCAGCTTAGCACCCCACAAGGTAGTCATTCAAAAATCATGTTAAACACTGTTATTGCACACAGAGTGAGTCCATGCAACTTATTATGTGACTTGTTAATTAAGCAAATATTTACTCCTGAACTTATTTAGGCGTGCCATAACAAAAGTGTTGAATACTTTTCTACTCAAGACATTTCAGATTTTGATTTTTTATTCATTTGTAACAATTTATAGAACCACTTGACAATTAAATCAGTATCCTAAGAAGGTTTTTAGAAGTGCAGATGGTACTGTAGACACATGGAACCCAGAGAGAAATGTAGAGATTATCAGTCAAACAATAGAAAATATAAGGAGGAAATTGTTATTTACAAAGTGACTGTTGGATGTGAGGGTTAAAGATTCATCAACTTGATTATTCAGTTATTTTGGACCCTGTTTCCAACCTTAGTGTGTTACAGTATATAAAGGTAGCGTTGTGCTGCTGGCTGAGCTTATCCTATACTAACCTGAAGCAGTGTTCATTTCTCCCTGTAAGTCCTTCCTGTCTGCCTGCTGAGCCTTTTAATGATTACATGGGTGAATCCTCAAGGCTTCAGTTCCAGGAAAACCAGTCTGTCTGTTTGCCTGTAAAAAATGTAAAAAACTATTTGCATCTGTTCTTTCTCTAGCTCGTGTTAATAGTGACTATAAAGTGTGATCATTCCATAGTGTTAAACTACTCAATATAAATGTGGATCTGTTTTTGTTTTGTTTATTTGCTATTCATCGCGTCCAATTACCATTCTAAAGGGGGAGTGTTTCTTGCTGGGCGCCGAGGGAATATGAGATTAAAAGGCAACGAGGAAAACATCTGTGTCTCCACTTTGATCTGCATTACAATTCTTTACCTCTGGCATCCAAATAGACAGAGGAACACCTATAAAAACTAACAGCGCTGGGCTGCATAGGGCTAGCAGCAAACAGAGGGAGGGAGGGTTACCATAGAAACACATACCTCCCTCACATAGGTTTATGTGCTGTATCCTATCACATGCTATTAGGAATTATCATAAATCTCCCCGCAGCGAGACGGTGGTTAAGGTGCGCCTGGGCGTAGAATGACAATGTGTTGATCTCAATATATCTTGGCAAGAAAGACAGAGGCATCCATGCCGTTCAAATCAAGAGAAAATGGCACCAGTATTAGCATGAGATGAAATAAAATGGGGGATGAAAACGCCTTTAGTGTGTCTCATTTCTTGAGCGGTTGGCAGGATAGATATTTAAACATTAACAAGGAATGGGCTTTAATGCTGCAATGCCCATATTGTAGCATTTTTGATGCAAATCATTTGGTTCTGCTTTGTGATTATGAATATACATAAATCAAAACATTGCTATGAATATTGGTCCATAACGAGGTCTAGACAAAACTAGGGCTGTCAAATAATTAATTTAGTTAATGGCATTAGTTACATTTTTCAGTTTGCTCAAATTTGGCCGAATTGAAAGAGTTTTCCATTTAAAAAGCAATGAATGCATTGAGTTACAGGCATACTTTGATTGTAAGGGACTGAAACACGAAATTATCAGAATATATTAATAAACAACACAGAAGTCACTGACATAGCTACAGCTATTAATGTTCACTTTGTTTCAGTAGGTCTACTCCTTATTATCAATGTTTCAGTAGGCCTACGTTTCTTATCAATGTTTCAGTAGGCCTACTCCTCCTTATCAATGTTTCAGTAGGCCTACTCCCTCTTATCAATGTTTCAGTAGGCCTACTCTTTCTTATCAATGTTTCAGTAGGCCTACTCCTTATTATCAATGTTTCAGTAGGCCTACTCCTTATTATCAATGTTTCAGTAAGCCTACTCCTTATTATCAATGTTTCAGTAGGTCTACTCTTTCTTATCAATGTTTCAGTAGGCCTACTCCCTCTTATCAATGTTTTTTTGTAGGCTTACTCTTTCTTATCAATGTTTCAGTAGGCCTACTCCTTATTATCAATGTTTCAGTAGGCCTACTCTTTGTTATCAATGTTTCAGTAGGCCTACTCTTTCTTATCAATGTTTCAGTAGGCCTACTCCTTATTATCAATGTTTCAATAGGCCTACTCCTTATTATCAATGTTTCAGTAGGCCTACTCTTTCTTATCAATGTTTCAGTAGGCCTACTCCTTATTATCAATGTTTCAGTAGGCCTACTCTTTCTTATCACTGTTTCAGTAGGCCTACTCCTTCTTATTAATGTTTCAGTAGGCCTACTCTTTCTTATCACTGTTTCAGTAGGCCTACTCCTTCTTATCAATGTTTCAGTAGGCCTACTCTTTCTTATCACTGTTTCAGTAGGCCTACTCTTTCTTATCACTGTTTCAGTAGGCCTACTCCTTCTTATCACTGTTTCAGTAGGTCTACTCCTTCTTATTAATGTTCTTGAAGTTTACACTTGTGCACAGCCCACACACACACACACACCACACACACACACACACACACACACACACACACACACACACACACACACACACACACACACACACACACACACACACACAGCTATAAGTAATATCAAAGCTTCAGGCATACTACATCTTTATTGTATTTGTACTTTTATTTAACTAGGCAAGTCAGTTCAGAACAAATTCTTATTTACAATGATGGCCTACCGGGGAACAGTGGGTTAACTGCCTTGTTCAGGTTCAGAATGACAGAGTTTTACCTTGGCGGCTCAAGGACCTTTGGGTTACTAGTCCAACGCTCTAACCACTAGACCACTAGGCTACCTGCCGCCCCAGTGGTGTGAGTGTGACTACAAGAAAAAAGAACTGGCACTATGTATTCAAAGAACAAAGAGCTTTAAACTTGTCTAACAATGTTATGAAAACACTGTAACCATCTGTACTGTTCAGATAATTGTACACTCATATGGCACCACACTCTCCCTCCCACACCTCGTCTCTCTCACTATTGGCTATGATATTGATTACTGCATTGTTGGGAAGGAGCAAGCAAGACAGGCATTTCACTGTACTAAAAACTTAAACATGAAACACACACACACACACACACACACACACACACACACACAATAATAAACACCCGACTCATGCATATGCAGCCTACCTTTGAAGCATCTCTTTGAAGAGCCTATTCCTCTTCAGTTCACTTATCCGCGGCAGGTCGAAAAAAACATAGCTCTGGCAATATTGGACATAACTTTGACATGATTTTAACTAGAGGCACACCCTCGTTCGCTATGTTAAGGCAAAAGCATTGATTGCAGCTGTGTTCCGTGTTCTGTTCTGCGCTTAAAAGGTTTGGTGTGGGAACACGTGTGCTTAAAAGGTTCCGGTTAAGAAATGGAGACGAGATTCACGCCGTCAACATTTCTTACACCGATAAACATGTCACGCGTCAACTTTCACAGCCTGTTTGATTGATTTCCATCTCATAATTGTGTTCCCTTCATTGGCGGCATGGTGTAACCATAAAAAGCTGCCATGGTGAATATGGAATTGAGTTAGAGAGAGCACACAGCGGTAGGCACAATTTCCACAAATGACGAATTTCTCTCGCTCTCAAACACTAGACCTTTCACTGGTTCTCTCGTCAGACGGTCACGGCGAGAGAGAAGAGAGCATTATCCGATCTGTTTGAACAGCCCCCATCAACATGATTCTGGTGGGCGTTACAGATATCCAGTGACCTTTTCCGCACTGCTCCTCCGATATTAACGCAATCTCCCTGCCTTATTACCATGGGGACATTTCATACAGTATTCGTTTTTTTCCATTCCAATCGCTCTATCGCTCTCCATGCTCCTGAGCTTATAACTCGGTCTCCCGTGGGGCCTGGCCTCCATAATCACATCAGTTCACGGCCCTCTTATTTGAGCAGAATTGTTTAATTGGTATGTGTTCTACATAACTGTTTGAGTATTAGACTCACAAATGAAGGTGAGAACCTCTGTGCTTGTAATCGACTGAAAGAAATGGATTTGTGCTCAGCGGCTCTTCTGGGAGAAGGCTTTATGGTTCTCTGAAGAAATGAAGGTTTATAATAGTTTTTTTCTTCTCTTCCTTTCCATCCTTCCTTTTCTTCCTTCTCTATTCCTCTCTCTCTCTCTCTCTCCCATTCCCTCTCCATTCATACCTTTATTGATATTCAACCAGATGCAAGGCCATGGCAGGTTAAAGGTGATGTGTCTGGGTACTTTGACAAAGCACACGTAGCAGTGCACCTGGCATACTAACTAAGTGAATGTTGTTAGGGTTGTGTTGCCAGGCAGGTTCAAAAAGAGCTAAGGCCTTGTAAATATCCATTTTGTTCCCAGTCAAATGTAATCATACCTCAGGAAGGAAATCTGTCAAAAGAAACTTGATTTGTCTGTGTGATCACGCAGAAGGTGTGAGGCTTGTGCCCCCATTGTGTTAGCCAAAGACTAGCACTCAAGCACAAACTTGTCTTATGATTGATCCTCATAGGCCCTGTGTGGTTCTTAAATACAGTCGATGGCAGGGATTTCTGTGTGATTAACGTTATGCCTGTCATTATCGAGTGGCTGAGTGACTAAAGTGTTTGGTAGAATAAATAGTGTATAGGAAGGAGTGTTTTAAGAGACATCAATGTCAGGCACACACAACACTAACTAAGTTCTACTGCATCAATTATCACTATGCTCCTACCTCTATGGTTAGAGCACTGCACAGAAGAGGAAAACAACCTCGCACTCAACATCAACCAAACAAAGGAGATGATCGTGGACTTAAAGAAACAGCAGAGGGAGCACCCCCCTATCCACATCAACGGGACAGCAGTTGATAAGGTGGAACGTTTTAAGTTCATCGGCGTACACATCACAAACAAACTGAAATGGTCAACTCACACAGGCAGTGTGGTGAAGAAGGCTCAACAGCGCCTCTTCAACCTCAGGAGGCTGAAGAAATTTGTCTTGTCACCCAAAACCCTTACACACTTTTACAGATGCACAATCGAGAGCATCCTGTCAGGCTGTATCACATCCTGGTATGGCAACTGCACTGCCCTCAATCGCAAGGCCCTCAAGAGGGTGGTGCGGTCTGCACAACACATCATTGGGGGCAAACTACCTGCCTTCCATGACACCTACAGCACCCGATGTCACAGTCATTTGTACATGTAGGTAGGGGTAAAGTGACTATGCATAGATACGAAGCAGCGAGTCACAGCAGTGTGGTAGCAGAGAGAACAGTCTATGACTTTGAGACTTCCTCTGACACCGCCTAGTATATACAGTACCAGTCAAAAGTTTTGACACATACTCATTCAAGGGTTTTTCTTTGTTTTTACATTGTAGAATAATAGTGAAGATTCTTCAAAGTAGCCACCCTTGATGACAGCTTTGCACACTCTTGGCATTCTCTCAACCAGCTTCATGAGGAATGCTTTTCCAACAGTCTTGAAGGAGTTCCCACATATGCTGAGCACTTGTTGGCTGCTTTTCCTTCACTCTGCGGTCAAGCTCATCACAAACCATCTCAATTTGTTAAAGGTCAGGTGATTGTGGAGGCCAGGTCATCTGATGCAGCACTCCATTACTCTCCTCCTTGGTCAAATAGCCTTTACACAGCCTGGAGGTGTTGAGTTGCGTCATTGTCCTGTTGAAAAACAAATGATATTCCAACTAAGCGCAAACCAGATGGGATGGCGTATTTCTGCAGAATGCTGTGATAGCCATGCTGGTTAAGTGTGCCATGAATTCTAAATAAATCAGAGACAAAGCACCACCACGCCTCCTCTTCCATGCTTCACTGTGCGATTAACAGGTGAGGAGAAAATCCGTTCACCTACTCTGCTTCTCACATAGACACAGCGATTAGAATCAAAAATGTCAAATTTGGACTTATCAGACCAAAGGACAGATTTACACTGGTCTAATGTCCATTGCTCATGTTTCTTGGCCCAAGCAAGTCTCTTCTTCCTGTCTTGTCTTTGGCTATGCCGAATTAAGTGATATGACATACTATTCTATAAAATCCTTTCTCTGTAATTAATATTACCTGATTTAGCTGATCATGTAAATGTAATTAACTCGAATGTCGGGGCACCACAAAATAATATTTAGAGCTTTTATCTTCCGAATAAACTCTTAAAGACCTAGTAATATTTTACATCAATAGCAGTCAATATTAATCGTCACCTTATTTCAGTCTCATCTGAGGTAAAAAGTAAAAAATAAAGTGAATAAGAGTTCAAAGTTCATACCATTCGCAACCAAAGCTCACGCTGAGGTTGGCTTAGTTCTGTAGTTGACATGTTAGTCCTTTTAACGTATGGACCGTCGTCCTCACATCCTCGAAACAGGAGGTTACATTTTCGTCAAGGCTTTATATAATGGAGCGAGAAGGGTGTGTTTGAATGGTTTTATAACCCATGTCTCTTCACAGCAGCGGGACACTGATTGAGAGAGCCCTAACCTTATGAAAACCCAAATCTCTCATTTGGAAGCTAAAATTACATTTAATCTCTTCACCAATAATTTTATATTCAAACATTTAAATTGAACAACAATTCCATGTGAATCCGATAACTTCAATGTGCAGACTTTCCACTGTAGAGTTTATGTCATCCTATCATTGATGAGAATGTCTCAGATGACAACCGAACTGACATCCTATTCATTAAGTACCACTGCATATGTTCAATTGGTCGGATTACCAGAATATAGTTCATTTCCCCCACCTTCTGATCTTCCCTGATGTTCCCAGAATCTCTATGTTAACCAAGGGATTTACAAATGTCACATCAGTATGATTCCATATGTGTTATTTCATATAGTTTTGATGTCTTCACTATTATTCTACAATGTAGGAAATAGTAAAAATAAAGAAAAACCCTTGAATGAGTAGGTGTGTCCAAGCTTTGACTGGTACTGTAGGTCCTGGATGGCAGGAAGTTTGGCCCTAGTGATGTATTGGGCCGTAAGCACTACACTCTGTAGCGCCTTACGGTCGGATGCCGAGCAGTTGCCATACTAGGCGGTGATGCAACCTGTCAGGATGCTCTCGATGGTGCAGCAGTAGAACTTTTTGAGGATCTGGGGACCCATGCCAAATCTTTTCAGTCTCCTGAGGGAGAAAAGCTGTTGTTGTACCCTCTTCATGACTGTCTTGGTGTGATTGGACCATGATAGTTTGTTGGTGATGTGGACACCAAGGAACTTGAAACTCTGGACCCGCTCCACTACAGCCCCGTTGATGTTAATTGGTGCCTGTTTGGCCCTCCTTTTCCTGTAGTCCTCGATCATCTCCTTTGTCTTGCTCACATTGAGGGAGAGGTTGTTGCCAGGTCTCTGACCTCCCTATAGGCTGTCTCATCATTGTCGGTGATCAGGCCGACCACTGTTGTGTCGTCAGCAAACTTAATGATGGTGTTGGAGTCATGCTTGGCCACGCAGTCATGGGTGAACAGGGAGTACAGGAGGGGACTAAGCATGCACCCCGGTGTTGAGGATCAGTGTGGCAGATATTCTGTTGCCTACCCTTACCACCTGGGGGCGGCCCGTCAGGAAGTCCAGGATCCAGTTACAGAGGGAGGTGTTTAGTCCCAGGGTCCTTAGCTTAGTGATGAGCTTTGAGGGTACTATGGTGTTGAACGCTGATCAGCATTCTCACATAAGTGTTCCTTTTGTCCAAGTGGGAAAGGGCAGTGTGGAGTGTGATTGAGATTGCATCATCTCTGGATCTGTTGGGGGGTATGTGAAATGATGTGGGTCTAAGATTTCCAGGATGATAGTGTTGATATTAGCCATGACAAGCCTTTCAAAGCATTTTTTATTTAACCTTTATTTAAAAGGCCTGCTTGATGAATCAAATCAAATCAAATTGTATTTATCACATGCTGTCACGCCTTGGTCTTAGTATTTTGTGTTTTAGTTAATTAGTTGGTCAGGCCAGGGTGTGACATGGGTTTATTGTTTGTTGTAATTCTTAGTTGGGTTTTTTAGTTATTGGGATTGTGGCTGATTAGGGGTGTGTGTTGCATAGGTTTGGCTGCCTGAGGCGGTTCTCAATCAGAGTCAGGTGATTCTCGTTGTCTCTGATTGGGAACCGTATTTAGGTAGCCTGGGTTTCACTTTGTATTTCGTGGGTGATTGTTCCTGTCTCTGTGTTAGTGTTCACCAGACAGGCTGTATAGGTTTTTCACGTTCCGTTTGTTGTTTTTGTTATTTCATGTATCGTCATTTGTTATATTAAAAACATGAGTAACCAACACGCTGCATTTCGGTCCGACTCTCTTTCGACAAACGAAGAACGCCGTTACACATGCGGTGAAATGGTTACTTGCAAGCCCTTAACCAACAATGCAGTTTTCAGAAAAACAAGTGTTAAGAAAGTATTTACTAAAATAAACTGGACGAAATATATAAAGAAAGAAAAAAACTAAAAGAAAAAAACAGAAAGAACAAATAATTAAAAAGCAGCAATAAAATAACAGTAACGAGGCTATGTACAGGTGGTACCGGTACAGAGTCAATGTGTGGGGGCACAGGTTAGTCGAAGTAATATGTACATGTAGGTAGAGGTAAAGTGCAAATACTCCGGGTAGCCATTTGATTAGCTGTTCAGGAGTCTTTTGGCTTGGCGGTAGAAGTTGTTAATAAGTATTTTGGACCTCGACTTGGCACTCCGGTACTGCTTGCCGTGCGGTAGCAGAGAGAACAGACTATGACTAGGGTGGCTAGACAATTTTTAGGGCTTTCCTCTGACACCGTCTGGTATAGAGATCCTGGATGTCAGGAAACTTGGCTGTAGAACTTTTTGAGGATCTGTGCCATATCTTTTCAGTCTCCTGAGGGGGAATAGGTGAATGCAGCTAACATGGCGCCTCCTAGACATTTATTTATTGTAAGCATGGTACACATTTTCTGGTCTATTATCCATTTGGACAGAACAGAATGTTTTATGACGTTGTTGATAACAAGTCAAAGGTACCATAGCTTGATACACAGAGTGAAGAGAGTACTAGAACAGGATCCAGTGTAGGCTACCATTAGATGGAACATCAAAGTGGAAGTTTTTGCTCTCTCCAAAGATCCAGAGTGCTCCTTGTGTTAAAGTCAATTGTTAGGAGGAAAGAGGTGGTCAAAGGCCTGAAATGACCACTCAAAGACAGGAGCCCTCTCTCAGAGAGAAGATAACAGCTCTCATTCTTCTCTTCCTGTATGTAGCTTAGTACTGATGGATACGGCCCTGTCTCTGACTGGCGGATCACTACTATTATAGTGCTCTTACTGAACCCCTCCGCCCGACCCCCACTCAACCCTGGTCTGTGAATGAATGGTGCGTATTAGTATTCTGGGGCCGGATGGATCGTTGCTGGATCTGGGTGAGGATTAGCCTGCCTTTGAACATTTTAGCTGATCTGGTTAACACCTGTTTTTATTGACATCTGAACAGAACAGCATCTCATCTCCCATACCCCCCAGTCTATCTCTCTCTCTCTGTCTCTCTCAACCTCTCTGGTTTCAAAGGATATTCTCCTTAATCTCCTCTCTCTTCTACCAGTAGACTTTTAACCTTTTTTTTAACTAGACTGCAGCCCATGGTAAAGAACAAGCTACAACAGTAAAGCATCACTATTCTAGGTTAAATGCTATCATCTATAGATTCACCCAGAAGATAGTGCTTTTGTTATCATGATAGGTTGACAAAACACACATTTGTGTCTAAAATCAAATCATATTACACCCTACTTAGTTTTCTCAGTTACTCAGTTTGACCGTCTAACTTTAACCAGTGGACTAGATGATCCATAGGAACATTAGAATTGTTTCCCATATTGAAACACAGACATGAGGTATAGCTAAACGACAGTAAGACGCCCACATTTTGTGCACATTCTTGCCTCACACAGTTTAAATACTCTGTAATTTGGTTGAGAATGAGAGTTGGCAACAGACTCTGCTTAAATTATTCAGCATGTCTATTAGACCTAATATTATCACTAGGATAGCTCTATGTGTCCCATTCAGCCACTGTCTATAAAAACAGTGTACTGTATACTGTTGATAAAACCTCAGGGAGGGAGTGTAGTAGCCTAGCCTACCTATTGGTAGTGTAGTAGCTGGATTAACACAGCAGAAGTCCGAGCAGTCCCGTATCACCACAGTTTAAAAGGGTCTGTCTGGGCCAATGGTGGAATGTTGAAGTATGTCTCTGGGATTTCTCTAAATCATGAGGTATGGATCATCTTAAGCATTTGTCCCTGGCATTAGTGCTCAGCTCATATCAATGGTTCCATCTAGCCCAGATTCCAGAGCATAGGCTCATAACATTAACCCTGGGATTTTACCAAGCCCTGTATCCTGTTGCTAAAATGGGCAGGAATGGACTTTAATTCACTTTGCCCCCCACCCACAGAGTATTTTCCTTCAACATGACCCTGGATTTATATATGTTCTGTTCATATCTACGAGTTCTATAAGCTCGTTGTTTTGTCTGCTATATGGCTGCCATAACAACAGCTTAATGGTCGTTGGGACATGCATGTAGGAAGTGATGGTTGAGTTTTTAGAGACATTTGTTGCCACTGATGTGTCAGAGCATCTTAACTGTTTGAGGGAAATGTAAAAGTAGAAAACTATGACAGTATAGCGAACTATATGTATTCAGTTGCATCTATACACATTATAGACTGAATTATTCTGTCTCACCAGTTTTGTTTTTGTTGTCCAGACAGAGCAGAGCTGAGTAAGCCTAATTGCTTGCATCTAAAGCATTAGAATGAGTTCTGAAAGAGGATAAATTAATGTCTGCCTTCATTAGGACAAAGGGAGGAGGGCCAGGCGCTGGAAGACGCTGCTCGCTGACAGGCCCAGTAGCGATTCATTGTCCCTGATTTTAAGTGTCATAGATTTCCACAGTTCCTCGTTAAAGACCGCACGCGGCAACGCACTTCTCTCTCACGCAGTAACTCGTTATCTCCTCGCCACCGTAAAACGCTGTAGTTAGCATTCAACAACTGTAACCGATCTGTCGTTCCTCCTCTCTACCCCCTAATTGCCAGGCTATTGTGCAGTAGGCTTTTAAGTGGGTCTTTTTCGGTACTGGTACATGTGGATACACATTTGCTGTTTGTGTGTATCTGTCTGAATTTGTTAGGGTTAGCTTAGGTTGAGAATGTGGTTCACCTCAGTTTAGAATATCATGCTGCACACTCTAGTGTTGACATGTTATTTATTCTATGTATGGGAATGAATTATAAATGGTAATTTAGCAGTGTCTATAAAGACTGTAATATGCAGTATATGGCCATTGTGGAAATCAAACCCGGAACCCTGCTATTCATATCACCATGCTTTATCGAGCCCACTTTACAACTGTAAAGGTTTCTTTAGGTTTCTGCCACAGTGACAGGCTGTCAGAAGTGGTGGTCCTGTTATGACAGGTACTGAGACATTTCCACAGCTCTCCACCGTCTTTCATATCCACAGTCTCTCCACTGTCTTTCATATCCACAGTCTCTCCACCGTCTTTCATATCCACAGTCTCTCTACCCTCTTTCATTTCCACAGTCTCTCCACCATCTTTCATTTTCACATTCTCTCTACCGTCTTTCATTTCCACAGTCTCTCCACCATCTTTCATTTCCACAGTCTCTCTACCGTGTTTCATTTCCACAGTCTCTCCACCATCTTTCATTTCCACAGTCTCTCTACCGTGTTTCATTTCCACAGTCTCTCCACCATCTTTCATTTCCACAGTCTCTCCACCGTCTTTCATTTCCACAGTCTCTCCAACGTCTTTCATTTCCTCAGTCTCTCCACCGTCTTTCATTTCAACATTCTCTCCACTGTCTTTCATTTCCACAGTTCTCCGTCTTTCATTTCCACTGTCTCCACCGTCTTTCATTTCCACAGTCTCTCATTTCCTCAGTCTCTCCACCGTCTTTCATTTCCACAGTCTCTCCACCGTCTTTCATTTCCACAGTCACTCCACCATCTTTCATTTCCACAGTCGCTCCACCATCTTTCATTTCCACAGTCGCTCCACCATCTTTCATTTCCACAGTCTCTCCACCGTCTTTCATTTCCACAGTCTCTCCACCGTCTTTCATTTCCACAGTCTCTCCACCGTCTTTCATTTCCACAGTCGCTCCACCATCTTTCATTTCCACAGTCTCTCCACCGTCTTTCATTTCCACAGTCTCTCCACCGTCTTTCATTTCCACAGTCTCTCCACCGTCTTTCATTTCCACAGTCTCTCCACCGTCTTTCATTTCCACAGTCTCTCCACCGTCTTTCATTTCCACAGTCTCTCCACCGTCTTTCATTTCCACAGTCTCTCCACCGTCTTTCATTTCCACAGTCTCTCCACCGTCTATCGGTTCCACATTCTCTCCACCGTCTTTAATTTCCACAGTCTCTCCACCATCTTTCATTACCAGTCTCGCCACCGTCTTTCATTTCCACAGTCTTTCCACCGTCTTTCATTTCCACAGTCTCTCCACCGTCTTTCATTTCCACAGTCTCATCACCGTCTTTCATTTCCACAGTCTCATCACCGTCTTTCATTTCCACAGTCTCTCCACCGTCTTTCATTTCCACAGTCTCTCCACCGTCTTTCATTTCCACAGTCTCTCCACCGTCTATCGTTTCCACAGTCTCTCCACCATCTATCGTTTCCACATTCTCTCCGCTGTCTTTCATTTCCACCTTCTCTCCACCGTCTCTCATTACCAGTCTCTGCACCGTCTTTCATTTCCACACTCTCTCCTCCGTCTTTTATTTCCACATTCTCTCCACCGTCTTTCATTTCCACACTCTTTCACCGTCTTTCATTTCCACATTCTCTCCACCGTCTCTCATTTCCACAGTCTCTCTACCGTCTTTCATTTCCACAGTCTCTCCACCGTCTTTCATTTCCACAGTCTCTCCAACGTCTTTCATTTCCTCAGTCTCTCCACCGTCTTTCATTTCAACATTCTCTCCACTGTCTTTCATTTCCACAGTTCTCCGTCTTTCATTTCCACTGTCTCCACCGTCTTTCATTTCCACAGTCTCTCCACCGTCTTTCATTTCCACAGTCGCTCCACCATCTTTCATTTCCACAGTTGCTCCACCATCTTTCATTTCCACAGTCTCTCCACCGTCTTTCATTTCCTCCAGTCTTTCATTTCCCACCGTCTTTCATTTCCACAGTCTCTCCACCGTCTTTCATTTCCACAGTCGCTCCACCATCTTTCATTTCCACATTCTCTCCACCGTCTTTCATTTCCACAGTCTCTCCACCGTCTTTCATTTCCACAGTCTCTCCACCGTCTTTCATTTCCACAGTCTCTCCACCGTCTTTCATTTCCACAGTCTCTCCACCATCTTTAATTTCCACAGTCTCTCCACCGTCTTTCATTTCCACAGTCTCTCCACCGTCTTTCATTTCCACAGTCTCTCCACCATCTTTCATTTCCACAGTCTCTCCACCGTCTTTCATTTCCACAGTCTCTCCTCCGTCTTTCATTTCCACAGTCTCTCCACCGTCTTTCATTTCCACAGTCTCTCCACCGTCTATCGTTTCCACAGTCTCTCCACCGTCTATCGGTTCCACATTCTCTCCACCGTCTTTAATTTCCACAGTCTCTCCACCATCTTTCATTACCAGTCTCGCCACCGTCTTTCATTTCCACATTCTTTCCACCGTCTTTCATTTCCACAGTCTCTCCACCGTGTTTCATTTCCATACTCCCTCCTCCGTTTTTAATTTCCACAGTCTTTCCACTGTATTTCCTTTCCACAGCTCTCCAACATCTTTCCTAGCAGAGCTCTACAACTGAGAAATATACTTTGCTTATGGTGGGCTCATCTTGGATGGCACACAGTGTATTTCCAACGTAATGGTGAATGGTGTATTGGAGGCCCATTCGCCGGGCTTACAATTACTATAATTACAAATTTCAAGTTGACCTATGCCTGTGATGGTGAATACATGGAGGGTACAATTATTAAAGGAGTCCTCCTACGTGCTCCTCTTCCTGTCAGCCACGCATGATTTCTCTTGAGATGCTTGGTGGTGGTGCTTCCCACTCTACCACATTCAATACACCCTGTAATTGGAGATGTATAGCAACTGGTAGACACATACTACTGATTCACAGTAGTATACAGTATATGGTTTAAACACACTCTAGGTTTGTAAATGTAGCGTTTCCTGCATTTACAGTGTAGTGCCACTTCCTTTTTAAGCTTAAAGCTAGAATCCTTAATAGCTACATCCATTTTGAACTTCTAAATTAATGATATTTACTCATTGATTCTTGAAGAATATAACTTATAAATGCCTCATCAGAACCCAAAATAAAAGCTTTACTCCAATGTTTGTCAACAAAGTAAATGTAAACAAACACTGTATATTCTCAAAACATGGTTAAAACTATTATATTTACAGTGCCTTGCGAAAGTATTCGGCCCCCTTGAACTTTGCAAACTTTTGTCACATTTCAGGCTTCAAACATAAAGATATAAAACTGTATTTTTTTGTGAAGAATCAACAACAAGTGGGACATAATCATGAAGTGGAACGACATTCATTGGATATTTCAAACTTTTTTAACAAATCAAAAACTGAAAAATTGGGCGTGCAAAATTATTCAGCCCTCTTAAGTTAATACTTTGTAGCGCCACCTTTTGCTGCGATTACAGCTGTAAGTCGCTTGGGGTATGTCTCTATCAGTTTTGCACATTGAGAGACTGAAAATTTTTCCCATTCCTCCTTGCAAAACAGCTCGAGCTCAGTGAGGTTGGATGGAGAGCATTTGTGAACAACAGTTTTCAGTTCTTTCCACAGATTCTCGATTGGATTCAGGTCTGGACTTTGACTTGGCCATTCTAACACCTGAGTATGTTTGTTTTCGAACCATTCCATAGTAGATTTTGCTTTATGTTTTGGATCATTGTCTTGTTGGAAGACAAATCTCCGTCCCAGTCTCAGGTCTTTTGCAGACTCCATCAGGTTTTCTTCCAGAATGGTCCTGTATTTGGCTCCATCTATCTTCCCATCAATTTTAACCATCTTCCCTGTCCCTGCTGAAGAAAGCAGGCCCAAACCATGATGCTGCCATCACCATGTTTGACAGTGGGTATGGTGTGTTCAGGGTGATGAGGCTGTGTTGCTTTTACGCCAAACATAACGTTTTGCATTGTTGCCAAAAAGTTACATTTTGGTTTCATCTGACCAGAGCACCTTCTTCCACATGTTTGGTGTGTCTCCCAGGTGGTTTGTGGCAAACTTTAAACGACACTTTTTATGGATATCTTTAAGAAATGGCTTTCTTCTTGCCACTCTTCCATAAAGGCCAGATTTGTGCAATATACGACTGATTGTTGTCCTATGGACAGAGTCTCCCACCTCAGCTGTAGATCTCTGCAGTTCATCCAGAGTGATCATGGGCCTCTTGGCTGCATCTCTGATCAGTCTTCTCCTTGTATGAGCTGACGGCCAGGTCTTGGTAGATTTGCAGTGGTCTGATACTCCTTCCATTTCAATATTATCGCTTGCACAGTGCTCTTTGGGATGTTTAAAGCTTGGGAAATCTTTTTGTATCCAAATCCGGCTATAAACTTCTTCACAACAGTATCTCGGACCTGCCTGGTGTGTTCCTTGTTCTTCATGATGCTCTCTGCGCTTTTAACGGACCTCTGAGACTATCACAGTGCAGGTGCATTTATACGGAGACTTGATTACACACAGGTGGATTGTATTTATCATCATTCGTCATTTAGGTCAACATTGGATCATTCAGAGATCCTCACTGAACATCTGGAGAGAGTTTGCTGCACTGAAAGTAAAGGGGCTGAATAATTTTGCACGCCTAATTTTTCAGTTTTTGATTTGTTAAAAAAGTTTGAAATATCCAATAAATGTCGTTCCACTTCATGATTGTGTCCCACTTGTTGTTGATTCTTCACAAAAAAAATACAGTTTTATATCTTTATGTTTGAAGCCTGAAATGTGGCAAAAGGTCGCAAAGTTCAAGGGGGCCGAATACTTTCGCAAGGCACTGTATATCATGGATGGTTAGTCCTTGCGTTCTTAGCTCCCTCTATGAATTTGAGAGTGGCTACATTTAGCCAGGGCCATCCCACAGCTTTTATCAAAACAGAGGGGTGGCCGCTTTGTTATTGTTTCAATTAAGGATTTCAGCTTTAAGTAGTAAATGCTGTGTTGCTCCACCCCTGTCCTGACCCCTGTACTCAAGCACTGACCAATCACAACAAACCTTTTGAATAATTTGTCAGAGTCAACTGATGCTCTGGCTCCAATAGGGCTGTCATCTATTCCTGGAATCTCTCACAGGCTGCCATTGAACTGGGTTCATTTCTGCTCAATTTAATCTATTCTGTTGATGCAGCGGACCTTGTTATTCCAAGGTGACCAGTAAGAGGATACAGCCTGCCTCTGAAGGCGAGTGCAGTCAGTAGGGGTAATGGTCATCAAATTAGCAGTGGGACACAGGGCCAAGTCTTGACCTAGCTTCCTCTGTGGTCTGGTCCATCACAAAGGTGTTATTCACCAGGTGTCTCATCCTTATCTGTCTGTCTGCTGCTGTAGCAGCATCCCCACTTCTCATCTAGGGATTAAGGCCCTAGGTTAGGTTTCTATTAGGTTTCACTCAACGAAAGGAGGCCAGAGAGGACAAACAAAACCAAATGGCTAACTTGTCTGTCGTTTCTTATCTTGGTTTCGCTAGCTAGCAGGTCAGAGGCAGGATGACTGAATGATTGAAGGGTTCTGGCTTGGTGGTGGTAAACTGAAGTGTAGGTTGCTCTGCAAGGCTAACTCTGTCTGTCATCAGGGCAGGTCTCTGCTCATGCGAGGCAGCCCATGCTACTAATAGGTCGGTCTGTGGCTTTACTCACCCTCACTCATTTTCACATTAGCAACCCATATCTCTCTTTGTGTGTTATTCACAAATGGCACATATGTTGTTCTCCAGTAGCACTATGGCTCACCATAAGTGAAACGGCCTGCTGTTAAATTCAGGGATTTTAGCTTAAACTCTGCACCTTCTTTCTTCCCCGCATTCTGCTACAGTTAACACCATTTTCTGCAGAAAACCTCAACCACACAAAGGCTGTAACAGCTAGGCAGCAGGCCTACGCCAATGAGCTAACAGCTAGGCAGCAGGCCTATGCTAAAGAGCTTACAGCTAGGCAGCAGGCCTACACTAAAGAGCTAACAGCTAGGCAGCAGGCCTACGTTAAAGAGCTAACAGCTAGGCAGCAGGCGTACGTTAAAGAGCTAACAGCTAGGCAACAGACCTATGTTAAAGAGCTAACAGCTAGGCAGCAGGCCTACGTTAAAGAGCTAACAGCTAGGCAGCAGACCTACGTTAAAGAGCTAACAGCTAGGCAGCAGACCTACGTTAAAGAGCTAACAGCTAGATAGCAGACCTACGTTAAAGAGCTTACAGCTAGGCAGCAGGCCTATGTTAAAGAGCCTGCTTGCTGGCCAGTCTCTATACTAGGGTTATTAGCACGTCTTTCAGGTCTGCTAGACTTTCTGTTTTTTTTAACAGAGGAAACACTAAAACAAGGATTTGGTCAAATACTTAGGACAGGTTTTGTCATGTACGACATTCTAGAGTCACCGGATACATTTTGCACTGAATGGCAAACTTGTTTAAAACACTGTCTGTCTCGTATTAAAATTCCACATGCTTCTTTTCATTAAAAGCCCACCTGGCTTTCATTCATGGCATCTAGGTATGTTAGAGTTGTGTGCTGTTTTGGCTGTTGTTATTATAGTGTAAATACAGTATCACTGTCAGCTGACGCAATGAGGACACAACAAAGCCCTTCTTTCAGCATAATAACACAATTGTGTGTTTAAGTCATTTTCACGCTTATCTCGCGTCTAATGTCGCCTGCAACATCAACAAGCCCTATCTGCTTCCTCCAAACTTTCTAAATTGGATATACTGTGGCTCCCCGGCAAATCTGCCAAAAAATGTCTGTGATGGATTTTACAGATAGGGAGAAGATATTGGCATGAGAGCAAAGAGGACTTTATAAGAAATGTGAACAAAGGATAATTGATTCTCTTCAGAAGTGTAAAGGAAGAAAAGAGGGAGGAAGAGGGTTTTTATGAGACCTTTAAAGACAGATTTGATTTTAATTTGGGTAATGTGAGGAACACAGTCATCCATTGAACCAGGGTGTCTTATGACTGGCTCGACGCTTATCGCTCTTTAGCCTTGTGTTTCCTCGGTCTGCAGTTTGGGTTCAGGGATAAGGCAGAGTGCAGAGACAGAGAGGTATTTTTCAAAGCTCCTGCACTTACTGCTTAGTTCATGAACTTCACTTCTTTCTTTTTTCCTCTCCTTCCTTAGCTAGTTTGCTCCAAGCACAACCTTATTAGTATCTCCCAGACAGGAGCAAGAAAGCCTGCAGCTTCTGTTTACAGGCTATTCAATCACTTTAAGTACTGGTGGCAGACTGATTTTCTTGGAAACACATTGGCTACAATCCCCCCTGACTCTTAACATACATGTTATTTATCATATGAAATTGTGGAACTGTCTGGCTGGCCAGTTTTACTAGGTTTTCCTAAGAGGCGGAATGTGGGGTAGGGGGATTGGGTTAGGGGGGTAGGGGTAAATGGGAGCTTGAGGTAGAGTATTATAAAGCTAGGAAGCCGTAATGTACGCCAGGACATACCTTTGAGTGCTGAAAGATTGACTCTGATGAACTGAAGTGGTTTACGTATATAACGCCTCAGTAGGTGATGTGTGATCTTTACAAGTGCAGAAAATAATAATATATATATATATATATATATATATATATATTTGTCTCACTTTCCTTCCTTTGGGCTCAATATTAAACATAACAGACAACAAAGCACACATGGAAAATTATGCCCAATGTCTGAGAAAACGGTTTATGTTCAGATTGAGTTATTTGCACTGTCTAGCCTCGCTTATAGTTTGCAAACCTAGCATAGCCTAACACACCTTTTATCCAAAGTGGCTTAGAACACTGAGTGCATATATTTCAGTATATAAGACCCCGCGGGCATTTAACCCATGACCCTGGCATTACTAGTGCCACGCACTTACTAACTCAGTCACACTGGACCACCATCATGCAGTGTAAGTGGAGGAGGTCATTAAGATTGAACATACCGTCACATTCCTGCTTCTCAGTGTCTCTGTGTTTTTGTGACCTCAAACCTAGCAACATCCTCTTACAACAGCTGCTCCCTCCTCTGCTAGCTCTGCAAGGCCAGGAGAAAAAGAGCTGACGTACGTACACCAGGCGGGATGGCTGTGCACCAGATCTTAATATAGCAGCAGACCAAGCCAGGCTAGACAAGCACGTTGGCGGTAGACAGACAGACCCACACCGATTAATGACTGTTGTCTCTTCTTTGCAGTTCACTTCTTTAAAAAGAGGCGAGCCCTCGTTTGGGAGACATGAGGTGAGGTCACATAAGCTAAGGGTCACATGCATGCATGTGCACACGCACACACGCACACACACACACACACACACACACACACACACACACACACACACACACACACACACACACACACACACACACACACGCTCCTACTATTTCCACCCTTGTTTGCACTTCTCTATATGTGCAGACTGCAGACATAGGCAAAGATGTTATGGCCAGTATTTGGGTCATTGTATAGCTTTGTTTAATTCTATAATATATGTAATATGTATACACACAGGTTGATTGATTGCATGTATTAGATAGTTTAAGAATATACATATATAGCCATATCACTCATAGGAAGATCCCCTCTCACATACTCAAGCCACAACATATCAGAATATAGTTTGTTTGTTTAGATTATATCAGCCTTTGTGCCCCTAGGCAGTATGATTTTGCTTGACAGTTGGAATGCATTAAGTCACTAAAAGGTTATGAGATATATTCATTGTCCAAGTATTGAGCAATGTATGTGCAAGTATTGGGAGGTATTGAGTGTCAGCTTTGTTTTAAATACATCTCAGGGCTTTGAGCTCATTTAGCTAGTGCTCAGCCTCTCTCTCTCTCTCTCTCTCTCTCTCTCTCTCTCTCTCTCTCTCTCTCTCTCTCTCTCTCTCTCTCTCTCTCTCATTGTGACTGGTTTGTGATCATGTCCCCCTTCGCTCCACTTGGCTCTGTAATGAGGAGCGTTCATCAGCCATGTTTGAACTGTAGACAGGATTAACTTGGCTAAAGACTTAATGCACATCTCGCTTCCTTGCTCCCCTGTGCACCCAGTCACAGCTCTGCCTGTGTTTTCCTTAACCAGGCCATAGAATCGACAGGGAGCTCCGCTCTGCTCTCTCGCTCTCTCTCTCTCTGGTCTCCAGGGCCTCCTCCTCCGTAGCCCTCATTTCCACAGAATTAATTGAGTTCTCATTTTCTGGGAAAGCTATCAGGAATGCAAAGAGAGAGAGAAAGAAAGATACATAAAGATAGAGAGAGAGAGACACAGAGAGAGAGAGAAAGAGACATAAAGAGAGAGAGAGACATAAAGAGAGACAAAGAGAGAGAGAGAGAGAGAAAGAGATGTAAAGAGAGACAAAGAGAGAGAGAAAGAGAGATAGACAGAAAGAGAGATAGACAAAAAGAGAGAGAGAGACAAAAAGAGAGAGAGAGACAAAGCGAGAGAGAGACATAAAGAGAGATATAGACATAAGGAGACAGAGAGATAGAGAGACAGGGAAAGAAGGCCAGCAGAGAGGGGACTGTGGAGGGGGCCTCAGAGAGCCTGCTCTCCCAGTCTTCCAGGGATGGTAAACAGCCACTCGGCACCTCCGGGATGTGGAGGCCCCACTTCACCAAGCCGCACCACACGGAGCTGTGGTGGCTTTATATCTTTATCTTTTCCACAGGGACCCTGCTGCCAGCCCACGGAGGGTTCAGGGAGGCCCTGTGGGCCCCGTGCTCAGGGTCAGGGAGACATGCTGGGTCCCCCCAGAGCAGAGAGAGTGAGCACGCTGGGTCCCCCAGAGCACAGCACGCCTGCTACTGTCTCACTTTAGCTCTTTGTGTCTACTTTAGTACTTGTGCATAGAGAAACAGGGATACAGCTCTCATACTGCGGGCACAGCATGTTGTGCTGCTACTGTGAGCTAATGCTAGTTAACCGCTAACCTTTCCGCCCCAGTCTCAGTGTTGGTGTGCCTACCAGAACAACATAGAGACAGGATGTGACATCACTGCACAAGAGTAGCTTGTGTTTCAGAGACGAGAGAGAGATAGGATGATATGTATGTACGCACTGACCCTAGCTTTATAATACACATTACAGAGATGAAAGAAATAGATTACGTGTCTGAAGCTAGAGAGAGAGAATATGACGTGTATGAAGAGTTACAGAAAAAGAGAGCAAGAGAGAGATAGGATGACATGCACTGACCTGACCCTACCTTCATCTGAACCCTTTCAATTATAGACCATTACAACTTCACTCACTATAATATTGATGTGCGGGCGGGCCACAGAAGTCTTCGATTTCCCCGCTGTAAGTTGAGACAAACACTTAAGAAGTTGTCACGGTGGATTCCTCTTCCCCAATGTCGCTGCTTTAGCGTTAGTACTCAATAATTCAGAACCTAGCTAGCGTTAATGAGTTCCCCATAGGCTGGTCCCTTAGGAGCCTCCCCACTGTCATGTAGTTATATATCATGTCGCCTTTCAAATCAATTACATTTTGATCTGATAGACATGTAATTCAGCCTGATTGAATTTTCTGCACGGCAAAAGCCAAACTGTTTTTGTGGAAATAGAAATGGAGCCAGTCAAAACGGGAATCTCCGTAATTATAATGGTATTTCTTCCTGATGTAGGCTGCCTGCTCACAAGTAAAAAATAAATCAAAAACACACAAGACGTAATTATGATAATAATTACAATATGGGGCTGTAGTGGAGTGGGTTGAGCACTTCAAGTTCCTTAGTGTCCACATCAATAAGGAATGAGAATTGGTCCACACACATCTACATAGTTGTGAAGAGGGTACGATAGTACCTTTTCCCTCTCAGGCGGCTGAAAAAGATTTGGCATGTGCCCTCAGATCCTCAAAAAGTTTTACAGCTGCACCATTGAGGGCATCTTCACTGGCTGCATTACCGCTTGGTACAACAACTGCAAGGTACCCTACCACAAAGCGCTACAGGGAGTCATCACTGGGGCCGAGCTCCCTGCCATCCAGGATCTATATACCAGGCGGTGTCAGAGGAAGGCCCAAAAAAATGGTCAAATACTCCAGCCACCCAAACTATAGCATGTTCTCACTGCTACCGCACGGCAAGCGTATGTCAAGCGCGTCACTAGTTGAAAGGTACATCCAGTACATCGTGTGTTGAACGGTACATCCAGTACATCGTGTGTTGAACGGTACATCCAGTACATCACGTGTGGAACGGTACATCCAGTACATCACGTGTTGAACGGTAGATCCAGTACACCGTGTGTTGAAAGGTACATCCAGTACATCACGTGTTGAATGGTACATCCAGTACATCACGTGTTGAATGGTACATCCAGTACATCACGTGTTGAAAGGTACATCCAGTACATCACGTGTTGAACGGTACATCCAGTACATCGTGTGTTGAACGGTACATCCAGTACATCGTGTGTTGAACGGTACATCCAGTACATCACGTGTTAAACGGTACATCCAGTACATCACGTGTTGAAAGGTACATCCAGTACATCGTGTGTTGAAAGGTACATCCAGTACATCGTGTGTTGAACGGTACATCCAGTACATTGTGTGTTGAAAGTTACATCCAGTACATCACGTGTTGAACGGTACATCCAGTACATCGTGTGTTGAAAGGTACATCCAGTACATCGCGTGTTGAACGGTACATCCAGTACATCGCGTGTGGAAAGGTACATCCAGTACATCGCGTGTTGAACGGTACATCCAGTACATCGCGTGTGGAAAGGTACATCCAGTACATCGCGTGTGGAATGGTACATCCGGGTACATCACGTGTTGAACGGTACATCCAGTACATCGTGTGTTGAAAGGTACATCCAGGCACATCACGTGTGTAACGGTTTTCTGTAGGCGAAGGAGAGTCGGACCAAAATGCAGCGTGTAGATTGCGATCCATGTTTAAAGAAAAAACGTAAAGCACGAATCAATACAAATACTACAAAACAAAAAGAACATAACGAAAACCGAAACAGCCTATACTAGTGTAAACTAACAATGAGACAGGAACAAGGACACTAAGGACAATCACCCACAAAACACACAAAGAATATGGCTGCCTAAATATGGTTCCCAATCAGAGACAACGATAGTCACCTGACTCTGATTAAGAACCGCCTCAGGCAGCCATAGACTAACGCTAGACATCCCACAAAACCCCAAGACAAAAACACACCACAATAACCCATGTCACACCCTGGCCTGACCGAATAAATGAAGAATAAACATAATATATTTCGACCAGGGCGTGACAGAACCCCCCCCCCCCCTAAGGTGCGGACTCCTGGACGCACATCAAAACAATAGGGAGGGTCCAGGTGGGCGTCTGTCCATGGTGGCGGCTCCGGCTCCGGCGCGGGACGTGGAACCCACTCTATAAATGTCTTATTCCCCCCTCCTCGCGTCCTAGGATAGTCCACCTTCGCCGCCGACCATGGCCTAGTAGTCCTCACCCAGAACCCCACTGGACTGAGGGGCAGCTCGGGACAGAGGGGCAGCTCGGGACAGAGGGGCAGCTCGGGACAGAGGGGCAGCTCGGGACAGAGGGGCAGCTCGGGACTGAGGGGCAGCTCGGGACTGAGGGGCAGCTCAGCACTGAGGGGAAGCCCGGGACAGAGAGGAAGCCCAGCACTGAGAGGAAGCCCAGCACTGAGAGGAAGCTCAGCCAGGTAGTTGGATCCGGCAGATCCTGGCTGGTTGACGGATCTGGCAGATCCTGGCTGACTGGCAGATCTGGAAGAGTCTGGTTGACTGGCAGATCTGGAAGAGTCTGGCTGACTGGCGGATCTGGAAGGGTCTGGCTGACTGGCGGATCTGGAAGAGTCTGTCTGACTGGCAGATCTGGAAGAGTCTGTCTGACTGGCAGATCTGGAAGAGTCTGGCTGACTGGCAGATCTGGAAGAGTCTGGCTGACTGGCAGATCTGGAAGAGTCTGGCTGACTGGCAGATCTGGAAGAGTCTGGCTGACTGGCAGACCTGGAAGAGTCTGGCTGACTGGCAGATCTGGAAGAGTCTGGCTGACTGGCAGATCTGGCTGCTCCATGCTGACTGGCGGCTCTGGCTGCTCCATGCTGACTGGCGGCTCTGGCTGCTCCATGTAGACTGACAGCTCTGGCGGCTTCTTGCAGACTGACAGCTCTGGCTGCTCCATGCAGACTGACAGCTCCTTGCAGACTGACAGCTCCTTGCAGACTGACAGCTCCTTGCAGACTGACAGCTCCTTGTAGACTGGCAGCTCCGGCTGCGCTAAACAGGCGGGAGACTCCGTCAGCGCTGGAGAGGAGAAAGGCTCCGATAGCGCTGAACAGACGGGAGGCTCCGGCAGCGCAGGAGAGGAGGAAGGCTCTGGCTGCGCTAAACAGATGGGAGACTCCAGCAGCGCAGGAGAGGAGGAAGGCTCTGGCTGCGCTGAACAGGCGAGGCGCACAGTAGGTCTGATACGTGGTGCTGGCACTGGTGGTACTGGGCCGAGGACATGCACAGGAAGCCTGGTGCGGGGAGCTGACACCGGAGGGCTGGGGTGTGGAGGTGGTACTGGGTAGACCGGACCGTGCAGGCGCACTGGAGCTCTTGAGCACCGAGCCTGCCCAACTTTACCTGGCTCGATGCCCACTCTAGCCCGGCCGATACAAGGAGCTGGAATATACCGCACCAGGCCATGCACCCGCACTGGGGACACCGTGCACACCACTGCATAACACGGTGCCTGCCCGGTCTCTCTAGTCCCCCGGTAAGCACAGGGAGTTTGCACAGGTCTCCTACCTGGCGTAGCCCTACTCCTGTGAGCCCCCCCCAAGAAATTTTTGGGGCTGACTCTCGGGCTTCCTTGCCAACTGTGTTCCCTCATATCGCCGGCTCCTCTCTCCGGCTGCCTTGCCTCTGCTCTCCTAAGTGCCTCCACCTGTTCCCATGGGAGGCGATCTCTTCCAGCCAGTATCTCCTCCCAAGTCTAACAACCTTTGCCATCCAAAACGTCTTCCCATGTCCATTCCTTCTTTCGCTGCACCTGCCTGTTAACACGCTGCTTGGTCCGTTTGCGGTGGGTGATTCTGTAACGGTTTTCTGTCGGCGAAGGAGAGTCGGGCCAAAATGCAGCGTGTAGATTGCGATCCATGTTTAAAGAAAAAACGTAAAGCACGAATCAATACAAATACTACAAAACAAAAAGAACATAAAGAAAACCGAAACAGCCTATACTAGTGTAAACTAACAATGAGACAGGAACAAGGACACTAAGGACAATCACCGACAAAACACACAAAGAATATGGCTGCCTAAATATGGTTCCCAATCAGAGACAACGATAATCACCTGACTCTGATTAAGAACCGCCTCAGGCAGCCATAGACTAACGCTAGACATCCCACAAAACCCCAAGACAAAAACACACCACAATAACCCATGTCACACCCTGGCCTGACCGAATAAATGAAGAATAAACATAATATATTTCGACCAGGGCGTGACAACGTGTTGAACACGGAACGAGGGAGAGCTCGGTTTGATGTTTTGAAATTCTCTGAAAAAGTGTTCTATTGAAAAAATGTGTTACTAAATATATTTTGAATTAGGATCCAGGGATCCTGCCAACCAAAGGTTTGATGAGCTGCTTGGCCTAGCAGCTAGCCTAGCTGATAACTAGCTAGCAAGCTAGTAAGGTTTCCCTTGTGGCTAGGACAGCAGATTGTCACAGGCTTGTGGCTGTCTAAATCCCTGCTGTTTGTTGCTGTTTAAATTTGCCCTGTGACCTGCCCTTTCTGAAACTGTGTGGAGTACCAGCGTTAGCCTACATTGGTACCATGGCATCCGAAGCTAGAGATGGGAGTCATGGAGAGAACAGTGTTTCTCTATCACAGGTGAAGGGTTTTAAACGAAGAAAAAGGGTTCTACATGCAGTTGTTACAACAACAGGAAAATATCTTCAAGAGCTCTGTCCAAACACTGATGGACTCACTAACAAAATAATGGAATATCTGACCAGAGTGATCCAGGACCTTAAGAACTGTTTGCAGTTCTCCCAGGGAGAGGTGGATGTCCTGAAAGAGACTTGCAGCAAGATGACAACAAACTGTAGGTCATCTTGAGATGACATCAGAACTCTCTGGGAATCATTATTAACAATGACTGGGTAAGTTTTAAAAATATATAACTTTCAAAATACAGAAATACATATACATATGATGCATTTTGTATCATATACTGCAAAAAGCAGCATCATAAAATGTGATTGCTAACAGGCAAAGCGTCAACTACACCGTACTACACCGACTCTGATGCTCGTCGGATGTGGCAGGGCTTGCAAACCATTACAGACTACAAAGGGAAGCACAGCCGAGAGCTGCCCTGTGACACGAGCCTACCAAATGAGCTAAACTACTTCTATGCTCACTTCGAGGCAAATAACACTGAAACATGCATGAGAGCACCAGCTGTTCCAGAAGATTGTGTGATCACGCTCTCCGCAGCTGATGTGATTAATACTTTTAAACAGGTCAACATTCACAAGGCCGCAGGGCCAGACGGATTACCAGGACGTGTAATCTGACCAACTGGCAAGTGTCTTCACTGACATTTTCAACCTCTTCCTGTCCAAGTCTGTAATACCAACACATTTTAAGCAGACCACCATAGTCCCTGTGCCCAGGAACACCAAGGTAACCTGCCTAAATGACTACCGACCCGTAGCACTCACGTCTGTAGCCATGAAGTGCTTTGAAAGGCTGGTCATCGCTCACATAAACACCATTATCCCAGAAACCCTAGACCCACTCCAATTTGCATACCACCCTAACAGATCCACAGATGATGCAACCTCCATTGAATTCCACACTGCCCTCACTAAGTTAAGGACCCTGGGACTAAACACCTCCCTCTGCAACTGGATCCTGGACTTCCTGACGGGCAGCCCCCAGGTGGTAAGGGTAGGTAACAACACATCTGCCACGCTGATCCTCAACATAGGGGCCCCTCAGGGGTGCGTGCTCAGTCCCCTCCTGTACTCCCTATTTACTCATGACTGCACGGCCAGGTACGACTCCAACATTAACATTAAGTTTGCCAATGACACAACATTAGTAGGCCTGATCACCGACAACTATAGAGAGGAGGTCAGAGACTTGGCCGTGTGGTGCCAGGACAACAACCACGACAACAACCTCTCCCTCAACGTGATCAAGACAAAGGAGATAATTGTGGACTAGAGGTCCACAGACGGGGCTGTAGTGGAGCAGGTTGAGAGCTTCAAGTTCCTTTGTGTCCACATCACCAACAAACTGACATGGATTGAGCACACCAAGACAGTTGTGAAGACGGCACGACATAACCTACTCCCCCTCAGGAGACTGAAAAGATTTGGCATGGGTCCTCAGATCATTAAAAGGTTCTACAGCTGCACCATCGAGAGCATCCTGACTGGTTGCATCACTACCTGGTATGGCAACTGCTCTGCCTCCGACCGCAAGGCACTACGGAGGGTAGTGTGTACGGCCCAGTACATCACTGGGGCCAAGCTTCCTGCCATCTAGGACCTCTACATCAGGCGGTGTCAGAGAAAGGGCCTAACAATTGTCAAACTCTCCAGCCACCCTAGTCAAGCGGTACCCGGAAAAGCGATACCGGAGTGCCAAGTCTAGGTCCAAGAGGCTTCTAAACAGCTTCTATCCCCAAGCCATAAGATTCCTGAACATCGACTTGGTACCGGTACTCCCTGTATATAGCCATGTTATTACCTCGTACCCCTACACATCGACTTGGTACCGGTACTCCCTGTATATAGCCATGTTATTACCTCGTACCCCTACACATCGACTTGGTACCGGTACTCCCTGTACATAACCATGTTATTACCTCGTACCCCTACACATCGACTTGGTACCGGTACTCCCTGTACATAACCATGTTATTACCTCGTACCCCTACACATCGACTTGGTACCGGTACTCCCTGTACATAACCATGTTATTACCTCGTACCCCTACACATCGACTTTGTACCGGTACTCCCTGTACATAGCCATGTTATTACCTCGTACCCCTACACATCGACTTGGTACCGGTACTCCCTGTACATAACCATGTTATTACCTCGTACCCTTTCACATCGACTTGGTACCGGTACTCCCTGTTCATAACCATGTTATTACCTCGTACCCCTACACATCGACTTGGTACCGGTACTCCCTGTACATAACCATGTTATTACCTCGTACCCCTACACATCGACTTGGTACCGGTACTCCCTGTACATAACCATGTTATTACCTCGTACCCCTACACATCAACTTGGTACCGGTACTCCCTGTATATAGCCATGTTATTACCTCGTACCCCTACACATCGACTTGGTACCGGTACTCCCTGTATATAGCCATGTTATTACCTCGTACCCCTACACATCGACTTGGTACCGGTACTCCCTGTATATAGCCATGTTATTACCTCGTACCCCTACACATCGACTTGGTACCGGTACTCCCTGTATATAGCCATGTTATTACCTCGTACCCCTACACATCGACTTGGTACCGGTACTCCTGTACATAACCATGTTATTACCTCGTACCCCTACACATCGACTTGGTACCGGTACTCCCTGTACATAACCATGTTATTACCTCGTACCCCTACACATCGACTTGGTACCGGTACTCCCTGTACATAGCCATGTTATTACCTCGTACCCCTACACATCGACTTGGTACCGGTACTCCCTGTACATAGCCATGTTATTACCTCGTACCCCTACACATCGACTTGGTACCGGTACTCCCTGTTTATAGCCATGTTATTACCTCGTACCCCTACACATCGACTTGGTACCGGTACTCCCTGTTTATAGCCATGTTATTTTTAGTCGTTATTGTGATTTGTTATTCACTGTGTATTTATTCCTTGACACTTTTTGTATTTTTTATTGTATTTTCATCTTTATCTCGGCATTGTTGAAAAAGGACCCTAAGTAAGTATTCACTTAGTTTACACCTGCTGTTTACAAAGCACTTGACTTGATTTTAATAACAATCTGTGCTTTCTCGGGTTTGTTACATGAAGTCTGCCTGAAGACAAATAATGTTTGCTTTTATTGAGGCATAACAGCTGATCTGATTGTTTGCATCGTGTGTAATTTAGTTGATTTAATCTGAACCTGTGTTTTATTTATTTTTTACTTCCTGTGTCTAGAGAGGGGATAAATGAAACTATACTTAGCATAGTTGCTGTGTTGTACTCAGCTGACAGGTAGATTCAGAGGGTAGAATACAGCCAAGGCCTTAGCCTTATTCCTTTGTTATTTGTCACTGAAACATTTTTAATACAGCATCACCAGTGACACTATAGCAACACAAAGTGCCTCTGCTCCGCAGTCATGGCTTTGTGCCTAAGGAGGTAAAATAACAATTTCTCCCCCACCTCCCACCTGCAGTATCCAGCATCCAGCCCACCTTTTAGTTTATTTGGCTTGTTGTTTTGGTATTGCTGAGAAGAAGCAATGGAGTTACCAGCAGCTGTACAGGCAGGGTTTGTGTAGATGGATGCAGGGATGGATGGAGGGGTGAAGGGTTGGATAGATAAATGGAAGCTGGGGTTTGGCACATCAGTCTTAAAATAGTAATGAAATGTGGCTGTTGTCAGCTCCTCTAAGGGTAACAGACGTAGCAAAGCGTCCCGGCTCATCCGTAAGCAGGCAAGAGATTGTGCGTGTCAAAGGTGGATTTCTCCCCCAAAATAAAACATTGAGAAGGATCACCAATCCCTCTAGCAAACTGTGTTTCCTCTATCATCCTCCCCGCTTTTTCCACATCAACGTATTTCTTATGCGGTTCTCTCCTTTAAATCCCCACAGATATCTGTTTCTTATTCCCCCCATATTCTTATCCCCCCGTCCCCCTTCCCTCCCTCTCTTTTTTCCCCTCCCTCCCTCCCTCCCTCCCTCCCTCCCTCCCTCCCTCCCTCCCTCCCTCCCTCCCTCCCTCCCTCCCTCCCTCCCTCCCCCCCCTCCCTCCCTCCCTGTCTTGCTCAGTCTTTTGTTACTGTTTTTCATATTTGCTACAGTACTGAGGAGCCAGGGTGCAGTGCTACAGTACAATCTTCCCTTTCATTGCGTGCGTGGCTCCTGGAAATTGATGTTTTACTGCCTTCATTAAGATGTGCAGCAGTCATATGCAGCGGCACGGTGTTTTCCCCCTGAAGTTTAGCTCCATGACACTCGCCATTAGAACACATTATGGCCCTAGATTTCATAGCACAGTGGAACACTGTATAATTTGATTAGTGTTATTAATCAAGTGGAATAGCTATGCCCCCCCCGCCTTTGCTCGATTTCTAATACACCCCAAAACCCTCCTGACTCCCTCCCTTGCATCTCCTCCCCATCTTCTCTCCTCCCACTGTATCACGTGGCTTGTATGCCTGTCTACCTATTTGTTAAAGGCCTGTGCACTCTCTCCCTTCCACAGCCTGTTTTTTCATCCCCTGCCCAGCACATAAATCAATTGAAATGAAAGTTACATAATTGTGCTTGCTGGGAGGTAAAACTGCTCTAAGAATGTTTTAAAGGGAATTTTTACTAGCTGTTCACTGTAGTTGGAAGACGAGGCGGGGAGAAAAGGAGAGGAAGGTGAGGCCAGTAGAATATATGGGCCTGGATTCTTCATTACTGAAGTAATTCTCCTGCAAATGATAGTGCAGACCCCAGAGGGGAGAGAGCATCCCCACCGCAGAGCTGCCTGAACGTTTTAACCTGGTTAATCTCTCATGGAGAGACCAACTCACGGCACTAATATTATGTGTTAGGGATGGAGGGATAAGGAGGGGGATGGAGGGATGGAGGGTAGGCGTTTGTTCTCTAGAACATGGACTTAAATCATAACCGTTGCTGGGGTTTAAAATATGCCTCAAACGCAAGAGTTAATTTAATTTAAAGACTATTTTGTTTTTTTTCCCTTAGACAATATGCTTAAGGGATGTACAATTTTTGGGGTTGAAATTTAATTTAGAAATATTACGCTGGAAATGTAAATTATTTCTCTTAGTGTAATCAATTTTTTTGTACTAGTTGAGGCTCGAGGTGGCATAGTGGCATGCAGTTCGGAAATAACATAGATAGCACAGCAGCACTTTACAAAATAATGACTTAAAAAATGAGGAGAAGGAGGACAGGAGACTTGTCAGCTCTTATAGAGGCAAATTATCTTGCTCTCTTTCTATCTTTCTCTATCTCTGTCTTCCTCTCTCTCTATCACTCTCTGTCTTCCTCTCTCTATGTCTTCCTTTCTCTCTATCTCTCTCTCGCTATGTCTGCCCTGCCTGGGGAAAGCAGGCATCACATCAGCCATGCAGCCTTCCTGTGCGTCACTGGAAACAAGCCTCCAGTCTTAATCAAACCTGTCTTCCACCCTGCCACCATCTTGTTTCTAGCAGCTGCATACAGTATGTGTGCTATAATGGTGCATTAAACATCACTGAAGACTCCTGCCATGTTTTTGTTATGGGTACGCCCCCATCCCCGTCTCTCCACACCCCCTGTCTGTGCTCATATGGACTCTGTTGTCATCCTCCTTCACTTTTGGCCATTGTCTTTTTCGGTTTATAAAGAAGTGTCATTCTACCCCCTGAACCTCCTCTTCTCACTCTCCAGTCCAAGATGGCTGCCTGTCCTCTCTGGTACAGCAGGCAGTCCTCTTCAAGGTTAAGGTTAGCGTTGAAGGTGCCAGGTCTCATCCGCATCGTGCCCGGCGTCCAGCCCAGTAGGCTGAGGGAGAAAGGGAGAAAAGACACAGCCTGTTACTGCTTGGAGTGGGTCTCATTCCAGGGGCACTAATAACTACATGTAATTAGTCACTTCTCACTTGGCCAGATCAAACTCAGTTAGGGCCTCGGATGAGGCGAAGGGGAGAAGCAAGGGCCAACCGACCCAGCAGCTGCAGCCATTACATTACAGCAGACAGAGGGGATTAGCTCTGCAATGGCCCTGAGTAGAGCTCAACTAAGCCCTTCAGCTAGACTCTTCAGCTAGGCTCTTCAGCTAGACTCTTCAGTTTGGCTCTCTATGGAGAATACACAGCAGCCTGAACTATGCTACAGCTAGGCCATAGGGATACAAAATAATACTATAGAATGTTCTATTATATCTGTGAGTCTGCAGAATACATCAGACTGAACTGTGAGCAGCAGTGTGGCATAGAACTCTGTTGTTACTGATGTAAAGTCAGAGGTGTTGTCTATGTAGGGTTGATATCCCCCCTGCCTTGGTGAATGTGAGGTTTTGGGATCACAATATGGTGTACCAGAATTGCGCTGGCATGCATGGCATTTTTCTAAAGTTTAGAAACAAAATAAAGAAAGGAATGTTAGTATCTTACTTCCCCACGGTCTGGTTCTGCAGTCCAACACAAATCTATATGTGTTGACTGGTGTGTTTGTGAGTCTCAAGTTTTGGGCTTTGAAGATATCTTTGATGAGCCAGAACAAAAAAAACACCATGACAAAGTTGAGAGAGGAGAGAAAAGAGAGAGACACAGAGAGAAAGTGGTAGAGAGAGAAAAGGTTGTCCTAGGCGTTGTGCATTGACGCAGCATGACCAATTGAGGTTGTGAGGATGAATGAGGGTATTCACAGTGCCTAATGAAAGAGCTCCCGCTGGGCCTTGAATTAGGGTGGGCCCATCTGCCCCACACAGCTAAGCACAAACCAAACCAGTGACCTCGAAAATTACCCAGGAAGCACTTTGTGACGGTCTCCCCAGCAACAGGCCGGGTTCACATGGTAACCAGGCGCTTTGCTCAATCAATCCTCTGGCAGCCTCTTCAACAGAACAGAGAGAAATTTGGTTGGTCAGAAGGTTGGAAGGCCCCGTGTGAAATCAACTTAGAGAGGACAGACAGGACACCTAGAAGGAACTGGATTATTTCATGTCAAGTTAAACCTCGGAGCTAAACTCTCACCCAGTTCAAGAGGTGTGGGATGTTGTGGCCCTCTCCAACTTCTCCACATTTAAAATACAAAGAGCTTCTTGTTGTTAGTTGTTTGTTTACCCTAAGACTGTGTAATACACTACAGTATGTGTTCAGATTAAGTAGATGTACTGTAACTGAAAGAGGAGTACAGAGTATTACAAAGTTACAGAGTATTTATAGTTGCATCGCAGAGCTGGACATCAGATTTATAGACCAATGAAGGGGTCCAGGATTATTGTCACCCTTGGTAAAGATGAAGGAAAAAGACTGCATAAATAATCAAAAAAATACCGAGCCATATTGTATGCACTTTTTTAAAATAATAATGGTAGAAGAAATGTTTTCTATATCAAGTAATACAAAACATTGCCTTCTTTAATTCAAACCACAGGATTTCACAATGGGTTTCAAGTCCGGAGACTGAGATGGCCATTGCAAAATGTTGATTTTGTGGTCAATCAACCATTTTTTTGTGGATGTTGATGTGTGGTTGGAGTTATTGTCTTGATGGAAGATCCACTTCTTTCAATGGCCACACCCAACGTACAGTTGAAGTGGGAAGTTTACATACACTTAGGTTGGAGTCATTAAAACTTGTTTTCAACGACTCCACAAATTTCTTGTCAACAGACTATAGTTTTGGCAAGTTGGTTAGGACATCTACTTTGTGCATGACACAAGTAATTTTTCCAATAATTGTTTACAGACAGATTATTTCACTTAGAATTCACTGTATAACAATTCCAGTGGGTCAGAAGTTTACATCCACTAAGTTGACTGTGTCTTTAAACAGCTTTGAAAATTCCAGAAAATTATGTCATGGTTTTAGAAGGTTCTGATAGGTTAACTGACATCATTTGAGTTAATTGGAGGTGTACCTGTGGATGTATTTCAAGGCCTACCTTCAAACTCAGTGCATATTTGCTTGACATCATGGGAAAATCAAAAGAAATCAGCCAAGACCTCAAGGAAAAAAATGGTAGACCTCCCCAAGTCTGGTTCATCGTTGGGAGCAATTTCAAAACGCCTAAAGGTACCACATTCATCTGTACAAACAATAGTACGCAAGTATAAACACCATGGGACCCCGCAGCCATCATACCACTCAGGAAGGAGACACAGTCTGTCTCCTAGAGATGAACGTACTTTGTTGCAAAAAGTGCAAATCAATCCCTGAACAACAGCAAAGGACCTTGTGAAGATGCTGGAGGAAATGGGTTCAAAAGTATCTATATCCACAGCAAAACAAGTCCTATATCGACATAACCTGAATGGCTGCTCAGCAAGGAAGAAGCCACTGCTCCAAACCGCCATAAAAAAGCCAGACTACGGTTTGCAACTGCACATGGGAACAAAGATCGTACTTTTTGGTGAAATGTCCTCTGGTCTGATGAATCAAAAATAGAACTGTTTGGCCATAATGTCCATCGTTATGTTTGGAGGAAAAAGGGGGATGATTGCAAGCCGAAGAACACCATCCCAACCGTGAAGCACGGGGGTGGCAGCATCCTGTCGTGGGGGTGATTTGCTGCAGGAGGGACTGGTGCACTTCACAAAATATATGGTTTTGTGAGGAAGGAAAAGTATGTAGATATATTGAAGCATCATCTCAAGACATCAGTCAGGAAGTTGAAGTTTGGTCACAAAATGGTCTTCCAAATGGACAATGGTCCTAAGCATGCTTGCAAAGTTGTGGCAAAATGGCTTAAGGACAACAAAGTTAAGGTATTGGAGTGGCCATCACAAAGCCCTGACCTCAATCCTATAGAAATTGTGTGGGCAGACCTGATAAAGCATGTGCGAGCAAGGAGGCCTACAAACCTGACTCAGTTACACCAGCTCTGTCAGGAGGAATGGCCCAAAATTCACCCAACTTATTGTGGGAAGGTTGTGGAAGGATACCCGACACGTTTGACCCAAGTTAAACAATTTCAAGGCAATGCTACCAAATACTAATTGAGTGTATGTTAACTCCTGACCCACTGGGAATGTGATGAAAGAAATAAAAGCTGAAATAAATTATTTTCTCTACTATTATTCTGACATTTCACATTCTTAAAATAAAGTGGTGATCCTAACTGACCTAAAACAGGGAATTTTTACTAGGATTAAATGTCAGGAATTGTGAAAAACTGAGTTTAAATGTATTTGGCTAAAATGTATGGAAACTTCTGACTTCAACTGTATGTGTGCGTGGCCAAAGAACTTATTTTCATGTCATTTGACCAAAGCACATCCTGTGGTTTCATAAACGGCATTGGAACTTGGATTGGAACTGGTACAGTGGCCATATGACAAGAAAAGAGAGGTCATTGACCGCGCACACCAACGATGTGAAAATTCCGCATCCCTACTGTCAAATATGGTGGTGGATCTTTGATGTTCTGGGGCTATTTGTCTTCCGCTGGTCCTGGGGGCCTTGTTAAGGTCAACGGCATCATGAACTCTACCCCGTACCAGGAGATTTTAGGCAAAAACCTGGTAGCCTCTGACAGGAGGCTGAAACTTGGCCACACATGGATCGTCCACCAAGGCAATAACCCAAGCACACCAAATTTCACAAATAAATTCTTACTTGACCCCAAAATATGCGTTTTACAATGGTCATCTCAGTCTCTGGACTTGATCCCCATTGAAAAGCTGTTTTTTGAATTGAATTGGGCAGTCCATAAGCGCTGACTAACGATAGCAAGGATCTGATAAGATTCTGTATGGAGGAATGGTCTAAGATCCCTCCCAATGTGTTCTCCAATCTCATAAAACATGTAGAGATGTTTGGATTTCTTGTTAAACAAAGTCTCTTTCTCTTAGCAATTATATTAGTATAAAGTAATATAATTGGAAGAAAAAAATGTGTATACAATATAGCTCAGTATTTCTATTGTTTATTTTCTATTGTCTTTTTTGCTCGTCTTTATCAAAGATCCAACCATTCCGGACCTCACTGGATTATTACAGAGAGGGGTTCATTTACCCATGTGATTCAGTTGAATCCTTATCAGCTCTATGGGCATGGGGAACGTACTGTGTGACTTCCCAGGATTCGCACCCAGGTGTCCTGTGCGCCACAAGACTGTGTTAGCATGCAGAGTTAAAGTCTGGGAAATATACAGTAATAGATCATAGAAGTTAGTCAGTGTGTCTCTATTCCGTGACTAAACTTTTGACAGCATGAGATGACAATCCACCCTCTGCACTGCGTCTCTCCTAATGCCACACGGTAATGAGATTGTGCTGCTGGAAATATCACTACAAAGCATCTGAGTCTTACTGCACCTTCAGACAGGCCTGCCTTGCTTGCCTTCATTGCCTGGCTTCACTGCCTTGCCTGCCAGCCTGAAATGAAAAGAGGTGCTAAAATAAAAACAATCAGAATCAGAGACGAAGGAATCTGAGGAATCAGAACGAGGAAGCTCCCCTCTAAACCCCCCTCCGGATCTCTATGCAGACACCGCCGCCGCCGCTCTACACAATGGAACTCTTTTATCCTGAGCGTGATTAGCCATCCGAAACGTTTTAAAGCCCCTTTGACTGTGTTCTTCCTCAAACTAGAGAGTTCCGTTCTGTTCAAGGGGGCTCTTGATTCGGGAGGAGCTTTCCTCCCCAGGCTGCCAGTGATCTCTCCTCTAATTGTGTCGTTCTCTCATTCTTTTGTTCTCTGACGAAGCTTGCCGTATGTGTTGGCGTGGGAGCCCTTTAAGTGCCGCTCTGCCGTACCAACGGCACCTCCGCCTCTTTCTGCTGCTATCTTGTTCTCCTCCTCGTCAGATCAAGACACCAAAGGCACTCGGTTTAGAAACCACCCGGTTCTTTACATGTATGCGTCTGTCTGTGTGAGAATGGATTTGTACAGTACATACACTCAAACTACAAATTAGCCTTCTGATGAGGCCTAATGCTGACCTACAGGAGGTAGAAGAGATGGATAAAGGACCCCTCCAACCACTATTATACATTCATATTAACTCATTTTGTCTTTCTGGTTCAATTGAAGTGGACGATCTGACACGTTGACAATTGTGCAACCTTTGTAGTACATTAAAGCGGGATGGGAGCAAAGCCCCATGTTTCAGGACATTACTATGTGGATCTATAGGACCACGCCACTTTCACAGGCTTAAAAGCCCAAGTCCTCTGATGGGGAAAAAAATAGGTTGTTAGGAAGCGGGGGGAGGCAGGTGGCCAAAAAGCTTCACACACACACACACACACACACACACACACACACACACACACACACACACACACACACACACACACACACACACACACACACACACACACACACACACACACACACACACACACACACACACACACACACACACACAGCAAACAGCAAACAGCAAACAGAGGTAGGGAGAGGTAGGGGAGATGAAATGAAGAGGAGTGAAAACACAGCTCATAAAATCAGTATTATAACAACATTAATTGATGCTGCTGAGTGCCATATGTGACGCCATATGGAGCAGGCACCCCAGAGGCCTGCTGTAATAGACAGCCTGCGGTGGTGCACACAACTTGGCACGTTTACAAACAAGGGACATCCCATTAATATCAGCCTCCGCTCAGACGAAGCAAGGGGGAGAGAGAAAGATGGGGAGAGAGAGATAGAGGGGGAGAGAGACTGGAGACAAAGGGGGAGAGAGATTGTGGGGGTAAAGTAACTCTTTGTTTTAAAAGGTAGCTTTTTATGCTACTTTTTTTGTTTGTTTTTGGCTTTCATTATTTTGGTACTCCATACTGTAAATGGCTGCCGGTGATGTTGGACAAAACCAGCCAGACCTGGGAACTTCCACCTCCTCCTTCCTCATTAACAAGCTACTAGTTGTTGTGTTACAGCCTGAATTGAAAACTGGTTAAATGTATATTTTTTGTCACTGGTCTACACACAATACCCCAGAATGTCAAAGTGGAATTATGTTTTTAGCAATTTTTACAAATTAGCTGAAATTTCTTGAGTCAATAAGTATTCAACGCCTTTGTTATGGCAAGCCTAAATAAGTTCCGGAGTAGAAATGTGCTTAACAAGTCAAATAAGTTGCATGGACTCAGTATGTGTGCAATAATAATGTTTAACATGATTTTTGAATGACTTGTCCTTTCTAGGGAGTTTTTCCTAGCCACCATACTTCTACACCTGCATTGCTTGCTGTTTGGGGTTTTATGCTGGGTTTCTGTACAGCAGTTTGAGATATCAGCTGATGTAAGAAGGGCTATATAAATACATTTGATTTGATTTGATTTGATTTACCTCATCTCAGTACCCAACACATGCAATTATCTGTAAGGTCCCTCAGTCGAGCAGTGAATTTCAAACACAGATTCAACCACAAAGACAAGAGAGGTTTTTCAAGGCCTCGCAAAGTAAACATATTACTGAGTACCACTCTCCATATTTTCAAGCATAGTGGTGGTTGCATCATGTTATGGTTATGCTTGTAATCGTTAAGGACTGGGGAGTTTTTCAGGATAAAAATGAAATGGAATGGACCTAAGCACAGGCAAAACATGGTTCAGTCTGCTTTCCATCAGACACTGGGAGATGAATTCACCTTTCAGCAGGACAATATTCTAAAACACAGCGCCAAAACTACACTGGAGTTGCTTACCAGAAGATAGTGAATGTTCCTGAGTGGCCGATTTACAGTTTTGACTCAAATCTACTTGAAAATATATACTGAACAAAAATATAAACGCAATGTAAAGTATTGCTCCCATGTTTCATGAGCTGAAATAACATATCCCAGAAATGTTTCATGTGCAGAAAAAGCTTATTTCTCTCAAATTTTGTGCACAAATGTGTTTATATCCTTGTTAGTGAGTGTTTCTCCTTTGCCAAGATCATCCATCCACCTGACAGGTGTGGCATGTCAAGAAGCTGATTAAACAGCATGATCATTACACAAGTGCACCTTGTGCTGGGGACAATAAAAGGCCACTCTAAAATGTGCAGTTTTGTCACTCAACACAATGCCACAGATTTCTCAAGTTTTGAGGGAGCGTGCAATTGGCATGCTGACTGCAGGAATGCCCACCAGAGCTGTTGCCACCTAATTTAATATTCATTTCTCTACCTTAAGCTGCCTCCAATGTTGTTTTAGAGAATTTAGCAGTACGTCCAACCGGTCTCACAACCACAGACCACGTAACAACCTCCACATTCTGTCTGTAATAAAGCCATTTTGTGGGGAAAAACTCATTCTGATTAGCTGGGTCCTTCTCCCCAGTGGGTGGGCCTATGCCCAGTCATGAATTTCTTTCCTTATATGAAATTGTTGCATGTTGTGTTTATATTTTTGTCCAGCATATTTCAAGACCTGAAAATGGTTGTCAAGCAATGATCAACAACCAATTTGACAGAGCTTGAAGAATTTTCAAAGAATAATGGACAAATGTTGCACAGTCCAGGTGTGGAAAGCACTTAGAGACTTACCTAGAAAGACTGCTGTAATCATGGCCAAAGGTGCTTCTACAAAGTATTGACTCAGGGGTGTGAATGCTTATGTAAATAGGATCATTATTTATTTCATTTTCAATAAATTAGCAAATATTCTAAAAGCATGTTTTCACTTTATCATTATCGGGGTATTGTGTGTAGATGGGTGAGAAAAAACATATTTAATCCATTTTGAATTCAGGCTGTAACAAAATGTGAAATAAGTAAAGGGGTATGAATACATTCTGAAGACACTGTATTCATTCATGCTACATGCACATCACAACTGCTATACATTTTGCTCTCCTGTATTATACTTATTCTAAAATGCTTATTCTACTGAGCCATTTAAGTTATGTTTGTATTCTTCTCTTGTATTATTTCTTATTGTTGTAGCATTTTAGAGAAGGAACCTGCAAGTAAGCAGTGTATATCATGTGTATCCTGTACATATGACTGATATAACTTGAAACACACAGACACAGACCTCAACAGGTGCTGTGATTCGTGGTGTCCTGATGAAGGGTGTTTCAATGAACTCCATTTAACCTCTCCTCCCCCTAATAACAGACAGAGAGAACAGATGTGATTTACTGCTCTGCTACATCCACACTATAATAGTAGTACTCTAACTTACCGTCTGCTGTATAGTACCCAACTCTGCCCTATCCTACCCTACCGTCTGCAGTACGGTACCCAAACCTACCCTAACATCTGCAGTATCGTACCCTATCCTACCCTACCGTCTGCAGTACGGTACCCAAACCTACCCTAACATCTGCAGTATCGTACCCTATCCTACCCTACCGTCTGCAGTACGGTACCCAAACCTACCCTACCGTCTGCAGTACAGTACCCAAACCTACCCTAACATCTGCAGTATCGTACCCTATCCTACCCTACCGTCTGCAGTAGAGTACCCTATCCTACCCTAACATCTGCAGTATCGTACCCTATCCTACCCTACCGTCTGCAGTATAGTACCCAAACCTACCCTACCGTCTGCAGTACGGTACCCAAACCTACCCTAACATCTGCAGTATCGTACCCTATCCTACCCTACCGTCTGCAGTATAGTACCCAAATCTACACTACCGTCTGCAGTACGGTACCCAAACCTACCCTACCGTCTGCTGTATAGTACCCAACTCTGCCCTATCCTACCCTACCGTCTGCAGTACGGTACCCAAACCTACCCTAACGTCTGCAGTATAGTACCCAACTCTGCCCTATCCTACCCTACCGTCTGCAGTACGGTACCCAAACCTACCCTAACGTCTGCAGTATCGTACCCTATCCTACCCTACCGTCTGCAGTATAGTACCCAACTCTGCCCTATCCTACCCTACCGTCTGCAGTACGGTACCCAAACCTACCCTAACATCTGCAGTATCGTACCCTATCCTACCCTACCGTCTGCAGTACGGTACCCAAACCTACCCTAACATCTGCAGTATCGTACCCTATCCTACCCTACCGTCTGCAGTACGGTACCCAAACCTACCCTAACATCTGCAGTATCGTACCCTATCCTACCCTACCGTCTGCAGTACGGTACCCAAACCTACCCTAACATCTGCAGTATTGTACCCTATCCTACCCAAACCCTAACCGTCTGCAGTACGGTACCCAAACCTACCCTAACATCTGCAGTATAGTACCCTATCCTACCCTACCGTCTGCAGTACGGTACCCAAACCTACCCTAACATCTGCAGTATCGTACCCTATCCTACCCTACCATCTGCAGTACGGTACCCAAACCTACCCTAACATCTGCAGTATCGTACCCTATCCTACCCTACCGCCTGCAGTACGGTACCCAAACCTACCCTAACATCTGCAGTATCGTACCCTATCCTACCCTACCGTCTGCAGTACGGTACCCAAACCTACCCTAACATCTGCAGTATCGTACCCTATCCTACCCTACCGTCTGCAGTACGGTACCCAAACCTACCCTAACGTCTGCAGTATCGTACCCTATCCTACCCTACCGTTTGCAGTACGGTACCCAAACCTACCCTACCCTACCATATGCAGTATAGTACCCTATCCTACCCTACCATCTGCAGTATAGTACCCTATCCTACCCTACCGTCTGCAGTATAGTACCCAAACCTACCCTACCCTACCATATGCAGTATAGTACCCTATCCTACCCTACCATCTGCAGTATAGTACCCTATCCTACCCTACCGTCTGCAGTATAGTACCCAAACCTACCCTACCCTACCATATGCAGTATAGTACCCTATCCGACCCTACTGTCTGCAGTATGGTACCCAAACCTACCCTACCATCTGCAGTATAGTACCCTATCCTACCCTACCGTCTGCAGCTAGTACCCTATCCTACCCTACCGTCTGCAGTATGGTACCCTATCCTACCCTACCGTCTGCAGTATGGTACCCAAACCTACCCTACCCTACCATCTGCAGCACCCTACCCTATCCTACCCTACCGTCTGCAGTATGGTACCCAAACCTACGCTACCCTACCATCTACAGTATGGTACCCAAACCTACCCTACCCTACCATCTGCAGTACCCTACACTATCCTACCCTACTGTCTGCAGTATGGTACCCAAACCTACCCTACCCTACCATCTGCAGTATAGTACCCTATCCTACCCTACAGTCTGCAGTATAGTACCCTATCCTACCCTACCGTCTGCAGTATGGTACCCAAACCTACGCTACCCTACCGTCTGCAGTATGGTACCCAAACCTACCCTACCCTACTATCTGCAGTATAGTACCCTATCCTACCCTACCGACTGCAGGATGGTACCCAAACCTACCCTACCCTACCATATGCAGTATAGTACCCTATCCTACCCTACCGTCTGCAGTATGGTACCCAAACCTACCCTACCCTACCATCTGCAGTATGGTACCCTATCCTACCCTACCGTCTGCAGTATGGTACCCAAACGTACGCTACCACCTGCATTATAACACCCTACCCTATCATACCCTACCGTCTGCAGTATGATACCCAAACCTGCGCTACCCTACCGTCTGCAGTATGGTACCCAAACCTACCCTACCATCTGCAGCATAGTACCCTATCATATCCTACCATCTGCAGTATGGTACCCAAACCTACCCTACCATCTGCAGTATAGTACCCTATCCTACCCTACCATCTGCAGTATGGTACCCAAACCTACCCTACCCTACCATCTGCAGTATAGTACCCTATCCTACCCTACCGTCTGCAATATAGTACACTACCCTATCATCTGCAGTATAGTACCCAACCCAACCCAACCCTACCATCTGCAGTATGGTACCCAACTCTACTGTACCCTACCATCTGCAGTATGGTACCCAACTCTACCATCTGCAGTATTGTACCCTACCCTACCCTACAATACAGTCTGCAGTATAGTACCCTATCCTACCCTACAGTCTGCAGTATAGTACCCAAACCTACCCTACTCTACCGTCTGTAGTATAGTACCCAATCCTATCCTGCCATCTGCAATATAGTACCCAACACTACCATACCATCTGCAGTATAGTACCCAACCCTACCATCTATATATAGGACCCTACCCTACCGTCTATATATAGGACCCTACCCTACCGTCTATATATAGGACCCTACCCTACCGTCTATATATAGGACCCTACTCTACCGTCTATATATAGGACCCTACTCTACCGTCTATATATAGGACCCTACTCTACCGTCTATATATAGGACCCTACCCTACCATCTATATATAGGACCCTACCCTACCGTCTATATATAGGACCCTACCCTACCGTCTATATATAGGACCCTACTCTACCGTCTATATATAGGACCCTACTCTACCGTCTATATATAGGACCCTACCCTACCATCTATATATAGGACCCTACCCTACCGTCTATATATAGGACCCTACTCTACCGTCTATATATAGGACCCTACCCTACCGTCTATATATTGGACCCTACTCTACCGTCTATATATAGGACCCTACTTTACCGTCTATATATAGGACCCTACTCTATCCTGCCTTATCTTCCTGCTGATTTTAGCTGCATTGTCTCAGAGCTGTCTTTATATCTGGCAGAAGAGAGACGCTCCTGACGGTGATGGGCACTGTGACTGTCTCTGCAGTGACGGCTGGGCTCCATGAGGGTGTGGGCTGAGCCCACCTTCCCTGGTTCAGTATTAGCAGCAGCAGACAGCGGCATGTCTCTCTCCTTTCTCTGAGGACAGGGAAGGCTGGTTGGCTGGCTGGGGGAGGAGTCAGTTGGAACTGAGTTGTCAGCCATTATTTTGTGTCTTATAGAATACGAGGAGAAACAAGAGTAGAGCACAGCTGTTTCTTCACTGTCTGGTTCTGAGGGAGATCCATGAGAGAGAGGGGGAGGAGGAGATTGAAGGAGGGGAGAAAGGGAGAGAAAAAAAGACAGAGAGAGGGGGGGAGGGAGCGAGAGAGAGCTCTCGACTTTGATGTGTGATGATTTCGCTGCAGCTCTGGGTCAAACGCTGCCAGTGTTTTGTGTTTGTCTTTGTTTCGTCTTCCCAGTGCTCCTCTAAATTATTCACAGCCTGAGGATGTGCTCCTCCTCTCCTCTCCCCTCCTCCTTCCTCTGTCTCTCTCATATCCCTCTCTCTGTGCTCTCTCTTTTTTTCTCTCGCTCTCTCTTCCCTGCTCTATCTCTCACGATAACTTGTTTTGGAGAGATTAAAAGAAGTTTCCTACTTTCTCTCAGATTAATTCACTTCTCCCCACCCACCCCCATACCCCTTTCCAACCCTTCATTAATGACTACATACAGTATCTCACCCTCCTCCTTTCATCTCTCCCCCTCCTCTCTCTCTCAATTGACATACCTAAGGCAGACATAGCTTTTTAAGGAGGATAGAACCCGCTGTTAACATCTCTTTATTTTCTCTGTCTCTCTCTCTCCATCAGTAGTGTTATTCATTCTCTCCATAGCTGTCAGTAGTAAAACAATTGTCTGCCCTTTAATTTTCTAAACAGTAGTCTCTGTGATGAGGATTTTAGCCCAGGGTGAGGAAAGTTAGTTTGCCTGGGCACTGGGCATCTCAGTGAAGCTATGGTTCTGCATCTAGAGTTCTGTCTTCCATCCTTCATCCTCTAATGATTTCCAATTACTTTGTTCTCCTTGTATATCCAAGTTCAGAGAGAACCCAAGAGCAAGCCAAATCCTCTGGAAGTCGATGTCACTCATGAACGACCTGTTGGCCAGCTTTCACCTCTAGGACAGACATACAGACAGTAACATGTAGCAGGGGAGGAATTGGGCCTTAGACTGCGTTGCAAATGGCTCCCTATTCCCTATATAGTGCAATAAGTTTTTACCAGAGCCCTATGATCAAAAGTAGTGCACTATATAAGGAATAGGCTTTCATTTGGGATGGAGACTTAGTGTGGGAGATGCTACTCTCATCTCATCTGAGGCCAGGAGCTCACATGTAGTATTTCTATTAGATTTGGGATTGGGATTAACCCTCTTGTTTTGCTGTAGATTAATGCTGTGTTAACTGGTTGTAGAACAAGATACAGTAGAAAACCCTGCACATGTATTACAGACAGACAGGCAGGGGGGTGGAGATGAGCTATACTGTCCTGGCCATCTGAGGAGAGAGGGAGTTGAATCCAGTCCCAGCCAGTGCCACAGGACACTCATTTGTAATTATTTAGCCTGCCTATGACAGTTTTTGATCATAGCAAAGGGGAAAAGAGGGTGAGAGGCAAGAGGGAATGGAAGGAGGAAAAGGAGGGACGAGATCGGCCCCCTCTGGCAATTGCTGTCACCCAGCATGAATACCCCTATGGCCGAATGACAAGTCTAGCGTGAAACGCTTGGCTGGCCCCTGAAATTAGCAGTAGAGCCCCCCGGTGGCACATGCTTCTCATGACCAGCACACAGTGGGCTGATGCAAGACTCTTTTCATTAAGTCTGTGCCCTCACAGCCGCTGACTCCCCCTCAATCTCTCTCCCTCTCTCCCTCCCTAGCCCTTTGCATAGGCTAGAAGTCAATAAACGGCATCTGTAGTGTTCATCACAATGCTGTCCGAGAGAACAAGAGCTACAGGGAAGGAGAAGCCTTATCTCTCTCCCCCTTTCTCTCTTTTGTGAGGGAGGGGTCGAGAGAGAAAGAGAGAGCGAGAGAGGAGGGAAGGACAGAGAGGGAGAGACAAACTGTACAGAGCAATGCCCAGAGGCTCAATCTGTTCCTCACTGAGCTACATCAGTGTGAGAGACTTTGGCGCAGGCCTCAGGGAAGCCTCCACTCGCTCCATCAAACTGTCAGGCAGCCAGTGGAGCCCGTGCCACGCCGCGCAGAGCAGGGAGACTCTCAGCTGCCCTCGGGGCCAGTTCAAGTCAACATCCCATTTCCTTCCTTCCTCTGCTAATTTCTCCTAAACCCGATTTAAATTTCCAATGCTGTCTGCCGCTGTAGCTCTGCTCTGCGGTGAGGTGGGGGGCAGAAGCCGTATCAAAACAGAGGAGAGTGAGGTGGGGGGGCAGAAGCCGTATCAAAACAGAGGAGGGTGGGGTGGGGTGGCAGGAGCCGTATCAAAACAGAGGAGGGTGGGGTGGGGTGGCAGGAGCCGTATCAAAACAGAGGAGGGTGGGGTGGGGGGCAGGAGCCGTATCAAAACAGAGGAGGGTGGGGTGGGGGGCAGAAGCCGTATCAAAACAGAGGAGGGTGGGGTGGGGGGCAGAAGCCGTATCAAAACAGAGGAGGGTGGGGTGGGGTGGCAGGAGCCGTATCAAAACAGAGGAGGGTGGGGGGGGGCAGGAGCCGTATCAAAACAGAGGAGGGTGGGGTGGGGGGCGGGAGCCGTATCAAAACAGAGGAGGGTGGGGTGGGGGGGCGGGAGCCGTATCAAAACAGAGGAGCGTGGGGTGGGGGGCGGGAGCCGTATCAAAACAGAGGAGGGTGGGGTGGGGGGCGGGAGCCGTATCAAAACAGAGGAGCGTGGGGTGGGGGGTGGGAGCCGTATCAAAACAGAGGAGGGTGGGGGGGGGGGGGGCAGAAGCCGTATCAAAACAGAGGAGGGTGGGGTGGGGGGCAGGATCAAAACAGAGGAGGGTGGGGTGGGGGGGCAGGAGCCATAGCAAAACAGAGGAGGGTGGGGTGGGGGGGCTGGAGCCGTATCAAAACAGAGGGTGGGGGGCCAGGAACCGTATCAAAACAGAGGGGGGTGGGGTGGGGGGGCAGGAGCCGTAGCAAAACAGAGGAGGGTGGGGTGGGGGGGCAGGAGCCGTATCAAAACAGAGGAGGGTGGTGTGGGGGGCAGGAGCTGTATCAAAACAGACGAGGGTGTGGGCAGGAGCTGTATTAAAACAGAGGAGGGTTTGGGTGGGGGGGCAGGAGCTGTATCAAAACAGATGAGGGTGGGGACAGGAGCTGTATTAAAACAGAGGAGGGGCCAGGAGTGGGCCAGGAGCCATATCAAAACAGAGGAGGGTGGGTTGCGTGTGTGGGTGGGTGTCTCTGATGAGGGAGGTGCTTGCTGGTTGTGGTGTTCTCTGGAAACTGTGAGGCGAGAGAAGAGAGGAGACAGACAGGGGAGAAAACAGGAAGCCAAGGGGGCCATATGAAAGATGAGTTGCTAAAATGACGCCGTAAATCAGTATTTTTCTCTATCTCTCCTCGCTCTCTCTCTGTATTATTCCTATTCTCTCTTCAACCTCCATTTTCTCCTTCTCTCCTAGGGCTGTAGCGTATGCATAATACCATTGTGTATTCGCAGTACCTTTGCTGCTGGCTTTTTGGCCACTTGTTTTTTCCTCATGAATAAATGTTCCCCCATCTCTCTCCTATCAGTCCCATTAGATTCTGCTCCCCCCCTCTCCCTGCCAGAGCCAGACTATTGTGAGAGCCCGCCAACACCCCCTCAGCCCCCCTCCCCTAGCGAGTACTGAAAGCAAAGGCTGAGGGATTTCTAGTTGGAAGGCACAGGGCAGTCCTTTAATTTAGAGGAGGACTCTCTGGATTCGTCCGCTGGGCTAGCGGTCCCTGATGGAGGCTGTTTACACGTGGTCTGGGTTTTGTAAAGCCGCGCTTGGCTTAGGTTGGCCACTTGGCCTGGCAGGATTGGAGGTCGGGCCTACAGAAGTAGGATCTTAATGTGAGCAGCAAATTAAAATAATCCTGTAGCAACAAGAAATGTGAATTATTATACTGAAAAAAATATATAAACGCAACATGTAAAGTGGATTATATGCAGTGCATTTGGAAAGTATTCAGACCCCTTGACTTTTTCCACATTTTGTTACTTTATAGCCTTATTCTAAAATGTATTAAATACAATTTTTGCCTCATCAATACCTTATAATGACAAAGCAAAAACAGGTTTTTAGAAATGTTTGCAACTGTATTAAACATTTTAAAAACAGACATACCTTATTTACATAAGTATTCAGACCCTTTGCTGTGAGACTTCAGGTGCATCCTGTTTCTATTGATCATCCTTGAGATGTTTCTACAACTTGATTGGAGTCCACATGTGGTCAATTTATTTGATTGGACAGGATTTGGAGAGGCACACACCTATATAAGGTCCCACAGTTGACAGTGCATGTCAGAGCAGTGGCCCCGCCAGTGCCTGGGTATTGTGTATAGATTGATGAGTAACAAAATGTGGAAAAAGTCAAGGGGCCTGAATACTTTTTGAATGCACTGTATGTCGATTATACATGTGGATTATAATTGATGCATTTTTGTAGGGGGTAATACATTTTTCATGAGGGGAAATCAAGTCTGAAATTTAATGGTGGAAATGAAGAACTTCATAAGCCTTTTTAAACCTCAAATACACAACAAGTTTTAAATGTCCTGCATTGCAGGAACGTTCTCCTGCAACACAGTGATCAAATTAAGATCCTTCATCTTTATATTGTTCTCTGGATGATTTACATGGCTCCGTGCTCCAGCTCCCTATAGTATGTCAGCTCCTCACATCCTCCCAAAGAACCACAGTGTCTGTCTAATGAAAAGAGCCCTATCTCTCTCTCTCTCCGCTCAGCTCTCTGCTTGTACAGCCATATCAGAGGTCCCCAGCTCAAATATAGTTTTACATCAGAACCGGGGCCTTTTCTTTTCGTGGTCGATATCATTTCCGCCCGCAGAGCTTTTTTCTCCGAGCCTCCATCTTCAGCTGGATCAATACCTCCCTAATCCCCAGCCCTTGGTCTGACCCCTGGTAATCACCTGACTTCCCATGCAGCCCCCAGGCAAGGTCAAGGGTCAAATGGCTGTATAGATCTGAGACTTTGATCAAATCAGAGTGCCCGGTGGTGCACTCACATGCAGGTGCCAGGAAGGGTCAAGAGGAACTACTTTATATATCTTTGTTTTCTCTTCTCAAAGGTTGAGAAGGTTGAACAGTGGTGACAATGTTAGTCGAGTTGTGTAAAGGGTAGAAGCCCAGTGTTAGAGACCATGAACCCTGTGGTGCCAGTAGACTATTTACAGTGGGAAAACATACCACTGGCCTCTCTCTTCCTTTCTATTCAAAAATGAAAATGTTTTGTTTGCTCCAGCTTTGGTTTACAGCAACTCAAGGCATTGTGCGCTCTTCCGTAGCGCGCCCAGAAGAGAGGTTTATTTGTTGCATTTTCCCCTTGTTTGTTATGCAATCAGAATAATCTCAGCGTCCTCTCGACCCCCCAGCCTCTACGATGACTCATCATCATGTTGAGACTGAGAGGGGCATGCAAGAAGCATCACCTCCATGAATTATGGATGTCTGAATCCTGTAGGAAGAAGTGCTTAACATGCTCTGTGGTGCTCTGTGATACCATGGAGACCTCCCGGGCTGCTGCTAACAACATGCCTGTTGGTTGGTGTCCTGGGGCACTAGGAGCGGTGGCAGAGGCAGGGTACCCCAGCAGGAACAATATCTGCATCCTAAATGGCACCCAAATCCCTTTATAGTGCAATACTTTTGACCAGGGTTAAAAGTAATGCACTATTAAGGGAATATAGTGACATTTGGGACGCACAAATATATCACACACCTCATCTCCGGAGCCGCAGGAGGGAAATTGAGGTGGAGGAAATTGTGGCTGTTTCATGCGTAAAGCTACCATTGGATCCCAATGTATCTGGATGAGCCATTTGGCCAACACAGAGTGCCTCTGAGATCTCAAACAGTATGGAGTCTGTGCATTTCACTACGCCCTCCAATAATAAACCAAAATGGCCATTTAAGACACTGTCTGAGGAGAACTGGCCCTGGATTTAGACCATTCTCTCTGACAACATGAAGATGCCCAACTGTCTCACCCTTTTGGCTTTTCAACCGTGAATATGAGGTCTTATCATAATCTGTGGGTGGTTAAGTATTTCTGAGACTATTTTTGTTTGGCTGAGGCACAAATATTGATAGTTTCAGTATAACCTCACAGTTACATTTTTGGAGAGAATGCTGACAGTGAAATGTATGCACTACAAGCCTCCATTCTTGTTTTGCTTCCTTGTGGATATCACACAGCCAGGGTGGCCCCAATCAGTATTCAGGCAGACAGCCCCCAGCAGACATTGATGCTGTGCCAGTATTTATGTTGCCGGGCAAGTTTCTCCCTCTCGTTTCAAGGCAAATTCATTGCAAGGCTCTTCAGAATGTGACAGGTGGAACTGTGTGATTAATTTGGGCAGTCGTTTTTAATGTGCTCCGGGATGCGCAACTCTTATTGTCTTCCCCCCACACACGTCTATTACGAAATCTGCCAGAAAAATGTCAGGAATAATCATCCGGTTGGTTCCACCCCTGTCTCCTGTCTCCCTGCTGCTTCATTCCAGGTCTGAGATATGGGGTTGTCATGGGGCTAGCCTAGCACTAAGACCCAGTCTGGACTGCTGTTTCTCTGTCTGAATAAATCTCCCGCTCCCAACGTGTTGAGAGCTGCGTAAATGTCAAAACCATGCGTTTTTTGGTGTGGAGGAGAGGAGAGGGATGGGGAGGCTGGGGGAGAGGAGAAGGATGGGGAAGCTGGGGGTGAGGAAGGGGTAGGGGGGCAGAGAGACTGAACCATCCCGTAAAGCTAGTCCCTGGTTACATGCAGTTGCCAGGTGCAGATGTTGCTGCTCACTCTGCCTGCCTCCGAACCGGTAGCCAGGTATTCTCTCTCTTCTCTCCTTTTTTTGTTGGATGGGGGTTGGTTTTGAATATCCATGAGAGGGCAAACCTACTGGGGCCTTGCTCCTGTCAGGGAACTTTGTGAGCAACATATCTCTCGGCTTTTAACAATGTCCCCTCTGACTGGTCCAGCCTGCCGTCATGCTGTTTGTGTGTTTGTGGTTTTGCATTTTCACCATTTGGCTAATGTGTTTCCTCTTCTCGCTTGGCCCTAGCTGGCTACTACAGTACAGAGGATGTTCTCTCAGTTCAACAGTGAGGGAAGGGCGAGTGCTGCTCTACCCAGCCACTTTACAACCATATTGTTCAGGATGGCATTGGCCCAATTCGAGCTGTCCCCGACAACAACAAAAAATCTTGGTCGGCCGAGAGTCGTCTGTTCTTTAAAATGTGCATTTTTCCATATATAGACACACCCTATGTTTGAATAAAATCAACTATATATAGGCTACAGTACTTTGCATGATTCTTTAAGTACTGCAATTAAAAAGTATGACACACAAATTACTAAGGAGGGAGACAGAGATCAATATAGCCTAACCAGTTAAAAAGAGCTGTTCCCGACCCGAACCACCCCCTCCCGCTGCCCGCTGCTGCTGGCCTTTGCAGATTTCGACATTATGCTCCAGAAGTTGCCGGTTATAGGCCACACCAGTGGTCGGCAACCTTTTCCATTTGGAGTGCCAAGTTATCCTACCATTTCTACTGATCTGCGTGCCAGTTACGATTTACATATGCACATTTTCATGGAACAGTTTTATTTAATTTATAAAAAATTCTTCATATCTCAAAATCAATTTCATGTGGTTAATCAACATTCTATCTAAATGAAAATGATACAAATCTAAAAGTAACTTCTATTGCCAATATGTAAAAATAGCCTACACAGCCAACAAATAATAACATTGCAGTCCACAGGTAGAAAATATCCTGATAAAAATAAATGTCCTATGAATCACATTGGCTACACATACAAGGAACTTGAAACATTGTATCAACTATTAACTTGAGTTTCCTGGGCCAGTGACTGACGGACAGACACAGCTGCAGGGTATTTGCACAAGGCATAAGAAGTAATCAGGACGGCCTTTTTTATGCCATTTCCACAGGATCAGAGCATGACATTTTTTCCGATTTCATGCTGAGTAGTTATCAAAAGGCAGAGAGCTGGAAAGATGTTTCAAATAGGCTACGTTGAGGAACTATTGTCATTCTCTATGGATGTAAACACAGACTTAGTTTACTTGCTTTGAGAAGCTCCACAGTGAGTTAAGACATTCAGAAATAGTATCAGATCCCCAAATGGGCACATTTTTTAATCCTACATTTGTGCATCGGCCAGGTAGTCTAGTTACATGCATAATCAGGTGTGTGTCCTTACTCAACATTGACAGGAGCGCTCCAAACAAAAGACAACGAATAAATTGACAACTCATAAATGGAATGAAATAAACCAATGCTTTTTTGTGTACACTAGATTTTTGTTTAGACTCCTACAATGACAACGGTAAGACTGTTATAACAATATATTGAATGCATTAACAGAAATTACCATAACCAAACAAACATTGTAGATGACAAATGATGGTAATTATTGGTAAATGTACTACTGGTGATGCTTGTGTGCCATCTCCGCGGCCTTCACAATGGATTAGTCCACTCAGACAGGCGTGAATCAGACAGGTGTCTCTTGTCCCACAGTTGTGTCAAGTTGGCTAGATGTGCTTTGGGTGGTGGATCATTCTTGATACACACTGGAAACTGTTGAGCGTGAAAAACCCAATAGTGTTGCAGTTCTTGGCACATACCGGTGCGTCTGGCACATACTACCATACCCCATTTAAAGGCACTTCACCCTCGGAATGGTACACATACACGAACCATAATACACAAACCATGTGTCTCAAGGCTTAACAATCCTTCTTTAACCCATCTCCTCCCCTCCATCTACGCTGATTGAATTGGATTTATCAGGTGACATCAATAAGGGTTCACAGCTTTCGCCTGGATTCACCTCGATTCACCATGACTATGTCATGGAAAGAGCAGGTGTTCTTAATGTTTTGTACACTCAGTGTAGACTCAGCAAAGGCCTATAATACTATGTAATAATAGCCTGGAGCCATGCTAGCCAAACACCTCCCTGACAGACCCCCTCCATCTCCTCTATGTTTTTAGTGTTTTGTTCTCACTTTTCACTTGCCTCTCCTACCCAAGTGAGAACACCTTTCCAGAAAAATCACATGATTTCACATGAACTCTCACATGCGAAATCATGTGAAAACAAGTGTTTTTTGAACAGTTCGCATGTTTTCATGTGCATTTTCATGTTATCACATGTTGCTTTAAACATTGTCACATGAACTTCACATTAGATCACGTGTTTTTGGAACCATTCACGTGTTCACATGTGTTTTTATCCATAAGGGTAACTCCATCCTTTACAGTCTGCTGCAGGAGATGTTTCTTAACGGGTTGGCTGTGGGGGGATGAGAGCTCTGCTTTGCTATTTTGCTATTATTTTCCTCCTTATCCTTCTCCTACTATCTAGTCCTCTGTGGCCTCCTCATCCTCTACTCGCATTCTCATCCTCAGTGAGACCATCCTGCAGGTCTGCGCTCGGGCATTTCAGCTGCAGCCAGAATCCTCCTATTCTGTTCATCTCCAATGCCCATGCAGGTTTTTAGCTCGGCTCCAACAATAACAGTGGGAACTAGCATTACTGTGTGAGGCGCCCGGCTGTTGTGGTGCACACTAAGAACACATTTCTCCCAGGTCCCTGGGTATGATCTCAAACCAGGATCTTATTACTTCCAGGCTCATTGTCGACAGGAAAATCAAGGAAGGAGAAAGGCTGGTGTTTTTTATTTTGTTTTAAAAATGACTGAGTGGTAAGAGAAAGACAAATGTTGCTTTATTACAGGTTGTGTTGAGCCAGTAACAGGCTCATCTAGGTAGAAATATGTGACAATCAATTTGCTGAGAACCCCCGGTGCTGAATGGGAAAGTGATTGACGGGGGGCCTAAGCCACTTGTACTTCTGTAATGCCCTGTACCTTTAATGAATGTATTTTGACAAGTAAAGCCCTGGAATTATGGTTTGTAAACATTCCCCTGAGAATGTTTTTCTCTAATCCTGAACTCACTCTCACACGCATGCACATGCACGCGTACATACATAGACACGTGCACACACACACATACACACATAATTGATTGTACACAATGGAAAATTCACATAGGCTTTTGTGTTGTAAAATGACATTCTAATGTCAAGGCCTTTTGATTATCCCATCTTTCCCTCTCTTTCTGTTTCTCTTTCCCTCTCTTTCTGTTTCTGTTTCTCAGAATCACTGTTTCTGTTTCTCTTTCCCTCTCTTTCTGTTTCTCTTTTCCTCTCTTTCTGTTTCTCTTTCCCTCTCTTTCTGTTTCTCAGAATCACTCTTTCTGTTTCTCTTTCCCTCTCTTTCTGTTTCTCTTTTCCTCTCTTTCTGTTTCTCTTTTCCTCTCTTTCTGTTTCTCTTTCCCTCTCTTTCTGTTTCTCAGAATCACTGTTTCTGTTTCTCTTTCCCTCTCTTTCTGTTTCTCTTTCCCTCTTTCTGTTTCTCAGAATCACTCTTTCTGTTTCTCTTTCTGTTTCTCTTAGAATCTCTCTTTCTCTCTCTAAATCTCTCCTTCTCTTTCTCTCTCTGAATCTCTTTCTGTTTCTCTCAGAATCACTCTCTCTTTCTCTCTCTGAATCTCTCTTTCTCTCTCTCTCTAAATCTCTTTCTCTCTCTGAATCTATATTTCTCTCTCTGAATCTCTCTTTCTCTCTCTGAATCCCTCTTTCTCTCTCTGAATCTCTTTCTCTCTCTGAATTTCTCTTTCTCTCTCTGAATCTCTTTGTTTGTTTCTTTCTCTGTTTCTGTTTCCCTATCTGAATCGCTCTTTCTGTTTCCCTTTCTCTCTCTCTTTCACTCACTGCCTCTGAATAGCATCAACGACTTTGATTAGTTCTAGAAAGGAAATCAATGCATTAATAATTATGTCCCCTCTTTTCTATCGACCTGACCGCCAGTTTAAATGTCTCAGCTCCCCTTCTCCTGTGAGAATGGTTCAATATGGGAGTTTAGGACTTCACCATGGCCTTAAGATGTTATATAGACAGATATAACAACCACACACACACACACACATACAGTCACTCATGTCATGTTGAGCCACATAATCTCTTGACTTACCTCTGTCCCCAGTCAGGAGAAGTCTTCTGAATGAGATGATTTAAGGGCAGGAGTGTAGCTCTCTGGAGAGATCTTGGCCTCTGGGCGGTAGCATACCTGGGTTCAAATACTATTTAAAAATTAAGCTGGGCTTGATTGAGTTTGCCAGGGGCAATAGAACCAATAGAGCCGTCACAAAAGCGCAAACGCACCAATCTAGCACTCCAGGCAGGCTAAAGCAAACGCTAAACGTTTTTGATAGATTTTGAATAGTATTTGAATCCAGGTCTGGACTGTAGTGCTGATTGCTCCGCGTTACTTAATTCTACATTTAGACCCACCATGCTACAACACAATGGACCGCTGTGTCTCCTTTGACCCAACGTCTCCCTTTGTGCCGGAGCTCTGAAAAGCAGTTAAACCAAATAAAGAGGGGCACTTAAATATGTTGCCACAGAAACTTAATTGACAGATTGAAGCCAGGCAAGCAGTGTTTTTCAGGGGGCCTTCTCTTCTCTATGGCTCTTTGCGTGAATAGCTTTTTTCTTTTCTCCCTGGCTCCCCCACTGTGAGGTCCAGGAGGTCTCACCAACCGGTCCACTCCTATTTCCACAACTTCACTTCCCATTGTAGTGTGAGAGGGGCGGCCTGGACGAACATTTATTCACTTTAAACACCTAATGAACGTGAGAAACGGAAGTAGAGAAGAAATGAGAGAAGAGCTTCTGTGCCTTGTAAAGGAATGCTAGTCATGCAGGACACAGGTGGCTAAAGAGGTTGTGGCATTCTACAGAATTAGGATCGTAGTTTTATCACTTTTGGTGATGACAATTTTCCTGCACATTAGGAAATGCAGATGAGCTTCATAATTGACATAAATTCCCTGAAAACCCGTTCTAACACATATTAACAATATTGCACTTTTCATGTAGCCTAATTTTGGCCAGCTTAACCACTGATCAAACAACATTATGGACTAAATGTTCAAATCCTGTTGCTGCAGGATTATATTGCTGTGACAATACTGATCTAATTAAGATCCATACCTGTAGGCTACCTCAGTATTATCTATATACAGTATACTACATTTATGCTACATATGTATAATCCATATGCAGTATACTATACCATAATTGCACATTTGCATTTTAAAACTTGTAGTCCTTTTCAGAATCAGACTTGAAATGCATTAATGTTAGCATACTAATGAAAAATGTAGTTTATAGGATATTATGATCTAATGATGTGTGGAAAGCACAAATGATAAATGCATATCCTAATCAAAATAATAATGGACAAGTTTCTGTTGAATGAAAAACCTTTACTCTATAACACTGCTTATTATTCTTCCGGGGAGTTTTTTCAACCTTTTGTAAACCATTGTATTTGCACAGAAAACTCCAGAGTAGTGTTATTGTATTATATTGTGTACTGCTTTTAAACCTTGAAAACTCTCAAATGCCACACTTTTCTCCCTTCATCTTCCCTTGTTTGTGTTGAAAGCTGTCACTGAACAAGAAGTCACGTAAAAATAACATATGCACTGATTATGAGTTTGTTGGTGGGGGTGGTTGGGGAAGGGGGGATAAAATGAATAATTCCTTATGTTTTCCTTTCTCTTCCCTTGTAGTGTGACAGCGAGAGTGACGTTGATGACAAGGTAAGACTTTTTTCTGTTTATTTTCCCCACCACATGAAGTGTACGTGAGGAGTTGTGAATAACACATGTTGGGTTCCTTACTGAAGAAGAAGAAACAGCCTTCGGTTAAAGGGAAGAGGAGAATAACAGACTACTAGATGAGGATGAGTAGGAAAGAAACTGACAAGGAACACAGCTCAGTAGGTATATATTTGCACTGTTAGTTTTTCACAACGCAAATGATAACACTGCTTTTATAGGAGTAAGAGAATGTTGCGTCTTTTCAACTCCTTAAACCTGTTAATGACACCCTCAGCCTGTGCACAACGTATATCACATTTTACATACAGTACAACAATGTGATGCAGAGAAGTACCTGCTTTTAGAATATAGATCATAAATCGCAAACAGTGCATTCGGAAAGTATTCAGACCACTTGACTTGGTTCACATTTTGTTTTACGTTACAGCCATATTCTAGAATGGATTAGATATGTTTTCTCAGCAATCTACACGCAATACTCCATAATAACAAAGCAAAACAATGTTTTTGAAATATCAGCGGAGTCAATCACCACCTTCCGGAGACACCTGAAACCCCACCTCTTCAAGGAATACCTAGGATAGGATAAGTAATCCTTCTCACCCCCCCCCCTTAATGATTTAGATGCACTATTGTAAAGTGGCTGTTCCACTGGATGTCAGAAGGTGAATTCACCAATTTGTAAGTCGCTCTGGATAAGAGCGTCTGCTAAATGACTTAAATGTAAATGTAAATGTTTACTCAGTACTTTGTTGAAGCACCTTTGGTAGTGATTAAAGCCAAGAGTCTTCCTGGGTATGACGTTACACGCTTGGCACACCTGTATTTGGGGAGTTTCTCCCATTCTTCTCTGCAGATCCTCTTAAATCCTGTCAGGTTGGATGGGGAACGTCGCTGCACAGCTACTTTCAGGTCTCTCCAGAGATTTTCAATCGGGTTCAAGTCCTGGCTCTGGCTGGACCACAAGAACATTCAGAGACTTGTTCCGAAGCCACTCCTGTGTTGTCTTGGCTGTGTGCTTAGGGTCATTGTACCTGTTGGAAGGTGAACCTTCAACTCAGTCTGAGGTCCTGAGCGCTCTGGAGTAGGTTTTCTTCAAGGATCTCTCTGTACTTTGCTACGTTCATCTTTCCCTCGATCCTGTCTAGTCTCCCAGTCCTTGCCGCTGAAAAACAACCCCACAGCATTATGATGCCACCACCGAGCTTCCCCAGTAGGGCAGGTGCCAGGTTTCGTCCAGATGTGACGCTTAGCATTCAGGCCAAAAAGTTCAATCTTGGTTTCATCAGACCAGAGAATCTTGTTTCTCATTGTCTGAAAGTCTTTTAGGTGTATTTTGGCAAGCTCCATGCAGGCTGTCATGTGTCTATTACTGAGGAGTGGCATCCGTCTGGCCACTCTACCATAAAGGACTGATTGGGGGAGTGCTGCAGAGATGGTTGTCCTTCTGGAAGGTTCTCCCATCTCCACAGTGGAACTCTGGAGCTCTGTCAGAGTGACCATCTGGTTCTTGGTCACCTCCCTGACCAAGGCCCTTCTCCCATGATTTCTCAGTTTGGCCTGTAGGCAAGCTCTAGGAAGAGTCTTGGTGGTTCCAAACTTCTTCCATTTAAGAATGAGGGAGGCCTCTGTGTTCTTGGGGACCTTCAATGCTGCAGAATGTTTTAGTACACTTCCCCAGATCTGTGTCTCGACACAATCCTCTCTCGGAGTTCTACAGGAAATTCCTTCGACCTCATGGCTTGGTTTTTGCTCTGACATGCACTGTCAACTGTGGGACCTTATATAGACAGGTGTGTACCTTTCCAAATCATGTCCAATCAATTGAATTTACCCCAGGTGGACTCCAATCAAGTTGTAGAAACATCTCAAGGATGATCAATGGAAACAGGATGCACCTGAGCTCAATTTCGAGTCTGAGGTCCTGAGCAAAGGGTCTGAATGCTTATGTAAATAAGGTATTCCTGTTTTTTCTTATAATACATGTGCAAAAAAATGTATTATAAAATTGTTATTATGGGGTATCGTGTGTAGATTGATTAGGATTGTTATTTTTTTTAATCTATTTTAGAATAATGCTGTAAAATTCAAAGGGTCTGAATACTTTCCCAATGCACTGTATATCACACGTTTATGTAGGTTTGAACATCATATTCAAATTAATTTCATGCATGAAAATACACTACTGCTGTCCCTAATATCCTAGTGATCGCATTGCAACTTGTATCACAGTCTTTATGTTGTTAAATGGCAGATTTCCAAGTTGCCATCAGTTAGAAATCATTTGTCAGTCTGTTTGACAGCTGTTGGTGAGTGCCTATAGAGTATTTGTAGTAATACCAATTTCACAACTGAACACTTGTTTATCTACGTCTTATGGGGTGGCTGGCTCCTTCGTCTATGGCTGCTACCAGCACCAGCACCACCAGCCAATCCACCATGAACCACCAATGGGAGCCTCACACATCTTAATTCCCCCGCAGTTTAGCAATTACCCCCTGGTAAATGAATGAGATAGCATGTCTAATCTCCTGTAAGCTTAGCTCCCAGTTCTGTGGAAATGTCTGCGGCTCTGCTCACCCTATAAATAATACATTGATAGCAGCAGCATCATTTGCATTAACTGTAGCTTTGGCAAGTAAATAGGCTTTTATCTCTTCATTGAAACAAAAAGTGAGTGACTGAGTCAGGGAAGAGAAGGGGAGCCTCTCTCTCTCCCGTCAGTTTGACATGACAGGAAGTGGGGTTTTCAGGGTATGTCAGTTTCCATACAGCTCCCTTGCATCACTATGTGGGAGAAGGGGGGGAAGGGGAGGAACTACCCTACAGACAGAATATCCCCACTCTGTATCCTCAGGTAAACCCGCCCACCCTCTCTGCTGTTCTGTGTCCATACCCACCCTCCCTCCCGCTGTTCTATGTCCATACCCCACCTCCTACCCCTGCACCTGCCACATGTAACGTTCATTGCTAATTTGCTGCATGGGAAATAGGAATGTCATATGGTTTATGCTGGTGAATTGCATTAACTACGTATGTGTTGTTCACAACATGTGAAAGCAATTGCAGAATTGCTGCAGATTCTGTGTGTTTTCTCTCAATTCAATTCAAGGGGCTTTATTGACATGGGAAACACATGTTAACATTGATAAAGCAAGTCTCTCTCTCTCTCTCAAGGCTAATCCATCAGAATCTGGGTTTTTTGTATTTAGTGAAAGCATAGGGAATGGGGTGTGGTTGGTTCATATAAGGGCAGCAGTCTTTGTTTTGACTGGCGGTGGTTAACTTTTACCAGGCCGTCTGTCCATGGGGCTTGTGAAAAATGTGCCACCGTCCATAGAAACCAGACAGAGCTTACGCCCATCACAATGAGGCTGCTGTGAATTCCTAAAGCACTACTCTCTGAAAGGGCAGCATATCACGTTCAACAAATTCAAGATGGCAGCATGTCAAGTCGTTTGTCTGTGACTAGTACATTTTAACCTACTAATAACCTATTTATTTATGGTTGAGTAACTTCCTTGTTGTGTTGTGCAAACTATTTTGTTTTTGCTGGTGTAAAGATCACGGGTCCTCCTCAACTCGACACTTCATGACTTGAAGTTGACCAAAGTAACCCTATGTCTGGCCGGCCTGAGTTCCTTCTTCATCCGCGTGTCTCGTCCAAGCTGCTCCTTTTTGCTCTGGCTGTCAGTGGCAGCTCAACAATCCCCAACCCGTTCTCTCAATCGACCTCAACACCCAATCTACTCACACACGCAAATACTCACATCCAGACTCATACGTACACTCTGTCCCTCTCTCCCCTTACCTTCGTTGGCCTCTATTTTTTACATTTGTCAGAGAAAATGACAATTTTTGTGGTATTGCTTTGTGCACTGACTTTACTGAACTCTGGAGAAAACGAACATTGTCGCTGGGTGAGTACATCTGACAATGTGCTCTACCGTCCATTAGACATTTTGTCTGTGGGAACTCTCTCTTTTTCACTCGGTCCACTCGTCCATGTGCCGATGCATTTGTGGCATGATGTGAACAGTACGAACTTGTGTCACTACCAAAGTCTAATGGTTGTCTGGAATTTCATTTAGGGCGGCAGGGTAGCCTAGTGGTTAGAGTGTTGGACTAGTAACCGAAAGGTTGCAAGTTCAAATCCCCGAGCTGAAAAGGTATAAATCTGTCGTTCTGCCCCTGAACAGGCAGTTAACCCACTGTTCATAGGCCGTCATTGAAAATAAGAATTTGTTCTTAACTGACTTGCCTAGTTAAATAAAGGTAAAATAAATAAATAAATACATTTCTAGAATTCGCTTGCAGTAGGTCTCTTAAAGAAGAGAAGCCATGCAAGGTTATTAAACAGAGGTGCCTAGTTATTCTTATTTTGTTGATATCAGGTAACGTGCAACCTAACCCTGGCCCTGATATTTTCTCCAAACCCCCTCTGATTTTAAATGTAGATCTAGTTTAGGTATGTTTCATTTAAATGTATGCAGCCTGTTGTCAAAAATTGATGGGGTTAGGATTTGGGCTTAATCAACTGATGCTGATGTAATTGTGTTTTCTGAAACCTGGCTCAGCAAGTCTGTTTTTGAGGAGGATATTTGTATAAATGGTTATAATGTTTATCACACTGATCGAGTTAAGAAAGGTGAGAGTGGGGCTGTATACACTATGTACAAACTAAATTCCCTGTAAGTGTGGCAAAGTCTGAAACTATTTGTAAACAGTTGGAATTTCTTGCTTTGAATATTGAGGTTTCAAAGGCTCTCTCTATAACTGTGATTGGCTGTTATAGACCCCCCTCTGCTCTCTATGACTGTGATTGGCTGTTATAGACCCCCCTCTGCTCTCTATGACTGTGATTGGCTGTTATAGACCCCCCTCTGCTCTCTATAACTGTGATTGGCTGTTATAGACCCCCCTCTGCTCTCTATAACTGTGATTGGCTGTTATAGACCCCCTCTGCTCTCTATAACTGTGATTGGCTGTTATAGAGACTGTGATTGGCCCCCTCTGCTCTCTATGACTGTGATTGGCTGTTATAGACCCCCTCTGCTCTCTATAACTGTGATTGGCTGTTATAGACCCCCTCTGCTCTCTATGACTGTGATTGGCTGTTATAGACCCCCCTGCTCTCTATAACTGTGATTGGCTGTTATAGACCCCCCTCTGCTCTCTATAACTGTGATTGGCTGTTATAGACCCCCCCTCTGCTCTCTATGACTGTGATTGTCTGTTATAGACCCCCCTCTGCTCTCTATAACTGTGATTGGCTGTTATAGACCCCCCTCTGCTCTCGGTGATGCATTTTCTTCTTTGACGCACCTTATGTCTAAGCTTCTTTACAGTGAAATGATCTTGATTGGTGATCTCAACTGGTGTTGGTTAAAGCCGGTGTCTGATGATTTAAAAATGTTTTGTAATTCTATGAATCTTACCCAGTTGATTATCTCACCCACTTGCCCAAATCTTAAATGCCCAGATAAATCTACGCTGAGTGATTTGATATTGACAAATGTTCCACATAAATAATCTGCGGTTGGTGTTTTTTGCCATGATTTAAGTGACCATTGTGCTGTTGTTGCTGTTAGAAATACTAAGGTTCCAAAGACAAACCCACGTTTTATTCGTAAGAGAAATTTGAAGTGTTTTAATGAGCAGGCTTTCTTTCATGATTTGTTTTATTTTGACTGGAGCAAGATTGAGCTTATTCCTGATGTGGAAACTGCCTGGAAATTCTTTCATGATGTTTTTTTCCAAATAGTAAACAAACATGCCCCATTCCGCAGGTTCAGGGTTAAAGGGCGGGATAATCCATGGTTTTCTTCTAAACTGTCTTGTATTATTCACGACCGTAATCTAGCCTGGGCTGAAGCAAGGAAATCATGTTCTGATGCTGATTGGCTTATTTTTAGGCAGTTACGAAACAAGTGTTCTTTTCTTCTCAGGAAGGCCAAGTTAGAATATTTTATGTCACAGAATTCAGAGAAGAATGCAGGCTTCCACGAACGATATGTCAATGAAGAGATATGTGAAAAAACACCTTGTGGATTGATTCCAAACAACGTTTGCCATGTTTCGGTCGATATTATGGAGTTAATTCGGAAAAAGTTTGACGTTGTAGGTGACTGAATTTTCGGTTCGTTTCGGTAGCCAAATGTGATGTACATATCGGAGCGATTTCTCCTACACACAGACGCTTTCAGGAAAAACTGCACATTTGCTATGTAACTGAGAGTCTCCTCATTGAAAACATCCGAAGCTCTTCAAAGGTAAATGATTTTATTTATTTGGTTATCTGGTTCTTGTGAAAATGTTGCGTGCTAAATGCTACTCAAAATGCTAAGCTAGCTTAGCATACTCTTACACAAATTAGTCAATTGCTATGGTTCAAAAGCATATTTTGAAAATCTGAGATGACAGTGTTGTTAAGAAAAGGCTAAGCTTGAGAGTAGGCGCATTATTTTCATTTTATTTGCGATTTTTAGAAATCGTTAACGTTGCGTTATGCTAATGAGCCTGAGGCTTTAGTCACGATCCCGGATCCGGGGTGGGGAGTTTCAAGAGGTTAAATAATTATAGGCCAATCTCAAAGCTGTCACCCCTGGTGAAAATACTTGAAACCTTTGAGTGAACAGCTAAAAGAGTTTTTATTTACTAACTCTATTTTATCAATGTACCAATCGGGCTTCGAGAAGAAGCATAGCACAATTACAGCAGCCATGGCGGTTTTAAATGATATCACTGAAGCCCTTGACTAAAAACGTTTTATTGATCTCTCTAAGGCTTTTGATACAGTTGATCATGCTATACTAAGGCAGAGATTGTCGAGTTTCGGTCTTTCAGAGCATGCAGTTGCATGGTTTGCTAACTATCTGTCTGATAGAACTCAGTGCACTCAATTTGATGGGCTTATGTCTGTTAAATTATCTGTCTTTAATGGTGTGCCCCTAGGCTCTGTACTTGGTCCTCTCTTATTCACTATTTATATAAATGATTTAGACAAAAATGTCCAAAATGCACAACTGTATCTTTATGCCTATGATACTGTTATTTGCTGTTGTGCCTTGTCTCTTACAAAAGCTTTCCAAAACTTGCAAACTGCTTTTTATACTGTTCAACATACCTTGTGTCAAGTGAAGCTTATCCTCAATACTGACAAAACTAAGCTAATGGTGTTTTCTAAAGCAAAAAATAGACCTCTGAACCTTTCACCTATTACTACCTGCCAGGGCAATGAGATTGAGGTTGTAACCTCATATAAATATCTTAGAATTTTAAATGATGATGGCCTCTTTTAAATTGCATATTCAACAACTTACAAAAATATTGAAGCTGAAATTGGGATTTTATTTTAGGAATAAGGCTTGTTTTTCATTTGAAGCCAGAAGGAGGCTAGTATCAGCTACATTTATGCCTTTACTAGACTATGGGGATATTTTATATATGAATGCTTCCTCTCAGTGTTTGAGATCAATTGGCACTCTTTACCATGGCACTTTTATTTTAAACCCTTACGCACCACTGCACTTTGTATCCCATGGTTGGCTGGCCTTCTCTAGTCACTCGTAGGCTCAGTCACTGGTATACTTTTATTTACAAAGCCATTTTGGGTTTACTACCTTTTTATATGTGCATTTTTATTGTTCAGAAATGTGGTGGGTACTCTCTTCATTCGCTGGACTTTATCCTGCTAACTGTTCCAAAAGTCCAAACTGAATTTGGTAAAAGGGCTATAATGTACTCTGCGCCATCGTCTTGGAACGCCTTACAAAATACTTTTAAACTGGAAGAACTTGTCCCGATTGGTATTTTTAAATCACTGATGAATGATCTTGAGACTGATTCCCTGACCTCCTGTCAATGTTTTTAATTTGCTGTTTTTGATTTTGTTATACTCTTGTGAATTCTATGGTTTTTACTAGATTACTTATAGTTTTTCTTGTTGTTTGTCTGTAATTTTTGTAATGACTTGGTGCTGCCTATCTTGGCCAGGACGCTCTTGAAAAAGAGATTTTAAATCTCAATTAGCCCTTTCTGGTTAAATCAAATTAAAAAATTAGCTAAAAAATAAAGTCTGTGTTTGGGTAAGGCTCCTCAGCCGTAGTAAACTGACCACTTATAGATCCAGGAAATGGAGAGGACTATTACCTTCATCAGGTAGACAGAGTGGCTAAATCATCCAGAGAAAATTGCACGATGGGAGTCAGAGAGATGTGGAAAAAATCTTGACAAGCAATCAGTTGAGTAAAATCACCAGTGTAAAATTGGTTTTCATGAGGGGAAAACACTGTCATTTGTAATGGGCCAAACTTAGAATACCTGTGCTGTTTAATTTGCGTCATGTTAACTGTAACAGGTGCTGCCAACTCCTCCTCTTGCTCCTCTGGCTCGCAGCAAAACAATGGCTGCTTCCTTTCACTTCAGACCAGCAGCCACCTGAATGCCCGCATTGTCAGCATTGAACAGATTACATCAATTAGAATATTGCTTGCAGGTGTGTACGTTGTGTGCAATCAGTTACACTTACTGTATTTGAATACAACTGTCTGGTAGCCAGCATGATGTATGTTACCACAGTCTGGCTAGATATGCACACTTCGTAAAACCATTATATTCAAACACACAGCAGATAAGACTGCAGATGTATTCCAAATGTATTCAGTGTGTGTTTTCCTGAGATTGCTAGGTAATCTCTACTTGAGTCCTATGTTGTCAGTAGGGATGTTTATGTAGATTAACCTGCCTGGCTTTGCCTGCCCCAGAAATACATGCAATCCCAGTCCCACTCAGATTGTTTTCCTATGGCTAGTATTTCCTCCATGGAGCCTAGCTGCCATTTAAAGACGTGTGATTTTCCTCCATTATCTGAACATGATGTTTGACAATGAGAAGTATTCAAAGTCAGAAATTGTAGCCTTGACCCTGAATAACCCCAAGAACACCACAACAGAGGGGCCTGTGTGTAAACAAACCCTGCTGTACTGTCACAGGCTTCTTAGAGAAAATGAGGGGCCCATTACATTATATCATGGTCAAATGAGTCTTTGTGACTCTAATGATTAAACAAAATTTATTAAAGCCAAGCAGTTCATACAAAGCATGTTACCCATTAGCCTGTTTCACACTAAAATCTGTTCCTCAATGTCACTGATGTTTTCTATAAAGGCAATAATTCAGTGACTAAACTGAACCAGAAGGGCCAATTCTACCAAATTTATGATGTTGAGGGTTTTTAAAAATTAACTTTAAAATTCAGCATATGTTGCCATCTTAAGTTATTGCATGTCTAACACCACAGGACAGCTTTTCCAACTAAAATAAGATGTTATGAAATTCGTCATGAAATTCCTGTTCTAGGAACCCATTTTATAACACTGTACATATTGCATATACATTTCAATTCCATGTATCTATTTGGACATTGTGTGATCTGATTCAAATAAACTGTTATTAGCATTGTTTATACCGTATCTTTAACAGACTATTACTTGAGCACAAGCATATCTTGTTGTGAAAACTGGAAGCACCTGTGAGGGGTGAAAGGTTACCTTCCCACACCCCTTTTTCTACCTTCCCTGCTCCACCCACAGTTTGTCAAAGAGCCAAAATGTACAACTTTTGACATGTGTGCATTTAAGCTACTTGAAGTGAAGATGGTCATTTTCTTTCACTCAAGAGGAAGATAAAAATAGGGAATTTGTCCTCCTCTCCATTTTCAAGAACTGCCCTAAGTGTCATCCTATCGCTATTCTGCCTAGCTCGCCTGTCTGCGCTGCTGCTCCTCCAATTTCCTCTGTGTTCTTTAGCTTCTGCAAATTACAACCATGTCTTTCTGTCTCTCCTCTCCATGTCTGGAATGCTAGCATTAACCTCTAATTTGCTACTTCTCTTTACCAATCTTAGCTAACACAGTGGCTGGCTTGCCCTGTCATGGCAGCTATGGTCTCATGCTCGTTCGCCCAGTGTGGACACACAGATCATCTAATTCCATGTGGTTCTATTTGGCAGGCAGGCAGGCATTCATTCAGCAGTAACTATATCTGTCTCCCTCTCCCTCCCTCCTCCCTCCCAGGGGACCATTACCATATCTGTGCTATAGCTCTTTAATGGTTTCAATACTTGCTTGACAGGACAGCAAAGCTCTGACTTGATTGACACATTAATTCCTCCCTCCCTTATCTCCCGACATGGGGAATGAATGGTGTATCACAAAGACGGAGCGTTTCTGAGAGCTTATCAGTAATGATTCGTCAGGTGGTATCCTCTTAGGTGATGCATCTGACGAGTGTGTCTGCTAAAGGTAACATGCACCTACATACGGAGCGCCGTGTCTATGGAAATATAGAACACGGTGTTACATCACCCACAGTTCACCCCCTCCTTCTTTATTACTCTCTCCATTCCTCTCTCTCGCTCTCTCTCTCTTTCAGTTTTGTTATCTCTTTTCCCTCTCGGGGAATTTTGTCATATTGTTGTCTATCTTGCCCTCTCTCTCTCTCTCTCTCTCTCTCTCTCTCTCTCTCTCTCTCTCTCTCACTCTCATCTCTGTCTCTCATCTCTCTCGCTCTCTCTCTCGCTCTCATCTCATCTCTCTCTCTCTCTCTCTCTCTCGCTCTCATCTCTCTCGCTCTCATCTCTCATTCATCTCTCTCTCTCGCTCTCTCTCTCTCATCTCTCTCTCCCTCTCTCTCTCTCTCTCTCATCTCTCTCTCTCTCTCATCTCTCTCTCATCTCTCTCTCTCTCTCTCTCTCTCTCTCTCTCTCTCTCTCTCTCTCTCTCTCTCTCTCTCTCTCTCTCATCTCTCTCTCTCTCTCTCTCTCTCTCTCCTATCACTGGCTCTGTGTTGATTTCTCCCCTATCTTTCTCTCGTGTAACAGGAAAGAAAAAGGAGTATAAAATGTATCTGCCTCTGGCCCATTCCACATCCATGCCCCCCTCTATCCCCCAATCCCCGTGAGGCCCAGGTTCTCTCCCAGACTCCTCATATTCAATAACAAACAACCAACTCACCAGGGTGCTGACAGCCCTTATAGTTTTTTTACGGGGGCAAAATGAACTGACTTAATGTTTCAACACAAGTGATCATCCGTCCTCATCTCCTTAATGAAATTAGATTAAGTGCACCTGGGAAAGAGCTGAGGAAGCAGAATGCCTTGCCACCTTTAATTTAAAACCAATTTGCCAGAAATATTCCCTCCAGCTCGGGATTCTTCTGAGCAGATTCAAAATGGAGGACGAATGAGATCAGACCAGAGCTGACTGGTTTAATTCCAGTCCCCACAGGCAGCTCCAAATTATAACTGACACCAGCAACATAGGCTTTAATTTGGAGATGTCATTTTTCGTCTCTCCTCTCTGCCTTTGTCTCTTCCTCTGTGATGAGCCATGTCTGACGCTGGAAAAGGCTGTGTTTTCATCAGCTGGCATCATGATGTTACTCCTGTAGCAATTACACTGGTCTGGAATCACTCTTCTGTTTCATTTATATTGGGCTGTTTGCAATATTCTCTCTTCTCTAGTTTCTCCAGATTAAGCCTGTGGGTTTTTTCTGGTTGTCAAGAAATACATCTGTTGTACATTTAGTGGATCACAACTATGTGGTGATTTTAGAGCACAGTTCATTCTTCTTCTTTCTGACTGAATTTGAATATAAGTCGAGGTCTCCTAAGTGGCTCATTTAGAGATGAATTGTATCGTTTTAAGAGTAAGTGCTCTGCATAATCCTGAAGTGTACCTGCTTAGACCTTTCCAGGACGATTTGGCTAATTGTCTGACATTTTCTGTATGAACACTTTCAGACAGGGTATAATTTCAGACAGGATATAATTTGACGAGTGGGGTGGGGTGTAGATGGCGCTGAGCATATCCAACCCTGGGGTGTGTTGAGAAGGTGGGTGATGACAGAGGGTTGCTTCAGACCCCTGCAGGGCCAGGCGTACCGACACAGCCAACTGACATCACCTGCATTAGCCATACGTATCCCAGTAAAAGCAGTGACAGTAACATAGCAATGCCGTCACTAACCATGCTATGGGACCCATTCCATTGGCTGAATAAGCTACACTGAATAAGCTACACTTTGACATGAACATAATTCATGTAAACACAAACCTGTGATTGATAAAATAACTCCACTCTCTCCATTTTTCCTACCACAGAGTAGGCCCTACTTCTAACCTTATCAGAACAGCGTGTCCATGCTCTGGTGCAGTAGAGAGACAGCTTATGATCATAGTCATTCTGGAAATTGTTCTTGCCTGGACGAACTTCAAGTTTTGCTGCTTACTTGATCTCATGTTCACCACCCTCACCTGCTCCACTTTTGGATGGGGTTCTTCAAATACCAATTTCCTATCTCAGAACCAATGCCCTGTACTCTAATAGAATTGGAAGTGGAATTGTCGATAAAAAATAATAATAATCCTCTCTGTTCCATCTCCTAGTGATACAGCTGGTTCACCTCTAAAATAAAACAGCATAGCTGTGCAGGTTTTATTTAATAAAAACAAATATTTATTCTCATTTTGTAATGTGTTGACGGAGATGTGTGTTTGCAACTCAGGTAACCTCACACATACTGCGAAACTGACTTCCATTATCCAGTCCAAGCAGCCATCATGGCAGTCCATCCATTGTTTTCTTAAAGGCCTGTGTTTGAATAACAAGCCAAGTACTATAAAACATTTTCCACATCAGTAATAAAATACACATTTTGTCCATATTGGTAGCAGATGTCCTCTCGGTAGAAAAACAAAGTTTTGTGTGTTAGATTTGAGTGTTTCTGGTTCTGCTTTAACATATTGCTAAGGGCCCTACTTAGGAAATGTATGCTTTCCCTACGCACTTGTATTCAGACTTACCTTATATAGGTGCGCAAAGGGCTTTGCAGGTGTGGTTCCCTTGCACTCGTTCAGTACATTTGAATTAAACCGCTGAAAACCCTCCCACTTGCTGGCCAACAGATTTTCTTTACGCACAAAATATATTGGTGAATAAAAAAAGTGGTTTGATTCATCTTAAAGTTGCCATAATCAATTGTTCAATCCATTAAATATTGGAAGTTGAGAAAAGTGTACAATAGGGGTTGACCAGTAGTTTTATTCATCTACCCTAATAATCCTCACGAATCATGGAACTGTGTTGACAGGCTCTAGGTGTAAACTGCTAAGTATGGTCTGCGTTCCATAATGATTCAAATAGGTTACATGTTCCAAATTATTGCATTACTTGTAATAGCTTAGCCTAATAATCTATTGCTAGCGAACTTCAGGAACAACCACATTAACGTGACAGAGGAAAGAAAGGTAAACTAATAATGGAATGGAATGATGCAAAATGAAAGGAAACTGACACTAATTTCAATGACAGTATGTGGGTATAACTGACGGTGGCTACCGATAGTGGCTAATATTTAACATGACACAAATTGTAGAAAATACAGTGAAAAGTCTAGAAATCAGAAATCAACTTGGTAGGTTTGGTGCTATACTGTCATTTGTGCATGGCTACAGAAGCCTATAGCTTGGGTCTCCAAATTTCATCCAAAGTTATAAGGCTAACGTTTCATAAAATTCACTGTGGAAAAGGTGATATGTTGATATGCTTCAATTTGCTACCATATGATGACTGGTTTCACATATGTCTCCAGAGATCATAAGGTAAAATAGGTCTAAAACAATTTTCTTTACAATCTCCTTATCCAAACGGCTTACTCATTTACCTAGCTCTTATCAATAGCTCTTAGCAAGTTGTAAATTACAGTGCATGGAGAATGGTGTTATTTTTTGTATATATATTCTTCCCCTTCTTTTCCCCAATTGGTATTTACAGTCTTGTCCTATAGCTGCAACTCCCCTACGGAATCGGCAGAGGTGAAGGTCGAGAGCCATGTGTCCTCCCAAACATGACCTTGCCAAGCTGCACTGCTTTCTGACACACTGCTCACTTAACCCAGAAGCCAGCCACACCAATGTGTCGGAAGAAACATTGTCCATCTGGCAACCGAAGTCAGCTTGCCGGCGCCACGCCCACCACAAGGAGTTGCTTGAGCACAAAGGGACAAGAAAATCCCGGCCAGCCAAACCCTCCCCTAACCCGGACGATGGTGCGCCTCCTCATGGATCTCCCGGTCATGGCCGGCTGTGACACAGCCTGGGATCGAATCTGGGTCTGTAGTGACGCCTCTAGCAATGCGGTGCAGTGCCTTAGACCAGTGCACCACTCAGGAGGCCGATAATGGTGTAATTTCTATAGGTTAAAACTTCTTAGGGCTGCCAGTGAAAGTGCAGAGCGCCAAATTCAAATAACAGAAATCTCATAATTAACATTCCTCAAACATACATGTATCTTATACCATTTTAAAGGTAATATTGTTGTTAATCCCAGCAAAGTGTCTGATTTCAAATAGGCTTTACAGCAAAAGCACCACAAACGATTATGTTAGGTCAGAGCCAAGCCACAGAAAAAGACAGCCATTTTTCCAGCCAAAGAGAGGAGTCACAAAAAACACAAATAGAGATAAAATGAATCACTAACCTTTGATGATCTTCATCAGATGACACTCATAGGACTTCATGTTACACAATACATGTATGTTTTGTTCGGTAAAGTTCATATTTATATTTAAAAACTCAGTATACATTGGCGCGTTATGTTCACTAGTTCCAAAAACATCCGGTGATTTTGCAGAGAGCCACATCATTTTACAGAAATACTCATTATGCATGTCAATCAAAATACAATTGTTAGACATGGAAATATAGATACACTTCTCCTTAATGCAACCGCTGTGTCAGATTTCAAAAAAACTTTATGGAAAAAGCAAACCATGCAATAATCTGAATACAGTTTCAGACAACAAAGCAGCCAAAAAGATATCCGCAATATTGGGTAGTCAACATTAGTCATAAATAGCATTTTAAATATGAATTTATGTCATGACGTTGCCCTCTTTGGGTACATTGAGCACCATCCCCCGCTCTCTGCTCCTACAACCAGACTGCTGTGGTCAGAGAGAGGTCGTACATTCCTGAGGAGAGGATCTCCTCATGGCCACACAGTATAACGACAGAGTGAATTTTCATGGAGAACAAAGGAATTTCTTACACCTCACAGAACTTGAGGTCTGAACAACATGTATGTTCCGGAGAAGGTATAAAAGATTGGTGAAGAATCCAGCTACGAACCGGTCCGTTTGTTACATTTTGGTGAGGCTCATGGGGGACAGTGCGACCACGTTACCATAAAGCTTATATAATAGCCTCAGATATCAGGTTTACATCTAATTGTTGTGTAAGATGAATGAGTGAGGATGATACTGTTTGTAAAATTGTGTAATGTGATTTTGGACTGTTTAATAAAGGAAACTCCAATTCCCTTTTGAGTTGAACTAAATCAGAGGACCGCCCATGAGCCCAGTTAGAGTCAGGCATCCTTGGACAGCCCCTTTTCTGCAATTCCGAATAAAACCCCAACTTTGAGAAATTCTCAGTAGACCATGTTTTTCTCCATTACGAGGGGACAAAGGATGCAGACCATTGCTGAATCTTTTAACCATACCACGTGGTTAAACTCTTAGACTATCGATACCGACAGAATAAGAGCAAGTCTTTGATATGAATTACTAGTTTGCAGCTAGGAATTCTTTATCACTGAACACAAAGTATGACAACCGCAGAAACATCCATTCTATAACGAATGAATCAATGTCACTCTGAACAATCCATCCTAACATCGACAGAGAGAGAGAGAGGAAGGAAACTCTCAAACAGAATCTAACTTTTCAACAGCGATCAAGACGACACACTGAGCATAAATATATATATATTGATTGCAATTGTTCCCGAATGAATGAGCGTTCATGTGCAAAGGATTAGCATTTCAATTGTTATAATTATCAACCCTGTAGTGACTTCTCAGCTGACCCCCACTCCACCTTTTGTTCACCAAGCCGCGATGCCAGTTTAGCCCACTAGGGCACATTCCCTTGTAACCATATTTACTTTGTTTGTTTGTGTGTGCACTTCTGTGATTGTTTAGTTAGTTAATAAATAAATGATTTAAGACAATTGATGTATGGATGACTCATAGGGAAGAGTGGGTTCGTGCAGATAACCAACAATTTACGACGTTTGGAATGAGACTAACGTGAGGTAAAGTAAATAATTCAGTCATTCGAAGACTAATTGATCAGATATAAAATATCTGAAAAGTTATTAGGAAATTATAACTTTGTAATCTGAATATTTTCCTTGGTGCCCCGACTTCCTAGTTAATTACAGTTACATGATTAATCAGTTTAATCGCGTAATACTAATTACAGAGAATCTTTGATAAAAACTATAAGTCTTCAGTTTAATGGTAGTAGTAAAACTTCAATAATATTCCAACCGGAGAATTCCTTTGTTTTCAGAAAAGCAAAGGAACGCAGCTACCTTTCATGTGAAATGCGTGTGACCAGTGCGTGACTGCTGGCAGAGCTCTGACTCATTCCTCTCTCATTCTGTCCCACTTCACAGTAGAATCCTAAAACAAGTTTCTAAAGACGGTTGACATCTAGTGGAAGCCTTAGGAAGTGCAACATAACGAATATCCCACTGTGTATTCAATAGGGGCTGGGTTGAAAATCGAGCAACTTCAGATTTCCCACTTCCTGTTTGGATTTCTTCTCAGGCTTTTGCCTGCCATATGAGTCTGTTATACTCAGACATCCTTCAAACAGTTTTAGAAACTTCAGAGTGTTTTCTATCCAATACTAATAATAATAATACTACTAATAATAATACTGAGGAGCAGGCTGTTTACTCTGGGCACCTTTCATCCAAGCTACTCAATACTGCCCCTGCAGCCATAAGAAGTTAAAAGAAAGTCGATGTTGTTCCACTTGGAACTGACAGGTTGCTCGACGTTGTTCATTGTTTCATAGCGCGTAAAGGTGTTGGAATTAAGTCAAGGTCAGAATACGGCATATCTGTAGACACACCTCCGCCACACCTTCATTTCTTTGCATATAAAGGGAATTACGTTCCATTTACGCATGCTTAACTTGTGTCGGAATTCCATCCAAAGTGCCTTTTTATTCAATAAACAGCAGTGGACACTAATTACTTTCACATTTCTTTTGGCTAGAACATAGAAATCAGACCTTGTGTTGTAAGGAGCTCAGAACTCTTTGACTGAGCTATGTCCCAGACATTGGCTTGTCCAGAGAAACTTCCCTAATGCAAGAGGACTTATTTTTCCTTTCCTGCAAATGGCATACAAATCAAATTAAATCGAATTTTATTGGTCACATACACATGGTTAGCAGATGTTATTGAGAGTGTAGCGAAATGCTTGTGCTTCTAGTTCCGACAGTGCAGTAATATCTAACAAGTAATATCTAACAATTCCACAACAAATGCCTAATACACACAAATCTAAGTTAGGAATGGAATAATTATCCAGCTGTATGCAATAACCCTTAAGATTTTCTGGGCTAACAACGTAAGTAATAATACATTAAAAAAACGAAATACTGCAAAGTTTCCTAAGGACTAGAAGCGAGGCAGCCCTATCTGTCGCCACCATTTTATTCACATACACAATATTCTATATTACACACAAATATAGAATTCTCCATTGTTATTAGTAATCTGTGCCATCGTGGATAATGTTTCCCTGAAGAAATTGTCCTTTTTGTCCTGGAACACATCAATGAATGGAAACCAGACCAACCCGACCCGTGGTGCTCACAAAGGAGTGTTGGAAGAGCATGAAATCCCTTAACAGACAAAGAAGCCAGTCAGCCAAGCAGCACATTGAGCCTCATGTTGTTTGCTTATGTTTGATAGGGAAAATATTTTTTTGCTCTATATTTTGTCTCTGTTTACCCATTGGTTTCTCTAACAACACTTGGTTTCCCTAACTTCTGTTGGACTCTGTGACCCTGTGAGGAGGATCTGACTCACCAAACTCCCCACATGAGGATGATGACAATTAACCTGGAGGAGAGGAGAGCAGGTTGTCCAGTGGTGGTCTCTATCACTCTCTTTCTGTCTCTTTCTGTCTCTCTCTCGCTCCACCAACCACTTGAACGTCTCTGACTGAATCTAAACACCCAGATGTCTGTGGAGGGTAGTGAACACCAAAACCTCAAGCCTGCTCTCCCCCCAAGTCACTTTGGCTTTGGATGGGAACTTTCCATGGGTGTGTGTGTGATCTGGGGAGCTGGCGGGCAGAGAGGGAGTAGAGTAGAGACCCTGGAGAACAGCGCCAAGATCAGGACCAAAACACACAGGGCCAGCTGCCTTCAATTAAGGCAGCAACTGAGTACCTTTTGCGCAAAACCAGCTGCCTTTGATCTGCTGTAGACAGGGGAAAAGGTGCAGGGCTTAAAAGATTACATGAAAAAATCATTATTGTATCAAAGAGGCCTACATAAAACTTTATAGGGGATTTAGAGGCGCAGAGGGAAGCAGTTACTAACGATGCCTGCCACTCATGTTCATTTGCCAGCTCTTTCCCTTTTTCAAGGGGCCTCCTTTAATGATGTGGTTCACCTGGTCTCTCCGCTAACTTTTAGGCGAGAACGTTTCTCTCCCCCATCCATCCCTCTATGCTACTGTACTTTAATCAATCTTCCAGTAAGTAGTGACCCACAATGGATTCATTGGTGTAGTCTCACCTGATTTGCATGTCCGTCTCTGGTTCCGACAAACAACAGAGCGCTAGGCTAGGTAACCCTTATACAGCAGATGACTGGCCTAGCTGGCATTAAAACAGCTACCCTGCTGGCACCACAGACACAGCCTATACAGGCCCCCATTAAAATGAATTTGACTTCATTAGCACTAAATCTGCTCCGGCCCAGGGACCCGTGGTGTTGCCAGAGGGGGATGGTTGAGTGGCGGCCCGGCTAGCCGAGACAGCGAGGATCTAACACATGGTTCTGCCAGCCTGAATATGCCCCATGCTCTGACGGGCGGCGGGACGGATGCCAGACAAGGGGTGACGTGCGTCACTCAATCAACACACGGTCATAATATTAACACCATGCGCTCCTGCCACATCACCAGCTTGCACACACACACACACACACACACACACACACACACACACACACACACACACACCCACACACACACACACACACACACACACAGGGTTGCTAGGCTGCATACAAGTCATGCGTGTGCGCATGGTGAATGTCTCAGCGTGGTGTGATCCAGAAGAAATGCACCACTGTGTTGATTTGACCAGTTCCCATAACCCCTCTCTCAGAGGGATCAGCAGTTAACATGTTATTATGTTACAGTTCATGTAAAGCTCATCAGACAGTGAATAATTTTATACAGGCGTTAGAACCAAACTGATTTTCCAATCATTCCGTTCCGAACAGAACCTCTACTTTTTTCGTTCCGTTCCAGTGTTCCCGACCAGTATAATAAAGTTCTGAACCAGTTCGAACCCCCAAAAAACAAACTTTTCATATAATTCCTTTTCGTGCATTTTTTTATACCTGTACAATCAACATAGTTTTTACATTTACCCAAATAATTAGCACAGATAGAGCAGCCTGCTATGGAACAGGTAAGCTAGTTGTTTCCATGTTTAATTGGTCAGATAAATGCAGGCACGATGGCTTGAAGCACTCACCACCATTTTATGCTGTGAATTGGAATGTGTTTAGGCTATTACTAGCATCATAACTTCTCTGAATTACGGAATTATATACTCGACGTTAAGAATATTTTTGGAACAAAAAGATTGGTATTAACATGTTCTCAAAATTTTAAAATAACGGTTCTGTTCCGGAACACTAGAGATCACTTTTTTTCTTGGTTCTCGTTTATTCTTGGTTCTTGTTTATTTTCTGGTTTTCGGTTCTGTTCCCTGAAACGGTTCCAACCCCTGATTCTATGACTGTATGTTAGTGAATCAGCTTTCCCAAATAAGACTAAGGGGTTGGAGATCAAATGACAAAATATGATTTATATAAACAAGAATATGGGAGCTGTATGTTGATTTTTTTTAAATCTGCCAAACGACATATCAGAGATGTTGGAATTAGATGTTAATGGAGGCAGATATCACTTCACCCTGTTGAGAAGCCTGTGTTATTCCCTGGTTGATTTGTATAGGAAAGCTCTTATGTTCCATTCATATTCAACCAACCTTACAGGATTGTTTTGCCTCTCTGCTCCATTGGAGATCTGAAGCAGAAATTTGATCAATAATTGAAATCAAAGGCTGGATGAAATCCGCCAGACAGGTGAGCAGGGGCGTCATTATTTGATAACTCCATTTTGCTTCAGAGAGCACCGCTCGGAGATAAGATGAAGAAAATAAAAAAAGCCATGCAGACAGTCAGACTCAGGGTAGCATACAAATGAAAACTCAGCGGTAGCGTTTTAGACGTTTTGGAACGACAGTGTTATGAATACTCATTGTGCATGGAGGGAGAAAATATGGTTGTTCTGAGGCCATTCGCTCAAGCCAGAGAATGACACATAAATTACTACTGTTGAGCTGAAAATGGGTGTGGGACCAGAGCCATGGTCTTAGAGAGAGAGCAGCCACAGATCACAAAGCTTTTAAGACAAGAGACTCACCCACCCACGGAAAAGAACACTATTACTGTGGAGAGGGGGGTGAAGGGAGGGGGAGGGAAGTGCAGGCTTCAGAGTTTACCCGGCCTCTGGTGGGAGTGTGCATGCTGATAAATAAATAACTGTGAAAATAAATAAATCATTGAGGCAGTAACCCCAGATAGGACTCTGGTAGCCTGAGGGTGGTAAGTTTTCTGTCTGCTGTCAACGAGAGAGCACTTTGATCAGAGGAGTGTCTGAAGATTCGTTTCACATCTGTACAGAGAAAACTAGCTGTAAACTGCCAAGAAGCATTTTAATGGCAGTTGGATTATAAAATGAAAGAGTGCTCCAGATGGCAGGCAGTGCAGCGGCTGTGGTTGGGGTTTTAACTGCTTTTTTATTGATAAAATACGGGGTGAAAAATTGCGTGGGGCTTATTAGGCATCCCACTGTGAAGTTGCTCAGCTAGCCAAGCTGTTCTACGTGGCCTCCCTCCAAACATGCCTCCATACATTTTTAGCAGTACCTTTAAATCTGTAAGATCCCTGCTTGTTAAGTTCACCCCAGCTTCCCCAACCCCCCTCACCTTTTTGAAACGTCTGGATGAAAGCCGCAGGAGTAGCTTTACAAAGATGGAGGGTGGAGCAAAGGGGAGGGGGGCGGGAGTTTGGGGGATTCCTTCCTTCCCACTTTCCATGCTCATTACTATGAGCAGAGAACCCGTGTATAGCTCCTTAACAACTTTAATTCCTACGTGATTTCATTAGGCTTTTCGGTCTTCCTGCCGCAGAATGAGCACAGCTGAGGCCACAGAGATCCAAGATGGGGGAGCAGTAACTGGCCACAGAGATCCAAGATGGAGGAGCAGTGACTGACTTGCCACTGAGATTCAAAATGGAGGAGCAGTGACTGGCCACAGAGTTGAGCTGGGCATGGAGGAGCAGTGACTGGCCACAGAGTTGAGCTGGGCATGGAGGAGCAGTGACTGGCCACAGAGTTGAGCTGGGAATGGAGGAGCAGTGACTGGCCACAGAGTTGAGCTGGGCATGGAGGAGCAGTGACTGGCCACAGAGTTGAGCTGGGCATGGAGGAGCAGTGACTGGCCACAGAGTTGAGCTGGGCATGGAGGAGCAGTGACTGGCCACAGAGTTGAGCTGGGCATGGAGGAGCAGTGACTGGCCACAGAGTTGAGCTGGGGATGGAGGAGCAGTGACTGGCCACAGAGTTGAGCTGGGAATGGAGGAGCAGTGACTGGCCACATAGTTGAGCTGAGCATGGAGGAGCAGTGACTGGCCACATAGTTGAGCTGGGCATGGAGGAGCAGTGACTGGCCACAGAGTTGAGCTGGGCATGGAGGAGCAGTGACTGGCCACAGAGTTGAGCTGAGCATGGAGGAGCAGTGACTGGCCACATAGTTGAGCTGGGGATGGAGGAGCAGTGACTGGCCACAGAGTTGAGCTGGGCATGGAGGAGCAGTGACTGGCTATAGCACGGGGCTTTAATGGAGAACAAGATGGAGGAACAGTTGGGTCCCTGGCTGTGTGAATAGAACATATAGATAATGGCCAGATTGTATGATGGAACAGCAATCTGTATTAATGGGGAATACTAGGAGAGTTCCTATTGTTATCAACAGGAAGGGAAAATGCTTTCAACGGAAATGTGTTTTCCGCATTTAACCCAACCTCTCTGAATCACAGAGGTGCAGGAGGCTGTCTTTATCGATGTCATCGGCGCCCGGGGAACAGTTGTTGGGGGTTAACTGCCTTGCTCAAGGGCAGAACGGCAGATTTTTCCACCTTGCCGGGTATTCGAACCAGTGACATTTCAATTAGTAGCCCAATACTTTTAACTGCTAGGCTACCAACAGGGAGAGGAGGTGTAGAATGGCCTTGGCCATGTCTGTGGTGGTTATAATAAGATATGAAGCATATGTCTAATGCAGAGGTTGGAGAGAAATAATGACAAGTCAAGACAGGATATACATGTACTGTATTTACTTCCATACTTTGACCATACAGTATTACCTTTGGCATCAGATGTCCGGAATAGGTCACTGTTATGGAGTGTGTTCCATCACCCGATTTCATTCCATACTGGCCTAAAAATACAAATGTTATCTGAAGCTGAAATTTAATTTGTTTTTATTTAGTACTCCAATTGGTTGAGATATTGAGACATGATGGATATAGATTTTAAATGCGTAGGATTTCCATATTCACCTGACCATTTTATAGGCGAGTAAAACTATCCCTCAATGGTGTCCTCTGCATCTCTCCATAAAATGCCACGGCTGCCATACACTGTGGACTCAATACATTGTGTTCCTTTCGGTATGGACGCATGTTGTTATGCTCTCACTGCTAATTTAAAATCTATGTGAGCTGATAGGGCAGTTGACTAAAACGCAACCCTAACGGTCGTGAAAGTGGGCGCCTGTGAGTTCCTATCCTTTAGATAGCAGGCAGCCCAATTTGTATTCCATAACTACCACTCCCCCTACTCACCCCTTCCTCCCGCTCCGTCCCCCTGCGCCATCCCCGGCATCAAAGACAATTACTGTCGACATCACGTCAAACTACAAGTGTTGGTTTACTTGTTTGTCTTGTTATATGACTTGAAACTGCCATCTCCCATCTAGGAAGGTCCCCTCCCATCTGCTCTCCTCCCTTTCCCCACCCGTATGGGCCTGCTGCACAGCAACCAACTCCCACACACACACGTGTGCGCGCACACTCCCCACCAGCTCAGAGAAGAAAAGGGAAGGCTGCCGACAGCCTAATGGACTAATTTGTAATTGTGAGTGAGAAAAAAATGAGTTGTTGGACACAATTTAATTTGACAGAAACTGGCAGCTCAGAGCCAGACCAAGATGCCTGAACCACCAATGCCTCCTCCTCCTCCTTTTTCTACCCATTCATCATCCCAATACACCTTCCACTCCTCTCATCCACTTCAAACACTTCCTTACTTTTTCTCCTTGGAGGATAGAAGAAAGGAGGGTGGATAGAGGGATGGGAGAGACATGTTCGGCACATTCTGCTGTAGCTCAAAATTCCCCGGCAGACAGCTCTGTCATATTTTACCTCCCTCCTACCTCTACATGGAGTCCCATATCTCTCCCTCTCTCTCTCACTCTCTCTCTCTCTCACTCTCTCTCTCTCTCTCTCTCTCTCTCTGTCTCTCTGTCTATGCTGTTTGAAGTGCAGGACAGATGGGGGCTCCCGGGACTGTTAAAAATGAATAAGTTGCATTGCAGCCCTCCCCATAAGTTATTTATCAGGGGCCCTTATAGTGGTAGGAAAATACTTGTGAGTGCTCCCTTAATGTAGCATCTTATGACTTTTAGAAGCTGTTCCAGGAAGTGCAGTTGTAAAAAGAGGGGAACATTAGCAGCAGGGTCTCCCAGGAGGAGAGCAGGGGAAGAGGAGCACAAACAGGCCCTCTCTCCTGTCTGTCTGTCTGTACCCACAATGCATCTTACCACAGGGGGCAGAGCATCCTATTCCCTATATTGTGCACTACTTTTGACCATGGCCTGTACTATATACTGTAGGGAATAGGGTGTCATTTGGACACTTCCTCGAAGAGCAGCATATGCCTGATACCAAGACTAGATGCCCCACCCACCCTCAACCCTCCCCAGCCAATAATACACTACATGACCAAAAGTATGCGGACACTTGCTCATTGAACTTCTCATTCCAAAATCATGGGCATTAATATGGAGTTGTCCCCTTTGCTGCTAAAACAGCCTCCAGTCTTCTGGGAAGGCTGTCCACTAGATGTTGGAACATTGGGAGCGGGGACTTACTTCCATTCAGCCACAAGAGCATTAGTGAGGTCGGGCGCTGATGTTGCGCGATTAGGCCCGGCTCACAGTTGGCATTCCAATTCATTCCAAAGGTGTTCGATGGGGTTGAGGTCAGGGCTCTGTGCAGGCCAATCTACAAACCATTCTATCTGGACCTCACTTTGTGCATGGGAACATTGCCATGCTGAAACAGGAAAGGGGCTTCCCCAAACTGTTGCCACAAAGTTGGAAGGACAGAATTGTCTAGAATGTCATTGTTTGCTGTTTCGTTAAGAATTTCCTTCACTGGAACTAAGGGGAATGGAAAACAGCCCCTGACCATTATTCCTCCTCCACCAAACTTTACAGTTGGCACTATACATTGGGGCAGGTAGCGTTCTCCTGGCATCCACCAAACCCAGCCGACGCTTGGCATTGCGCATGGTGATCTTCTTTTGTGCAACTGCTCTGCCCTGGAATCCCATTTCATGAAGCTCCCAACGAACAGTTCTTGTGCTGAACCTGGTAGTGAGTGTTGGACATATGATTTTTTCACGCTACGCAATTCAGCACTCGCTGGTCCCGTTCTGCGAGCTTGTGTGGCCTACCACTTCGCAGCTGAGCCGTTGTTGCTCCTAGACATTTTCACTTCACAGTAATAGCACTTACCATTGATAGGGACAGCTTTAGCAGGGCAGAAATTTGAGGGGGCAGAAATTTGCTCTGATGTAGAGCAATTCGAGAACCACTATTAAAGCCATTCAAAACATTCAAACAAGATATAAAATCCACAAAGTAAATGTGCTCTGGACTGTATTGTGATATGAAATCCAATCTTCTGCTTAGCCACATTCTCATGGATGACTCATCCGGATCCTAATAGGGTAGAGAGCTCTGACCACCCCTGACCTTTTTTAAATTTTTTAAATTTAATTTTACCTTTATTTAACCAGGCAAGTCAGTTAAGAACACATTCTTATTTTCAATGACGGCCTGGGAACAGTGGGTTAACTGCCTGTTCAGGGGCAGAACGACAGATTTGTACCTTGTCAGATCGGGGGTTTGAACTCACAACCTCCCGGTTACTACTCCAACGCTCTAACCACTAGGCTACCCTGCTTTGACCTCCCTCAGAATGGTGTCAGAGCATTGAGGTCGCACCTCCAGTTATGGGCAGAGCCGCGCCTCTCTCATCTCCACTCCGCTGGCATGGCAATCCCTTTTAACACGGAGGAGTAATGGCTACTGAACTGGTCAGAATGTTAATAAAGGGCAGCAAATGACATGGCCGTTTTTTTTGTGTTAATTGCTCTCCCTAGGACTGGCTCTCTGTCACCTGAGCATCTGATACTGGGCATAATCTACACGGCCCAGCCACATACAGTTGAAGTCGGAAGTTTACATACACTTGGTTGGAGTCATTAAAACTCATTCTTCAACCACTCCACAAGTTTCTTGTTAACAAACTATAGTTTTGGCAAGTCGGTTAGGACATCTACTTTGTGAATGACACAAGCCATTTTTCCAACAAATGTTTACACACAGATTATTTCACTTATAATTCACTGTATCACAATTCCAGTGGGTCAGAAGTTTATAAACACTAAATTGACTGTGCCTTTAAACAGCTTGGAAAATTCCAGAAAATGATGTCATGGCTTTAGAAGCTTCTGATTGGCTAATTGACATCATTTGAGTCAATAGGAGGAGTACCTGTGAATGTATTTCAAGGTCTACCTTCAAACTCAGTGCCTCTTTGCCTGACATCATGGGAAAATCAAAAGAACTCAGCCAAGTCCTCAGAAAAATATTGTAGACCTTCACAAGTCTGGTTCATCCTTGGGAGCAACTTCCAAACGCCTTAAGGTACCACGTTCATCTGTACAAACAATAGCATAAACACCATGGGACCACGCTCATCTGTACAAACAATAGCATAAACACCATGGGACCACGCAGCCATCATATCGCTCAGGAAGGAGACACGTTCAGTCTCCTAGAGATGAATGTACTTTGGTGTGAAAAATGCTAATCAATCACAGAACAACAGCAAAGGACCCTGTGAAGATGATGGAGCAAACAGGTACAAAAGTATCTATATCCACTGTAAAACAAGTCCTATATTGACATACCTGAAAGGCCACTCAGCAAGGAAGAAGCCACTGCTCCAAAACTGCCATAAAAAAGCCAGACTATGGTTTGCAACTGCACATAGGGACAAAGATCGTACTTTTTGGAGAAATGTCCTCTGGTCTGATGAATCAAAAATAGAACTGTTTGGCCATAATGACCATCGTTATGTTTGGAGGAAAAAGGGAGAAGTCGAAGAACACCATCCCAACCGTGAAGCACGGGGGTGGCAGCATCATGTTGTGGGGGTGCTTTGCTGCAGGAGGGACTGGTGCACTTCACAAAATAGATGAGGAAAGAAAATGATGTGGATATATTGAAGCAACATCTCAAGACATCAGTCAGGAAGTTGAAGTTTGGTCTCAAATGGGTCTTCCAAATGAACAATGACCCCAAGCATACTTCCAAAGTTGTGGCAAAATGGCTAAGGACAACAAAGTCACGGTATTGGAGTGACCATCACAAAGCCCCGACCTCAATCCCATAGAAAATGTGTGGGCAAAACTGAAACAGTGTGTGCGAGCAAGGAGGCCTACAAACCTGACTCAGTTACACCAGCTCTGTCAGGAGGAATGGGCCAAAATTCCCCAACTTATTGTGGGAAGCTTATGGAAGGCTACCCAACACGTTTGACCCAAGTTAAACAATTTAAAGGCAATACTACCAAATACTAATTGACTGTATGTAAACTTCTGACCCACTGTTAATGTAATGAAAGAAATAAAAGCTGAAATCAATCATTCTCTCTCTATTATTCTGACATTTCCCATTCTTAAAATAAAGTGGTGATCCTAACTGACCTAAAACAGGAAATTTTTACTAGGATTAAATGTCAGGAATTGTGAAAAACGGAGTTTAAATGTATTTGGCTAAGGTGTATGTAAACTGCCTTGGTGTCTTCTTCATTTCACTGTGGTAGAATAGAGAGGGCCACCACTGATTATATTGTAGTAGGGGCATTGTATTGAGGCTCTTTCTTTGTTTTAACCTCCTTGTAGAGACTACCACTGCTATTCTACTAGAATAGAACTGCTATTTCTTTGTAATGTACAAGAATGTCACCCCTTGTTGTTGAGGCAAATAAACATTTGTAGAAAGTTGTACATCACAATTTGCATCACAATTTTTTGTTTCACAGCGGTCCTTGATATTAGGTCAATAGTTTGACTGGCATAATTTGTACTTAATCCCTTTAAATCATGTCCCTTTACAGACCCACCACCACCACCACCACTGAGTCCTACCACAGATGCTGCAGGGTTAATGGTTGAATCATATGCTGGAGGCCAATAAAGCCGACTCATGGAGTCTCTCCTTATACCCAGACAGTGTTGACCTTGTGGCGTGGCCCTGCATGATGAAAATCATAAACGCTCCTCTTGACTCCCTCTCGGGTGGTACTGTTGTTGGTTCAGGTGGGGTTTGGGTATTGTATGATTTTTAATGTGGTGTGCCGCGTGAAGAATACTAGGTTATGTAGAAGAGCAGAGCGGAGAATCATGCTGTGTTTTAACATCGTTGTTGACCACGGCCTCCTGATTCGCTCTGTACCCTATAATGACATGGTGGTTGTGGATTTGTAACAAATGGACTGAGGCCTCTACAGAGCATTTACAACCATAACCCCTGAAGTCAGTTCAGACTTCAGTGTGTGTTTATGTTGAATTCCCTCTATGGACACAAGGAGTAATAACCTTCTGGTGTTTCTATTTTGAGAAGGGATGAATTTCATATGTTCGTAGGTTTAATATGGCACACAAATGTAGAATACTCTAGAGCCTCAGCCTTCCCTCTGGCATCGCATTGGCTAGGATGACATATTTCAACTGTACTATCATGCAAATTGTTTTGATTACAAATGCAGCCACCAGCAGTACTGAGTTGAAAAGTATGGACCATTCTCTATTGCCACTTTCAGTCTGACAAGCATTATTATTTAGATTTACCCCATCTCCTTTAAGAGTAGCCTATTAATTCATTACAGTTCAACCCCCTGTAGATTCCATGTCCGAAAGCAGTTTACCGGAAGAGAAAGACACTAATGGGTAAGTAACGGATATTGTCATTCAACCTTAGCCATTATATTGGATCACAGAGTACTGCATGGTTTCTCTGTAATGGAATCAACATGCTAGATTACATGGATTCTGATCTATATTGTATTGGATGATTGTACTCCACTGCATTAGCTAGGCAGAGCCACCAGGAGATATCCTCTTTTACAGTGGGTGCATTTATTAAATATGGTTTCTTTAAGTACTTCTGTAGATTTAGTACCAATGCTGAAAACATTTTCTTTTTAATAATAGGCAATGGTGGGTGTGTGGGTGGGTCGGTGTGTGGGTGTGGGTAAAGTTGTGGTTCGTCCATACAATCTCCAGAGAGTTGAGGGCTAGAGAGGGGGTGGTGGTGGTGGTGACTAGTAGCAGGAGCAGTTTGAGTGATGTGTTTGGGGTAGGAGGAAGGTGGAGGAGGAGTGGGGGGGTTAGATGGGACTGTGGGGAAAGGGGGGCTGGTTTAACAACCTCTAGATTGTTAGTGACAGGCAGATACTTCAACACCTCAAGTAGAAGGTTTGATTTAACCACAGACCTGTCATTTGTTATTTGTCTGCCTCCCTCCAGCAGGGCCGCGGCTGATCAACTACCTGCTCCCTGGAGGCCCCCTTTTCCCCCTGTAATGTCTAAATCCACTGTACAAATTACAGCCCTCCCCGGGGGGGGGGGACTAGGTGGACACAGGTTGAATAAGGGGAAAAGGGGTAGGCTGAGAGAGAGTTGGAATCGTCTGAGGGCCACTAAAGATCATTAATAGTACTGCCGGAGAGGTTGCCAGTTGCTTCTCATAAATAAGGAATGAATCCCCCACTTCACTTCATTAATAATGCCTGCTGTAGCTATTTTGTTGCATTGTACTTTAAAGGGACGAGAGAGGTGGAGCGAAGGCAGAAGGTAGGGACAGAGGGAGGGAGGAGGAGAAAGAGGTAGGAGGACTCGATCCCGGCGCTCACCAGTAATCTGATAAGACAGGCCTCCAAATTAGCAATGAACGTCTGATACCACAGTGCAGAGTCAATTACTCTGTAGGACCAGAGGAGATGGAGGAGGAGGTGGAGTTAGAGGAGGAGGTGGAGTTAGAGGAGGAGGTGGAGTTAGAGGAGGAGATAGAGGAGGAGGTGGAGATAGAGGAGGAGGTGGAGTTAGAGGAGGAGGTGGAGTTAGAGGAGGAGGTGGAGATAGAGGAGGAGGTGGAGTTAGAGGAGGAGGTGGAGTTAGAGGGGGAGGTGGATTGGTAACAAAAGAAAGAAAGAGGAGGGGAAGGAAGGTGAGGCACAATAAGCTAGACTTATTCAGAAAACGTAGATTGACGCTCTCAGTCCCAATGCAAAGCAGACGGTAAGACAGTGATTTGTGTCAAGCCAGACGGACATTCGTTTTTTCTATTCAGCTCATGTGGAGGAGATGGACATTTGGTCCAGGCTGAGGCCAGTACTCCACTATGCATGGAGCTAGCTACCTCACTGTCTCTCTTTGCCTGGGACTTGGATTGAGAGGTAGAAGAAGAAGGTAGAGAGAGGAGAGGCTGAGGGTACAGGGGGTCACCCTCTTGGTAAAAGTATTGCCTTTAAATTAGGTGAAAGGATATGATTATTTTCTAAAGGCCAGGATGTGCTGTTGGGCTGATAGCAGTCAATGCTCTTCATTAACCTGTCCTACACTTTATTCTGAACACGACTCCTGACGAGAGCCCTTAGATAAAAGGATCAGCCAGCCCGCAAATGACAGGTGCCTCTGGGTTTCTAGTCTATCCCTCCTTGCTTCTCTCCTTTCTTCTCCCTCTCCATCCTTTATCCCTTCCTTCTCTTGGTCACAGACATCATAAGCCCCTGCTCCACTTGGTTTAAGCTGAGCCTGCTCTGAGGTGGGCTCCCAGAGATGGGGAGAGGCATCCATTGCACTGCATGGCACTCAATTTTGGTTTTCTATTAATCCCCCTTCCCCTCTAAATTATTTATTTATATCTGTCTCTGTCTCTCTCTCTTCTTCCTCTCCCTCTTCTTCCATACATCCCTCCCTCATCCCCCTCTCTCTCCATGCAAAGAGCTCCACTCAGCACTCCTGGGTGTTTTACACATCAAGCCCAGTCGTGGGAGTTGAGGGGGGTGAGAAGAGGGAGTCGGAGGGGGCTAGTAAGAGGGGGGGGGGCTCTTCAGAAAGTCCATGATGTATGATTTTATTCATCCCTCTTTCCTGTTCCTGATTAGGGGGGCCTTTAAGCCTTGATCGATCGACGATCAGCCCCCAAACCGGCCTAAATCAAACCCAGATATCTGCTGGCTGAGAGGGAAACACATAGAGATTTAGGAGCTCAGGAGCACTGAGACGGCACAGTGAGGGGTTGATTCAGTTTGCTGCGAGCTGCACAGGAAGAAGGAGGAGAATTTATACTATGAAAAAGGGTTTGAGGACGGAGTAGTATTGCGCAAAATCCCCCACCGATGTCTGGCTGTCCTCTACCCCCCCTTAGCCTGTCATAAGTAGAGACCACCTAGTGCTGACTGAGCTGTGGGGGTCCCAGAGGGACCAGTAGAAAGACGGATGGACAAGCAGACAGGCAGACCTCACCTCCACCAGTTACCTCTCTCCTGTCTTTCTGCTGCCCCAACCATCAACGGTAGACGAGTTATGATCCATGACAACCGTGGTCATGCTCACGAAATACAGGAAGGAGGCTGGGACAACCTTGGTCAGGCTCACGAAATACAGGAAGGAGGCTGGGACAACCGTGGTCATGCTCACAAAATAGAGGAAGGAGGCTGGGACAACCTTGGTCATGCTCACAAAATACAGGAAGGAGGCTGGGACAACCGTGGTCATGCTCACAAAATACAGGAAGGAGGCTGGGACAACCGTGGTCATGCTCACAAAATACAGGAAGGAGGCTGGGACAACCTTGGTCATGCTCACAAAATACAGGAAGGAGGCTCATGCTCACAAAATACAGGAAGGAGGCTGGGACAACCTTGGTCATGCTCACAAAATACAGGAAGGAGGCTGGGACAACCGTGGTCAAACTCACAAAATACAGGAAGGAGGCTGGGACAACCTTGGTCATGCTCACAAAATACAGGAAGGAGGCTGGGACAACCGTGTTGAAATGTCTCCGATCGTACCAATATAATTAACCAGACACACACAAGTTCCCCTCTTCATCTCCACCTCCTCTCTCTCTCAGCCCCCATCCTCTCTCCCCCAATCCCTCTCTCCTCCTAGACCCAATCCACTGGAGATGCGGCCTCGTCTCTAAAAGATGGACATGCTGCAAACAATTTATGATGTTTCTCTGAGGAAGTCAGATCTGTGCTGCGTACTTTGGGGAGGTTTTTTCCTTTGCTCTGCTGCCAAAAGAACATTGTGATATGTTATCTCTGGATAGTGGAATGGCAGACAGACATGTGTGAACCCAGCCCATATTAGTTTTCCCGGTCTTGACCTGCAATCGACTGTAGCAGTCTGAGCAGAAACAGATGTTTCTCCTTAAGTAGCAGAGATGAGGCTCATTACAAGTGTATTTCTGAGACTCAAATCAGTTCAGTCTCCTGCTGGGCTTTCCTCCAGGATGCAGAGAGAGCAAGAGAGACACGCACACAGGCATCCGTGCACACACACACTCACACACGCACACATAGACACACACACACACACACTTGCATGCGAGCATACAGACACACACATTCTTACACGTTGGGCCTCAGACGAATTGCCTCACCTGTCTCACCGGTGAGTTATTGAATAAACTAAAAGTAAACTCCAATAAATAGACTGTGTTCACTGATTCAGTCAATACATTTTTGTGCATGGTCCTGAATGACAAGATGGCGCCAACAGACTCTGCTTCTAGCGCCTACGCAACTTTGCAGTATTTTGTTTACAAGCATTTCGCTACACCCACAATAACATCTGCTAAACGTGTATGTGACCAATACAATTTGATTTGATTTGATATTTAAATGAAGACATTTTGAATGAGTAAGGTTACACAACAATGCAATATTATATTGGACAGAACATACAAATGTGAATTACAGCAGGTTTATGATTTAGGTACTGTATGTAGGTTACTGCAAGTAATGGACAACAGCTTGTTTTTTAATTGTCGTACACCAAATGTTATTGCTTTTGGTAGCCAATGTAAATATCCACTGAAGGTCATGGTAACAGAATATAATTAGTAATTGTATTTTTCCAACATTAAGGAAACTATATTTTTGAGTAACACATTATTCCTGTTCTTATGATCATGAATGATCATTACACACCTCCTTGTCATCAGCTTGATCCTCTGACAGATTCATACTCTAATCTGAATTGTAAATGTGCAGAGTAGACCTCACAACAACCTACGCCGATATGTCCTGGAAAACTAAAATAAAAAAAGAACGATTGCTTTTCCCGGTGGAGTGATGGCATCACTGTTCAAAGCAGCGAGCGGCTTTTGACAAGTAAACCAAAATCATCATTGATGTTATTTGTTTTCAAATGTTATTGGCTTGACAGGCGACATCTTGTTCGGTGCTGATCCCACGAGGCTCAACACTCCCCGCCCGGCTCCATCACCGCGCCGACAGCCGATCCCGCCGCACGCTGACACCAAAGCAGCGGGACTCGCTAGAGACATGCTCTGGAATTTGTCACACAATCCCACGTCTCTCGCTCGAACTTCACAAACACAACTGCACTCCGCTCCCTGTTTACATACCTCCAGATCTGTCAGGGAGGTTGTCTCGTATGTCAACATCATCCTTACTCTGATACACTGTTAAAACAAGTGTTTACCCAAAAACGTTAGTTAAAGATTGGATTTTTTCAGTGCGTAAATGTCAATATATCTGTGGAAAACAAGCCCCAAATGCCACCGCTATGTCGTCTTTCTTCCTGTCTCAGTCAGGTTCTCCTGTGCTGGAATTCATGATTGTATATTAATCTGTATAACAAAGGCAACTCACCCAATGGTTTCATAATATGGAAACCAACTCTGATACACAGGGTAAAAGTATTTTTGTAGTAACATTGATTAGCATGTCAAAACAAAACTTATCTATAACGTCTTTCCACTACATTATTGTGATGTATAGACTCATGCTCAGACATAGAATACATGCTGTCATCCAACCACCACCTCTGGTCAGCACTACCCATGTCTACCCATCCCAGCTCTGCTGGTATTGACCTGAGTGTGTGGCAGCAGCAGAGCCCATCTGTCTTTCTGTGTGTGTGTGTGTGTGTATGTATGTTTGTCCTCGGCCCCATTATCAGGCAGTGCATGGTTGAGCTCAGAGGAGAGGCAGTGTGGATGAAGGAGCGAGCGTAGCGGCAGGTAAACCAGCCGTGAGCCAAACACCAGGCCCCAAATCCCCCGGTGCAGCCCTGCTGAAGGAGTCCATTTGTCAAACCCCAACTCCACCGCTGCTGTTCTGCACGCCAGCCCGCCAGGGAATTCATTACTGGCCGGCCCCTGCAGGGAGACCCTGTACCTCCCTTGTACACTCTCTCATTGGCCGCCCAAGGTGCTCCAGTCAGCAGTGGCCAGCCCCTAGCCTGCACTCACCGGATTGGCTCATTAATAAAACAGCCTGCACCCGACCCCAGACATGCTCCAGTGCTCTGGACATCACTTTCTCCAGCTAATGGGCCGACCGGGAGAGGGCTTTGTCTGTGCTTAGGTCCCAGCCATCCCTCAACATATCAGACAAGACAATGCAGTGAGAAGATGGAGAGTTTCACAGTGTAAGCCCAGATCATGTTGTCTCAGTCCTGGCTGATGTATTCACCATGGGCCCGACCCCTATGGTTATTTTGCTTGGACAACTACCTGACCTCCATTAATCCCCCTTAGCCCCCCTTGTCAGACCCTCCTCAGTGTTCTCCTCCAAATAATTATGGAATGGCTTGCATGTGTCACCATGAAGCTGTCTACGTCCTGATGGTCTTAGGTAGTACTAGCCAGGCCTGTCTTCTCCCTGGACTGTCTCTGTGGTTTAGCCCTGTGAGTGTACTGTGAACTTGGACACACTTTCTCTCTCTTGCTCTCTATTTCACTCTCTCTTATCACTAACTCTCTCTCTCCCTTGCTTCCTCTTCCTCTTTTTCAGCTCTGGTGGAGAGGAGAGGGGCCTGATTTCCAGTTGGGCTCCTGAGGGAGAAACTGAGTTTTGTTTGTGTTCATGAAAGACGTAAATCTAACGAGAGAGGTGGAGATTGAGCTCAGAGGCTTATAGATCCCACTGGACTCTTCATACACTAAATAAATCTAAAGTGAAAATACATATGGAGCCGTAAACTGTTCAGATAATGGTCTGGTTGTTCTCCACACAGCGAGGAGAGGAGGAGATTTACAGGCAACATGTCTGACTGTCTGTTGGATCCACCTCACCTACCTCAGCTCAGCAGGCTAACACAAGCTTGACGTGGGAGAACGAGAGAAGGCTAGAGAAAGAGGAAGAGAGAGACTGTGATTTTAAGCCGAGCTCGTCTCATTACTTACAGGAAAAATCCACCCAAAACTCATTCCTTTAATTTAAAGTGATAACTAACACTAATATGTGAGACCAGTATTTTTTTGTGAGCAAATATTGCATTTTGGCATTATAATAAGGTTGGTAGCAACATGGAAAATCGTTGTGGAAATCTGTTGCAGCTCAAGTCGGCACCAAAATCCACAATGCAATGCTTTCTCTATGTGCTGGTTAGCTAGGTAGCAAACATAGCTACACACAATAAGGCCAAAGACAATATCAGCATGTAAAGTAGCTGGTTAGCTGTAAAATCACCTAAACAACTTGCACTATCAATTTAGGAGTCTACAATCTCACCATGTTCAACCTGAAAATCGATAAGCCTCACAGAGTGGAGTCTACAAATGTTCTATAGGATGAGGTCAGGGCTTTGTGATGGCCACTCCAATACCTTGACTTTGTTGTCCTTAAGCCATTTTTCCACAACTTTGGAAGTATGCTTGGGGTCATTGTCCATTTGGAAGACGCATTTGCGACCAAGCTTTAACTTCCTGACTGATGTCTTGAGATGTTGCTTCAATATATCCACATAATTTTCCTGCCTCACAAAACCATCTATTTTGTGATGTGCACCAGTCCCTCCTGCAGCAAAGCACCCCCACAACATGATGCTGCCACCCCCGTGCTTCACGGTTGGGATGTGTTCTTCGGCTTGCAAGCATCCCCTTTTTCCTCCAAACATAACAATTGTAATTATGATTGTAATTATGGCCAATTATGAACAGTTCCATTTTAGTTTCATCAGAGGGTTGGACATTTCTCCAAAAAGTTTGATCTTTGTCCCCATGTGCAGTTGCAAACCGTAGTCTGGCTTTTTTATGGCGGTTTTGGAGCAGTGGCTTCTTCCTTGCTGAGTGGCCTTTCAGGTTATGTCGATAGGACTTGTTTTTACAGTGGATATAGATAATTTTGTACCTGTTTCCTCCAGCATCTTCACAAGGTCCTTTGCTGTTGTTCTGGGATTGATTAGCATTTTTTGTACCAAAGTACGTTAATCTCTAGGAGACAGAACGCATCTCCTTTATGAGCGGTATGATGGCTGCGTGGTCCCATGGTATTTATACTTGCGTACTATCGTTTGTACAGATGAACGTGGTAGCTTCAGGCATTTAGAAATTGCTCCGAAGGATGAACCAGACTTGGGAGCACAGGTATACCTCCAATTGACTCAAATGATGTCAGAAGCTTCTAAAGCCATGACATCATTTTCTGGAATTTTCCAAGCTGTTTAAAGGTACTTAGTGTATGTAAACTTCTGACCCTCTGGAATTGTGATACAGTGAATTATAAGTGAAATAATCTGTCTGGTAACAATTGTTGGAAAAATGACTTGTGTTATTCACAAAGTAGATGTCCTAACCAACTTGCCAAAACTATAGTTTGTTGACACGAAATCTGTGGAGTGGTTGAAAAACAAATTTTAATGACTCCAACCTAAGTGTATGTAAACTTCCGACTTCAACTGTAGGTCCTGGATGTCTGGAAGCTTTGTCCCAGTGATGTACTGGGCCGTACGCACTACCCTCTGTAGGGCCTTACGGTCAGATGCCGAGCAGTTGCCATGCCAGGCGGTGATGCAACCGGTCAGGTTGCTCTTGATGGTGTAGACCTTTTTGAGTATTTGGGGACCCATGCCAAATCTTTTCAGTCTCCTAAGGTGGAAAATGTGTTGTCGTGCCCTCTTTACAACTGGCATGGTGTGTTTGGACCATAATAGTTTGTTGGTGATGTGGACAATAAGGAACTTAAAACTCTTGACCTGCTCCACTTCAGCCCCGTCGATGTTAATGGGTTTGTCTGTTCGGCCCTCCTTTTTCTGTAATCCACTATCAGCTCCTTTGTCTTGCTCAACAGATATTCTTTTGAGGAGAGGGGAAACATTGCCCATGTTACGGCATTGGGCCGCGTGGTGCATTCTGGGTGATTCTGGGACAAGGATAGCTCTCCAAGGAGTGAATGGGAATCTATCGGGTGCTAGCTCAAAAACCCAACATGAGAATGAATTTCGTCAGCAATAAGTACAACATTACAAATCTTTTCCGAGATGTGAGATAATTAACTTGCTATCTGTAGTATTGTATAGCTTTGGAATTGTGACATTATGTACTTTCGAGGAAAATAGGCACATTTCTCGACATGTACACTGATTTTGAGAAGGGATTGCATGACGATAAACTTAGCAACCGCGTGACATAGCATGACATTGTGAACGCGATTGGTCGACAGTCTGCTGGGTGGGGCGTTATATACGTTCCTTCATTCATTGGATTCCTACCTTTCTATAATATCTCTGGCAATGGCACCACGCAATGCACCCTGGACTAAAGAGGCAGACAAATAGGAAAAATGTGCTAGACTCTCCATTTAATTGCACATTTCTTGAGGTAAGAATGTTGCAAAAATATGACCAATGGCTCATTCGAGAGAAGACATACTCCTGAGTTATGACATAGGTCAGTATTGAAATCTGACATGTATGATATATGTTTTCAAGATGTAAAAGTTGTATTCCTATTAACTTCCAGTGTAGTGAGAGAGACTTTATCACCGCGCTACGTCATACCGGGCTGGATTTATGTCTGCTTGAACGCCAATAACTCGATAGAAAAAGGAAATCGATAGATCATAGATCAAGTTCATAGATTGATCATCAGTCAGAGATGCACAAAAACAACATAACATTGAAAATGGGTGAACTTTTCCTTTAAGGAGGCCCGGGTGTGTGAAATTGTGTTCCTGTTGTGACTGGACTATGGACTAACTACTAGTGCTCCTTCCTTCACACAGACAGCAGTGGTGTCCTTGCGTTGCCTGTAGCTCAATAGGTCATCTTATTCATGTACTTAAACATAACCTCCAGGAGTTCCAAATGAAAACCTCCAGGGGGCCTGGACCTGGGACTGTTTGGAGAGCCATTTGGGGACATCTGTTTGTTACTAGAGATTTCCACTTCCTGTGCGGCAGGGAGTCCGCCGTGCCGTTGAGTCCCGAGGTATGGGCCAAATGGGTACCATAATATTGCCAGACACAACTTGTAGCCACAAAGAGGTGTCTCCAATTTATTAGCTTAAGGAAACAGGGCTGAGATTTATGAATATCCCCAGGTGACTTAAAAATAGCCCTAGTCACTTCCATATGTGACCCGGGGGCCCCAAGGGTTGACAGGGCCCTTCCAGGCAGATTAGACTCCTAGCCCAATTTAAGGGGCCAGCGCTGTCGGGCCAGGGACTGTAGCCTCTTGAGCTCAACTGGTAAAAAATCACAGATATTGGAGCTGCTGAGAGGGGCCGGGTGAGGCCAGGGAGAGCCTCCCAACACCGGGTTTACTGTTACCACAGTAAATTAAAGGTTTAAGACATGAAATAAAACCCCTCTGTTGTTACTTTTTAAAACATTCCAGCCTAATGCTTGTGTGTCTTCATGATAGCCACAGAGAAGCAGTGAGATGAGCGGCTCGGAGCTACCCTTTTTCTGCTTTCTATTAGCGAGCAGGATTGGGTGGCTTCATGTTGAGGTTTTCTTTTTGTTCTGCCACATTATTTTCCCTTCTCTCTCACTCAGGGCCTGATTATTGCTGAAATGCAGTCAGCTGGAGGAGAGGAAGCTTGGGTTTAGTAGACTTCTTGATCAGGTGGTAAATATCTTCATGTCTATATGGCAAACATTTGACCCCTATTAACATACAGTAATGCTTTCCTGTTCCACTCGCTACACCGCTACGTATAAGGAACTAGGTACTTAGTCACTCCATATAAGGAAAAGGCATATTGTCTTTTTTTACAATTTACCTAGGCTACAATAAGTACACTCTGTAGCGTATGGTTAAAGTGATTTAGATGTATCAGAATATGTATGTCAACCAAAGCACCGCCCTGATAGATGTCCCATGACATTCTGAAGGTTATGTTTAATGAACTTAGCCTTCTCAGCAATCCCAGGAATCGCCAAAAGCCCTTCTGGTTTAAGGCTTGGAGGTGTAGACAGCAGGCTTTGATACAGTGAATGAATAGTACAAGAAGTGTTTTCAATCTGACTCGAAGCTTATCCCCTGCAGTCTGTAGCAATCGTTCGACTCAGTACCAAGCTTCCGAAATGAATAGAAAGCATAGAGTTTGTCTGAATTGTTTGTCCCTGTAAGTGTAGTCACAGCAGTTAGACTTCTTTAGTCTTGTTCTTTCACATATGACTGGAGCCATTTTGTCTTCCCCTCATGGTCAGATGTACGCCCGCTGTTGTTTTTCCCTTTCAGCGTATATCATTCATCTCTAATGTATCACAGCATGCATGCACTTAGTTGGAGCATTTCTCTGTGTTATTGAATTTAAATAACCTGTATAGTGTTTTGCGGGATAGACAGCGAGCGCTGCATTAATGTGTAGACTTCCCATTCCGCGCTGCTCAGAGAAAAGCCAAGCTTAAAGAAATGACATTCAGCTCCAGTTCTAAATGGGAAAACGGAACACACTACTTTGATATTTGAAAAACGGTTGCTTGTTATGTGCATCCTTGTTCCAAATACTCTTTGGTCTGATGTTGAAATGAAAAACAAGCTAAAGGAGAAGTCTTGATGGATACCTCTGGGGGGATATAACCTAACACACAATGGGAACAAAGAAACGCTTCCAATATTAAGTTGATATCAGAGCGTAGGCCCCCAGCCCTGGTCTCCTGGGCTCTGTCCGTGTGATTAGTGAAAAAGCCCCCTTGCCTTCTCGCCACTCTTCCATCAACCCCCGTTGGGGCCTGGCGTGGGGAGGGCCAGACCAACCCCCTGGAGAGGGGGGGTGGGGGACTGGTCCCATAGTGGACGTCCCTGGAGAGAACGGGGTTAGAAGTCCCCACAGGCTTGTGGCCAGATGAAGCAGGGAGCTTTGATGAAAAGAGGCTTTGCTGGCATCATGGCTGAGCTCCCCAGCTAAAGTGCCTAATCCATATTAGCTGCACAAAGGCCCACAGATTAGCAGACGTCTTCATCAAACTGATTTAAAACTCAACTTTTGGCTAAAATAGACCAGACAGAAAAGAAAAAAACAGAACTGTGGAGGAGACGAGGAGAGGTATGTGTGTGAGACAGAAAGATTGCCAGACTCTAATGTGGCCCTGAGGTTATGATATTCAGAGTGAAAACCTTAACCCCTTAGACTGTGGAAGCCATTATTGTGGAAGTCAGGGGTCTTATTGCTGAAAATATGGGATTTCCTGCTACTGACGCACACAATGATGCATCTCACTGGTATTAACATCTTAGCACCTTCACTTCTCCATTACTCTCCATTCTGTTTAAGGTTTACTAGAGTCGATGTAGCTACGTAGGCTGTTTTACTGTGGTAGTCTGACTATTTCACAGGACTATGTAGACATGCTAGAGCTGCCTATAGGTGTACTAATGTGGAGTGCCTCACCTCCTATTTTGGCATGACCTCAGTTGGACTGTATATCATCATGGTGGCCAGTGATTAAATCAGTCACTTTGCTGTTTATGTTCATTTTCATGTTTTATTTTTTAGGGGGGTTCACAGCTTTAATCTTGCAGATAGATTGTGGGTTCTGTCAATGTAATTGTCTGCATCATTTCCAATCCCCCATATACAGTGCAGTGAAAAACGTTTTTCCCCCTTTCTGATTTTCTCCATTTTTGCATATTTTTGATTCTGAATGTTATCAGAGCTTCAACCAAAACCTAATATTAGATAAAGGGAACCTGAGTTTATAAATAACAACAACAATGTATACTTATTTTATTTATTTAATTAACCAAGTTATGCAGCACCCAATCTCCCTGTGTGTGAAAGTTATTACCCCCTTACACTCAATAACAGAAAAGAAATATGAAAATGTACGTACTCACTACTGTAAGTCACTGTGGATAAGAGTGTCTGCTAAATAACTCACATGTAAATGTAAACTGGTTGTGCCACCTTTAGCTGCAGTGACTGCAACCAAATGCTTCCTATAGTTGTAGTCTCTCACGTCGCTGTGGAGGAATTTTGGCCCACTATTACATGCAGAACTGCTTTAACTCAGCGACATTTGTGGGTTTTCAAGCATGATCTGCTTGTTTCAAGTCCTGTCACAACAATTGGTACTAGGTCTGGACTTTGACTAGGCCATAACAAAACTTCAAATTTGTTAACTGTTTTCATGTAGACGAGATTGTGTGTTTTGGATCATTGTCTTGCTGCATGACCCAGCTGCACTTCAGCTTCAGCTCACAGACGGATGGCCTGACATTCTCCTGTAGAAGTCTCTGACACAGAACATAATTCATGGTGCCTTCTATTAAGGCAAGTCGTCCAGGTCATGAGACAGCAAAGCATCACCAAACCATCACACTACCACCACCATGCTTGTTCATTGGTATGAGGTTCTTACAGTGGAATGGAATGGAATTTACTCAAGTTTGCCAAAAAACACCTGGAAGCACCTGGATGATCATCAAGACTCTTTGAAGAATATTCTATGTACAGATGAGTCAAAAGTATAACTTTTTGTACGACATGGGTCCCATTATACCTGGCGAACACCAAATCATAAGTCATTGTTGTGTTATTTGTTCACTCAGGTTCCCTTTACAGTGAGGGAAAAAAGTATTTGATCCCCTGCTAATTTTTTACGTTTGCCCACTGACAAAGATCAGTCTATAATTTTAATGGTAGGTTTATTTGAACAGTGAGAGACAGAATAACAACGCATGAAAAACACATGTCAAAAATGTTGTACATTGATTTGCATTTTAATGAGGGAAATAAGTATTTGACCCCCTCTCAATCAGAAAGATTTCTGGCTCCCAGGTGTCTTTTATACAGGTAATGAGCTGAGATTAGGAGCACCCTCTTAAAAGGAGTGCTCCTAATCTCAGTTTGTTACCTGTATAAAAGACACCTGTCCACAGAAGCAATTAATCAATCAGATTCCAAACTCTCCACCATGGCCAAGACCAAAGAGCTCTCCAAGGATGTCAGGGACAAGGTTGTAGACCTACACAAGGCTGGAATGGGCTACAAGACCATCGCCAAGCAGCTTGGTGAGAAGGTGACAACAGTTGATGCGATTATTCGCAAATGGAAGAAACACAAAAGAACTGTCAATCTCCCTCGGCCTGGGGCTCCATGCAAGATCTCACCTCATGGAGTTGCAATGATCATGAGAACGGTGAGGAATCAGCCCAGAACTACACGGGAGGATCTTGTCAATGATCTCAAGGCAGCTGGGACCATAGTCACCAAGAAAACAATTGGTAACACACTACGCCGTGAAGGACTGAAATCCTGCAGCGCCCACAAAGTCCCACTGCTCAAGAAAGCACATATACATGCCCGTCTGAAGTTTGCCAATGAACATCTGAATGATTCAGAGGACAACTGGGTGAAAGTGTTGTGGTCAGATGAGACCAAAATGGAGCTATTTGGCATCAACTCAACTCGCCGTGTTTGGAGGAGGAGGAATGCTGCCTATGACCCCAAGAATACCATGCCCACTGTCAAACATGGAGTTGGAAACATTATGCTTTGGGGGTGTTTTTCTGCTAAGGGGACAGGACAACTTCACCACATCAAAGGGACGATGGACGGGGCCATGTACCGTCAAATCTTGGGTGAGAAGCTCCGTCCCTCAGCCAGGGCATTGAAATTGGGTCGTGGATGGTTATTCCAGTATGACAATGACCCAAAACACACGGCCAAGGCAACAAAGGAGTGGCTCAAGAAGAAGCACATTAAGGTCCTGGAGTGGCCTAGCCAGACTCCAGACCTTAATCCCATAGAACATCTGTGGAGGGAGATGATGGTTCGTGTTGCCAAACATCAGCCTCAAAACCTTAATGACTTGGAGAAGATCTGCAAAGAGGAGTGGGACAAAATCCCTCCTGAGATGTGTGCAAACCTGGTGGCCAACTACGAGAAACGTCTGACCTCTGTGATTGCCAACAAGGGTTTTGCCACCAAGTACTAAGTCGTGTTTTGCAGAGGGGTCAAATACTTATTTCCCTCATTAAAATGCAAATCAATCTATAACATTTTTGACATGCGTTTTTTGGGATTTTCTTGTTGTTTTTCTGTCTCTCACTGTTCAAATAAACCTACCATTAAAATTATAGACTGATCTTTTCTTTGTCAGTGGGCAAACGTACTGTAACGGCATTCCTCCTCCTCTTCTGAGGAGGAGAAGCGAGAAGGATCGGAGGACCAATGCGCAGCGTGGTAAGTGTCCATAACGTTTATTAAAAGACATAAACTGAACACTATGAAATACAAAACAATAAATGTGAACATGAACGAAAACCGAAACAGTACCGTGTGGCAACAAATACTCACACGGAAACAAACACCCACAACTCAAAAGTAAAACCCAGGCTACCTAAGTATGATTCACCTGCCTCTGATTGAGAACCATAATAGGCTGAATTCAAAATCCCAACATAGAAAAACACACACAGACTGCCCACCCCAACTCACGCCCTGACCACACTAAATAAAGACAAAACAAAGTCAGCAGGGGATCAAATACTTTTTTCCCTCACTGTATGTAATATTAGGTTTTTGTTGAAGATCTGATAACGTTCAGTATAAAAAATGTGCTGTTTTTAAGTGACTCAAATGTCATGGTACTGGTTTTCTCCACCACTTTTTATGTCATTCACTGATTTTACTGCTGCAGCCACATAATGTGATGGGATAAAGGGGACAATTATTCAACCAAAAGACGTGAAACCCGTCGTTTCTGTGAGGAGTTGAGCAGAGTGGATAAATAGAGTGCTTCACATGGCTGGCATGGCCATCTGTCTTGACTGATTGAATCTGGTCAAGTTAATGTGCATGATCTCCAAGACACTCGACGCTTGTGAGACGGACCGCAGGTCTCAACCTCGGCCGTGTGAAGTTTTAGAGATTAGTTTCATTTTTCCTCAGGTGTTTTTCCTCTAATCGGATGGAAGTATCCACGGGTCACCTGAATCTAATTAGGATCCCCGTTGTTTGTTTACCTAGGGTTTGTTTACCTCGGGTTTGCTCAGTTAGATTGGAGTTCTGAGTCAACTCCAAGGTTCGGCGGCGGATCACAGAGGAGAGTAGTGTAAACATCTGGCTGGCCTTTTTTCCTTAATTGAATTAGAAATCTGCCTATTTTCCTTAATTTGATTTGAAATCTGCTGTCGTAAATTGTATTTAATGATTGTAATGTGATATTCCTAACTCAATTCATCTCATTTACTTGCTGTTGATTTGTTTTTCACGGGGGGGATTCTTTCTGTGCCTGTTTTCTTTTCTTTTTTTCTTGGAGCCTGGTTTCCTGTCGTAACATGTTGTTGAAATTGAATAATTGAACGCCTTCGAGTGTTTTCTGTCGGCTAGATCAGGAAGACTGTAACTGAAACAATGTGATGTTCAGACAGAGCAATATGATGTGATAATAGGGACTAATACAGTGCGTTCAGGAAGCATTAAGACCCTTTCCCTTTTTCCACATCTTGTTTCATTACAGCCTTATTTTGAAAATGTATTCAATTAAATGTTTTCCTCATCAATCTACACACAATACCCCATAATGTCAAAACAAAAACAGGTTTTTAGATTTTTTTGCTAATATCTATACTCTTTTTTTAAATACCTTATTTACATTAGTATTCAGACCCTTTGCTATGAGACTCGAAATTGAGCTAAATTGTATCTTGTTTCTATTGATCATTTTTGAGATGTTTCTACAACTTGAGTGGCGTCCAGCTATGGTACATGTAATTGATTAGACATGATTTGGAAAGGCACACACCTGTCTATATAAGGTCCCGTAGTTGACCATGCATGTCAGAGCTAAAATATTTCTGCAGCATTGAAGGTCCCCAAGAACACAGTGGCCTTAATCATTCTTACATGGAAGAAGTTTGGATCCACTAAGATTCTTCCTAGAGCTGGCCGCCCGGCCAAACTGAGCAATCGGGGGAGAAGGGCCTTGGTCAGGGAGGTGACCAAGAACCCGATGGTCACTCTGACAGAGCTCTAAAGTTCCTCTGTGGAGATGGTTGTCCTTTTGGAAGGTTCTCCCATCTCTGCAGCACTCCACCAATCAGGCCTTTATGGTAGAGTAGTCAGACGGAGCCACACCTCAGTAAAAAGGCACATAACAGCCCACTTTGCCAAAAGGCACCTAAAGGACCTGAAAATAGCTGTGCAGCGACGCTCCCCATCCAACCTGACAGAGCTTGAGAGGATCCACAGAGAAGAATGGGAGATCCTCCCCAAACACAGGTGTTTCCAAGCTTGTAGCATCACAGTCAATAAGACTCCAGGCTGAATAGTGGTTATTATTATTATTATTATTGTCACGTATACTCCTTCTCCAGCCTCTAGGTCACCAGGCTGCTGATTATCCTGCACACCTGTCACCATCGTCTCGCGCACCTGCGCCTCATGACACTCACCTGGACTCCATCACCTCCTTGATTATCTTCCCTAAATCTGTCACTCCCATTGGTTCTTTCCTCAGGTGTTATTGACTCTGTTTTCATGTCGGTGCGTTGTTTGTGGGTTGTGTTCATTGTTTCTTTTATTCATTAAAACACTCACTCCCTGAACTTGCTTCCCGACTTTCAGCACACTCGTTACAATTATTTATTTTTTAATACATTTGTAAAAATGTCTTAACCCGTTTTTGCTTTTTGTCATTATAGGGTATTGTGTGTAGATTGATGAGGAAAAAAACAATTCAATCAACAAAATGTTGGAAAAAGTCAAGGGTGTTCTGCATACTTTCTGAATGCACTGTACGTATACTGTATTACTTGCCATTGTTTATCACGGTTTGCCAACAGATTATTTATGTGGTAGGCCTATATAGCACCCATATAAAAACACCCTAACAACTACAGTATATACCATCTGGCATAAACAATTGTGAGCACTTTAATCCTAAAGCTTTTATCCATCAGATCAACTGACATGGAGGGTTGTCTGTCTGAAAGGGGCCAAGGTCAAGCCATCCACAGGCCACTAGTTCTCATAGTGAGTATAGGAGGTTGAGGCTGGGGCCATACACAGCGCTGTCCCATTAGGTTCCATTTGGGGGACACAGTATGCTTTCAAACACTAATGACAATACCATCTTTTCCTCAGAGGGTCAGAGGGAGGGAAGGAGACAGACAGACAGACAGACATTTTGTTTGTCTGTTTTTAGACTGGCTCTGAGGGAAATCTGGTGTCTGAGTGAGTATGGAGTTAATTAAGCCATAGTTTTTGAGCTGTAATTGATTGAATCTAGTCATAATATAAATTGCAGGGCCCCGGCAGCTGCGTCTCTCTGAATTAAAACCAGTGGCATCCTCGCTGAGTGGAAGACTATGTTAATAAGGGCCTTAAATGCAATCACATTGTTGTTTTGGTCTTTTTTTAAGCCAGGGTGCTTGTTTTTTTTCTCCAACACTTTTCTCTCAAGGGGTCTTATTATACACTTCTGTAACACTAGAGAAGTCAGTGTGCTCCGCAGTGGGGAGCCAAGAACCCCTCCTCTTGGCTCCTTTAAATCTGTCAAGGCATCTGCTGTATCCACCCTGGTAAATCCTTTGACGTGTGGGGCTAAAGAGTGGCCTTGTATCATTCAAGAGTGCTGGTGGATTTCCATATCTGACACCGGGCTGCTGCCTGCCTGGCTTACTACTGGAAGCTGCTGGGAGCACTTGTGTCCATATTCAGCCCTCCACCGTGAAGTGCTGCAACATATGGCGACCGAGGTGACACGTGCGCTGCGCACTCAGTCGCATTCTCTTCCATCTACAGTCTGTCCCTTTCTTCCTCTCCCCACTCCACACACACCGAATCCAACATTTGCATGACATTCACACTAACACAGACATTCAAATCCAAATTGAAACTGAGATTGAACTCAAATGTGTGCAAATGTGCAGGGAAGAAATATCAATGCACACACACACACGCACACTTGTGTACACACACACACCCTGTATCCATTATCTCCCTCTGTCTCTATCAGTGGCCTTCTCCTTTTCTCCTGCCCTCTACCCCAGCCTCTATTCCCAGGCTGACCCTATCCTAGGGCCACTGATACTGGCCGGTAATGATGAGAAATGGAGTTAGAATGCCAGTTGTTAAACCTCCGGCCGCAAAACAAATGTGCGTCTGGGACCCTGCATTTGTCTCTGAATGGATTAGGCCTTTCCTTTATATTTCATCTCACTCCAGCCTCTGCCACCCAGCTACTCTGTGTTGCTCACCGGAACAAATACGCTATCATTTTTCTCTCCCAGGCCTTTAACTGTTGAGATTCCTGCACAGTAGTTATGTTCTTTCTATTGCTCCTTGTGTCTTTGTTGCAGATGTCTGTAGACATCTGTTGTCCTCGAATATACAGTAAGACAATTTGATTTGAAGAGTAACATACTTATCCTTGAAAGAATGTTATCTACTGTATCTATCAGACTTGGCTGTTAGTTTTTAGACCTCCATTTAGACGGCTGTCTGGCCGCTGCATAAATTGACATAGTTCCCAGCACCTGGAAGACATCCATCCCTCACCTCCCACTATTCTGTCACATTCTCAACCCTTTCATTTCCCGTGTGTTTCAGAAAGACCTCCTCTATCTATGCAACAGCTTCCTCCAACTGTCTTTTCATTGCTGTCTGTCTGTCTGCCATGTGCTAAGTGCCCAGTGTCTTTAGTGTGAAGCCACAGAACAGCCAAGATCTTTTTTTCTTCATTATTAACATTTTATGCAAATACAACTCATTTGTGGATGAGAGTAAAGATTTAAAGGATCGCTCCCCAGAGTTTACTTTAGGCGTACATAGTACAGAGCTTTTTTTAATAGTGACAACCTTTCAGTGTCTGTTGAGGCGGTAATGCCTGTTCCTCCCCAGTGCCAAAGATTATATGCTTATTTTTTTCTGAGAGAAAAAAAGGTCATAGAATGTTAATAAACTGGCGCCACTCTGTATTAAATTATCAAGGTGAATGAAAAATGAATTTCAAAACTTCTTTCACACTTTACGAGCCAGTGCACAATTCACTTGTATCTTGTTAATTAAAGGAAATGACATTTTTATTACAAGGGAGACAATAAGACGACTTGTTAAAAATATACAGTACCAGTCAAAAGTTTGGACACACCTACTCATTCAAGGGTTTTTCTTTATTTTACTATTTCTACATTATAGAATAATAGTGAAGACATCAAAGCTATGAAATAACACATATGGAATGATGTAGTAACCAACAACAACAAAAAGTGTTAAACAAATATTTGAGATTCTTCAAAGTACCCTTTGCCTTGATGGCAGCTTTGCGCACTCTTGGCATTCTCTCAACCAGCTTCATGTGGTAGTCACCTGGAATGCATTTCAATTAACAGGTGTGTCTTATCAAACGTTCATTTGTGGAATATACAATACCAGTCAAAAGTTTGGACACCTACTCATTCAAGGGCTTTTCTTTATTTGTACTATATTCTACATTGTAAAATAATGCCCTGTTTGATAAAAGACCAAGTTCCATATTGTGGCAAGAACAGCTCAAATAAGCAAAGAGAAATGACAGACCATCATTACTTTAAGACATGAAGGTCAGTCAATCCGGAAAATTACAAGAACTCTGAAAGTTTCTTCAAGTGCAATCTCAAAAACCATCTAGCGCTATGATGAAACTGGCTCTCATGAGGACCGCCACAGGACAGGAAGAGCCAAAGGTACCTTTGCTGCAGAGGATAAGTTCATTATAGTTAACTGCACCTCAGATTGCAGCCCAAATAAATGCTTCACAGAGTTGCCGACTCATCTCAACATCAACTGTTTTGAGGAGTGGGTGAATCAGGCCTTCATGATCGAATTGCTGCAAAGAAACCACTACTAAAAGACACAAATAAGAAGAAGATACTTGCTTAGGCCAATAAACACAAGCAATGGACATTAGACTGGTGGAAATCTGTCCTTTGGTCTGATGAGTCCAAATTTGAGATTTTTGGTTCCAACCGCCGTGTCTTTGTGAGACGCAGAGTAGGTGAATGGATGATCTCTGCATTTGTTGTTCCCACCGTGAAGCATGGAGGTGGTGTGATGGTGTGGGGGTGCTTTGCTGGTGACACTGTCTGTGATTGATTTAGAATTCAAGGCACACTTAACCAGCATGGCTACCACAGCATTCTGCAGCGATACGCCATCCCATCTCATTTATGCTTAGTGGGACTATCATTTGTTTTTCAACAGGACAATGGCCCAAAACAAGGGCTATTTGACCAAGGAGAGTGATGGAGTGCTGCATCAGATGACCTGGCCTCCACAATCACCTGACCTCAACCCAATTGTGATGGTTTGGGATGAGTTGGACAGCAGAGTGAAGGAAAAGCAGCCAAAACTCCTTCAACACTGTTGGAAAAGCATTGCTCATGAAGCTGGTTGCGAGAATGCCAAGAGTGTGCAACACTGTCATCAAGACAAAGGGTGGCTACTTTGAAGAACCTAAAATTTGTTTACCACTTTTCTGGTTACTACATGATTTCATGTGTGTTATTTCATAGTTTTGATGTCTTCACTGTTATTCTACAATGTAGGGAAAAAAAGAAGAAAAAAAACGCTTGAATGAGTAGGTGTGTCTAAACTTTTGACTGGTACTGTGTATTTTTCAGATCCCAAGCAGTCAGTGGCTTAGCCGGAAATATCCCCTATCATTTTTGTCGTTATCAATATTATTCCCCATATTTTGGTGAATATGGGGATATTTGGTCCAACTCTCAGGCATTGCTGTCCTCTTCCCATAATGCCAAGCAGTGTTGTAGCTTTTCAGGGTCCCCTGCAAAGAGTTGCTGGATTAGCAGCTAATGTCCCATCCCATACATTTTAATTTCTTTGTTTTTATTTCAGAGGAGACAAATTGGTGATAAGACCACACAAGGGGTGAAAACCTTTGTTTTTTTTAGACAGGAACAGATTTAGGCCTTTAAAGTGTATTTTTCTTTGTATCCATTTTCCAAACAGCTCTTATAGCAGAAAAGCACAGGCTCCATAGACAATGTGTATCGGATAGAGGATCTGTACATTTTCTCAGGCTGCTGCCGTGTAGATGATAAAGAATGTCAAGGTGACGTGCGCATGGTGTTTGAGGGAGAATAAAGACGGCAATGTCCTTGCTGATTCTATCAGGAGCAGCCAATCTTTACCTTGCGCAAAGGCAGGCAGGAAAGAGAGTGGGGGTGGGAAGGAGAGAAGGGAGGTGGATAGGGGAAGGAGAGCACATGAGAGGTTGACATTCCTCCTATAAACCAACGTGAGTCCAACGTGCATGCTTATCAGGTGCCGACTGATTTTCTACCCCTATCGATCGGCAGTGTTGGGCAATGCAAATTGCAGTGGCTAGCCCAGGGTATTCTATCATCAATGGAGAGTCATTATCTTCGGCAACAACCAATATTGGATTGTTAAGCCTGGGGATAAGGTGCCTAGCAAAGCCTTCAAACAGTCACCTCTGGGATTGAAGCTTGATGGATGAATAGATCTACTGGGACTGGTTGCTAGAGGGGTTCCTGAGGCAAACTAGTGCAGTTACCAGCTCTCATCTCATCTCCCCCTGCCCTGGTCTATCATCAGCGCTGCAGCCTGAAAGAATCCCCTCAGAAATAATTAATTTTTAATGTGCCTGATGGAGGGCTGCTTTGTGTTCTACAACAGCTCCATCAATCAGGAATCAGGATGGCTTTTCATGTTGAATAGGACCCTCCAGAAATATTTTAACATGAGGCCCGTGATGAGGAGATCTATAGGGAAAGTTAAAAAGCCTTATGAGTTTAGCCTGACAAGACCCATTGATAGATGCAATAGACTCAACAACTGCCTTCTAGCCATTTTCATGATAAATGAAAAATCCATTAATGTCTGTCTACTGACTTCATTTCTGCATACTATTATATAAAGAACTTGATATCTTGGTCAGCGGCGGCGGGCACATCTCGTTTCTTGAGCTTCCTCTGTCAGCTACTATAATAGCCTTGACAGTAAGTGTAGTCTCCACAAAGTCATTCAGATTGTCTGACATCCACGGGCCTCCATTCACGATAGCAGTACTTGTATTTTGAAGTATGCAGGTGCTCTAAATGGATGACCTAAAAAAAACGTTGTCTCTATTGAAAGATGGAGGCCCATTGAATAAGGTGCTTGTTCCCACATTGGAGGTCTAAGCTACTCATGCGCAGTCATGAATAAATCACGGATTTCCGAAGGCACTTGCGAGTAGAAATGACAGTGTTTCAGGATGTTCACGCACACAGAAATAAAGAAGGGAATGAAACATTAACATCGGCTGCCATTCCATTCCGTGTTGCTTTGGACGGCTGAAGTTGTACCTCTCCACCATCATCAGTGATGGCACGGATTCTGTGCCATGTTTAGATGCGGATAAATATTGATGTTGTTCGTTGCCTAGTGAAAATACTGCTCAGAATATTTTGCTTGTGCACTTTGTTGTAGAAACACATTGCACTAGCCTAATTGTTTTTCTGTTGCCAATACTTGAAATTTGGGTACATAAAATGCATTAATTTTCAAAAAAGGACATTATTTTGCTCACATAATAATTTCTGAAACATAATCCTAGTAACATGTCTGATAAGCTATGAGTGGTGCAAGCTGTTAATAACAGGAAGTAGTGTACATGTGTTCTGTGGAACATGACACCAATGGCACCATCTAGAATGTAATTAGCTGGAATACATCATTGACTACAATGTTTGCTGTCAGGGATCTGGAATCAACCTGTCTCTGCACTGTCTTGGGTTCTCTTTTACATAACAGGTTGCAATGCCACTGGCTGCAAAATACACGCCTATTTTGGGACATGAGGGAGCCAGGGAGACCATGACATGAAGGCCAGCATGTGTAGTTTGATATGCCAGATGGTATGCCTATTTCCACAGGGTTAGATATGTGGACGGGGCTCCATATCCATTCAGTCATTGCTGGCTTACCTGAGATTAACTGTTCTTCTGTTCAAGTCTGGTGGCATTAGCCGGCCACAACTCAGTGGACCTCCGGCCTAAAGCTGGCAGGTTACTGCTGAATGACAGAAAATAGGCCTACAGTACACTGGCCCCCAGCCTTGTAGTACTCAACCTGTCCTCATATGCCCAATGTTGTCATATGTTAGGCCTGCAGCTACCCGCAGACAATCATATTGCATTTGTTTGTAAACATTTACAACTGGTGAATCATTATTTCTGAATGGCTTATTACAGTGCTTTTACAATGTAGAAGGTGGTGTTTCTGTTTTGTTTTTATCAGAATGCAGGGTTGCATAGCTACTGGATCTAATGATAAATTGTAATGCTTGTGGTGGCTTGTTTTAAAATAATACTTGTAGTGGCTTGTTTCGTCATAATGCTTGTGCTGGCTTGATTCATTATAATGCTTGTGGTGTCTTGTTTCATCATAATGCTTGTGGTGGCTTGTTTCATTATAATGCTTGTGGTGGCTTGTTTCATTATAATGCTTGTGGTGGCTTGTTTCATCATAATGCTTGTGGTGGCTTGTTTCATCATAATGCTTTTGTGGTGGCTTGTTTCATTATAATGATTGTGGTGGCTTGTTTCATTATAATGATTGTGGTGGCTTGTTTCATTATAATGATTGTGGTGGCTTGTTTCATTATAATGCTTGTGGTGGCTTGTTTCATTATAATGATTGTGGTGGCTTGTTTCATTATAATGATTGTGGTGGCTTGTTTCATTATAATGATTGTGGTGGCTTGTTTCATTATAATGATTGTGGTGGCTTGTTTCATTATAATGCTTGTGGTGGCTTGTTTCATTATAATGCTTGTGGTGGCTTGTTTCATTATAATGATTGTGGTGGCTTGTTTCATTATAATGCTTGTGCAGGCTTGTTTCATCATAATACTTCCTTTTGTGTTACATATACTTCTCCAGGATAGTTCCCCAAGTATAGTGGCATATGCATGTTTCCATTTAGCTTTTGAAGTCTTTCAAAGTGCCTCAATACATCCCAAAATAAAAAATAATAGGAATTGACCAAGTTACCAAAAGGCCATCAAGTGATAAAAATGCTTCCCCTTTCTCACTATGCTCTACTTCCATAATGGCGCTCAATCCGTCCCTCTGCCATTATTACATCCTCAGAGACCAGCAGACATAAATTGTGTGTGTGTGTGTGTGTGTGTGTGTGTGTGTGTGTGTGTGTGTGTGTGTGTGTGTGTGTGTGTGTGTGTGTGTGTGTGTGTGTGTGTGTGTGTGTGTGTGTGTGTGTGTGTGTATGTGTGTGTATGTGTGTTCAAATGTCTGTTGGGTTGGAGACGACCTGTAATTACAGTCAGCTGGGTAATATTTAGAAGACTTACATTCCAGACACAAACCCGCTGAGCACTCTTTTTGACATTGCATGCAATGTTGCATCGAATAAACACAAAATACATGCCAGTTGGGGGAAGCATAATAGTGTATTATTTTAGCCCATCAGCCCTTATTCTTTCTGGGGTATTTGTGGGGTATAACATGCCATGGCAAAGAGTAAACACTAATGTTAAAGTTGTCTTTAGCCAGATTCACTGAGACTGAGTGGGGTTGTCAGATTATTTTTCTTGGTGCTTTGGTAACATAAGCTTTTTTGATCTGACTTCAATCATGTGGGTTAAGCAGGTCATAATGGTGAACAAGAGGGCTAACTTCTACAGAAAATATAGGAAATGTCCTCCTCTTTAGCCTCAAAGATTTTATTCTCCCCCAAAAGAAAAACATTTTAACAGCATCTTCAGCTTTAAAAAGGAGGCAGATGGACAGCTCTGCTCTTTGTCAGAACGCCAATCTGTATTCCCCAGACCACTGTAAAAGTGGGAGCTGGAGAAAATCATTGCAGACTTGGGAGGTCAAAATGGATGAACTCCCAGATTTTTGTTGATGGTTTGGAGAAATGCTGTATTTCTAAAACCCAAGAAAGGAGGCCAGAATGCTCTCCCCACTGTGCTGGAACAGAATGTAGATTTATTTTTGTGTAACAAAATAACAGCCCATTACAACACCATAATTGTGGTGTTAAGTGTTATTATACCGTCTTTCACTGAAATATACAGTATTGGACAGTATTATTAGGTTACATTGATGGGTATTTATGTTACATAATTGTTGGATATATGCACATATCAGAATTGGTCGTTGGCAGGGCTATTTAGTTTTTTCTGTGATCATACATTGTGCTTTTGGCTTGGAATGTCCTTGAAAGGGGGGAGGTTGTATTAAAATGCGATGTAAAACATTGAGCATGATAATAGGCCTACGCATAGACCCTGTGCTATTGGCAAAGCCCGACTTGGCAATTCGTTTTCAAGTGACAAGAAGACGGGACTGTCGACATGTTCAATTGAGAACGACGCCGCAGTGAATCAAATTAAAGATCTAGCCCTCGTGCATTGATTGCTTTGGTCTCGTCCTGTCCTATTTTTTTTAACACACCCAGCGGAGCGAGAGCAGCTTGAAGCACAGCCTGCCAACGTTACACATTACGAAGCCCAGTCTCTCTCGTATGTGCCTGGAGAGCGTCGTGTCCGAGGCGCAGAGCGCGCTGCGTTTTCGGGACTTCTCGGCTATTCTAAAAGCGTCAATAAATTGTGGATACATTCTATTGAAAAGCCTAACTCACTTGAAAGCTTTTTCACAACCTGGGATATGCAATTGATGTTATTTCCAGCGTGAAACCGTCTTATTCGTGGAATCTATTGTTAAGGATCTGTCATCGGAGCTTTGATATGACTTGGATTCATATAAACGGTATTCTGGTTTAACACAAAGATCCACTGTTTTTCCTTTTTTGGGAACAAGGAGCCTGTTTTTAGGACTATTCTTGGAGCACGAATAGTTTCTGCTTGTGATTGAACTTCGAAGAAAAGGAGAAATAACTGAATAATGAAAATATTACTTATGGGTTGACAGCTTTCACTGCTGCAGACGGAAAAAACGCTCAGTAGCCTAAATATTTACTGTTTGAGCAGGTTGTTTCTTCTGTCTTGTCTGCCCCGCTGTATTCTTCACGGCAGTCTGCTCTTGGACGAATTTATTTAGCTTATTTTGCTGGATTTATTTGAATAAGGCTCGATTGAAGGGTTTTCACGGAGGAAATCGCAACTCATTTGTTTCGGTAAGGTTATGAAATTTGATCATTGCCTTTCTGCCAATCCTTTTCGTTCGTCTCATTTCAATGTTTTCCCTTTGTACCAAAAATAAAATATTAATATTTACATTATGACAGGCGGTTATATTCATTCGAATTACGAATTGGCTATTTGTCCGTTTTTAATTATGTATATTTATGTATTATTCTCTGAATATCGGCTGTGCACAATGTGTTCTATTCTGTTCTATTGTGAATTTATATGTAACTACTTGCACATTTAGACTGAAATAGGCTAGCATTTATGTCAACTTTATTTATGTAATATTTTTTTGTCTATTTCTAAGCCTCCACGTTACAGCCAGTAGCGTAGTCTATAATAAATTCAACGCACGTCATTTGACACAATTTTAAGATTGCCCTATGTCTGACACCAAGTACCACAGGAGGAGCTGTTTAATTAGTTTTTGTTCCCAAAGCAATCTGGACGTTCAAGGTTATATCAAAACGTCTTTCGATATGACCCAAAGACGCAACGAGGTTGTTATGCGCGTTTACCGGTCCTCTATTCTAGGGCGGTCTTTTGGCTTGTTTGTTAGGATTATTTCCGTGTTCATGTATTTCAAATATGTCATTAAGGTGTACAAGCTACACTGTTGTTGTGTCTGTCTAAGTACATGTTTGGGACAACACACACCTGTACTTTATGTTCTCTTGGAATCTCTGTCATCCTATTTCAGGTTTAAAAGTGTACCTGCAAAAATGTTGTGTAGGATAGCTATAGCTTCAGGTCTTATGGATATACTATTGGCTATTGTGTGCAAAGCATTATTATACTAATAACAATCTAATGAAGGAACTCTTGGAAAATAATTTCAGATAGCCTACATCGAGATCGACCCTCTATGTGCATAGGCCTACATTTATTTGATACTGGACTTTTTTTTACAGTCATAATATACAAACCTGTAGGTTGTAACAATGTTATTTCTATATACTGATGTCCTGGCAAACTTTGAAAATTGTCCATATTCTGAACATCAGAGATAATACTGCTGCTATAGCCTAATTGGAAAATAAGTATGAAAATAGTGGGTCTCAAGAGTTCAACAGGGTCACTTGTCTACACATTGAGTGGGCGATTTGGTCACCTATTCTTGGCAAGGTGTAAAAGTCTTTGTGTGGTGGTTTCTATGAGAAGTGGAAAGATAACCTCACACTTTGCAACGACAATATCACAGCCTCGAGTCTCATTTTAGTGCCTGTTCACAGTGTGGTTATAGTGTTTCCATTTTACGTTGTAGTAAATGTGTATCCAAGCTAGTGAATACAGAAAATATGACTTTACTAAAAACTCCTCCTCTACTGCTGCACAGTACCCACCGCCTCTACCACTTCCTCTACCACCTCCCTTATGTCTATCTTTCTCCATTTCCTTCAACCAAATCTTTAATCTACTGCAGATGAAGCTCTGGAATTAGCTTGCAATATGCTCTCCTTATTCATATCTTCAAAAGCCCATTTATCTCCAGCGGAAAGCTGATAAGAAAGAGGCCTGCTTGGCAAGGCTGATAAGAGAGTGAAAACTCCTCCAGCTATGTGTGATGTTCTGAGTTCAGGCTGGTCACAGCTGGCTCGGGAAGACATGACATACCTTGCCTTATGAGACTAATGCCTCACGCCTCCTCAAACAAGGGGAGTAGAGGAGGGAGAAACAGTAAATAGAGATTTATGTTGGATTTAATGCAAGGATTTAAAAGCAGTAGTGAAACATGAAACATCGGGGAGACGGGGAAACGTTAAGGAAATAACCTTATTGAAATGCCATGCGGTGGTCTTCATCCTGACAATAGGGCCTGTAATGTTGTAATGCTATTAACCACTATCATAAAATAGGTGATTGAGCAGTTAAGCTGTTTGAAATGGAATCACCTGCCTGGCCTGCTACAGTACATTGCAATGGTCTCTGAAATGTAAAAATATATATATATATTTTTTTTTAAACATGTCAGTGAAACATTTGTTGACGCATTTTAGGTTAAATCTGTGAAAAGCGCTTTGGTTTGAAGGGGTAATAAACTGCACTAAATCCCCAACTGGAACCTGTCTGGAATGTTGATCTTATCCAAATTGGCTTATTCTGATGCCTGCATGCCCACTGTGAGAACGGGGTTGTGAAATATGGCACTAGGGTAGGTGGGTTACATAGTAGAGTGAAAAGAGTGAAAAACACAACACTTTCACTTCACATTCATTCTGCAGCCTAGCCATGGCATGGCTCATTCAAGGCCAGCCCTCAGGCAGTACTGTAGAGGGAGTCTTTCTCATCTCCATCCAGCTCGCCATTATGTTTTTCTTGTCTTTTTTTTAGTACAGTGAGAGAGAGTGTGATCTCTTCTTTTGCTCTTTAGAATGGCAGAATAGCAGCAGTCTATTCACTGCAGTGAAGGATGGATTTACATTCCCTTCCAGTGCTGAATATGTGCTTTCTTTCATGCATATCCTCTGACACTTCACCAGCGTCCATAAATCACATTATATCTATTGTACCAATTTGTTGTCTGGGCACTTGTTTTAAGCCTATTAAGCTGGGTGGATTTTATTGGTTGTTAAATACCTCACCTTTGTCCAATTCGCTGGGTAGAGGGAGGCTCCCTTCACATTATACAGTATATGAATTCCCCTCACAGACTGACTGCATATTATTATTCTTAGATTTCTTTTTTCTAGAGGATTATTCTCAGAACACGTCATTACTCTATAACAAATTACTTGTAGCATGTGATCGTATTCATACTTAGAGAGGAGAACACTCCCTCCTCTGTACACTACTTATATGTAGGTCCTCTGTGTGAGAGAGATGGAGAATTTACAGGCGTCCCCATGGTACTTAGAGCATCTTAATCCTGGCAAGAGAATGACCATAAAGCTCTCTGCACCAAAAGCAGTGGGAGACCTGCGGAAGAGGAACAGAGGAAACCAGCAGCAGAGAGAGAGAGAGAGATGGGGTTGGCAAGCAGCACTTTAATGTGCACTGCAGAGATGTCTCTGTTTTTAACATAAATGTTATAAATAACATGAATGGGTCGCACAAGGCCACTGGCTATAAAGGGACAGGGTGTTGGCAAAACAAAATGCATTTTTCTCCTTCTTTTTATTTCTGCAGTCTGTGGACAGCGGGTCCCTGCAGAGCCTGTGTGTTGTTAACTGCTCTGTACAGGGGGGATTTATGCCTCTGCCCAAATGGAAGTGACCAGTGACCTTTCCTGTGGCGTTGGCCAGCTCTGACACTGTCACACAATGGACTGCTGCCTCCACAATTGCTGCATCTCAAATGGCACCCTATTCCCAATATAGTGCACGGCTTTTGACCAGAGCCCTATGGACCCTGGTCAAATGTAATGCACTATATAGGGAAAAGGGTGCCATTTGAGACTCAGCTAATGTGTCAACGGCACAGCTTCTTCTCCGTCATCTCCTCCTATCAGATGTTATTTCCTAAATGTTGGGGCATCTGCTCGCGCTGCGCTGAGTCCTGAGGGCCGCTCACGTCCTCTTTTCCCCCCCTCTACCCTAAGTTCTAAATGTCAACTGTGCGCAGGGCCATCCAAGGCCTTTAAAATACCTCCAGGTATTGCTGCAGTCATAGGTCAGCCAGTCACTCAGCGGGTAATGTGTGTTTCATGCTCACAGCTCACAGTGGACGGACAAGCGCCAGTCACCATGGGTCGCTACACAACACCCCCACCCAATTCTGGAGAGGCCAAGGGAGGAAAGGAGGGAGACGGAGGGAGGGTAGAGAGATGGGGTGGGTCAGAGTTCTAGTCTTCCCAGCACTGATCTCCCATAATGGTGATGTTGTTGTTCTCTCTTGAGCCATGGAATAAAGGACCCCCACTTCACATCAAACAGTCTCCCAACACCATCATAAATATTTCAGAGAACTCTCCCTTTATCCTCCCGGCCCTTCTCCAATTAGCTGCTGACGAAGGAGGCTAGCGAGGGCCATGATCTAAAAGGAGAGAAAATAGGGAAAAACCAGAGGCCTTTGATTTTGGTGCTAGTGAGCATATATCTCCCCACTCTCCAGCGTCCTCTCCTTATTGTGAGCCCTCTCAAGGAGAGGTGGAGACACTTGAGTGAATCCCCCTCTTTTCAAGCTACCGACAAGGGTCAACCTGTAATTCTGGCAGCTGTTTCACTCAGCCCTCCTCCTACTACCTCCTCCCTTCCTCCTCCCTCCCACCCACCCGCCCGCCCCATCCCATCCCCAAAGCAGTTCTTTCCAGTGAGCAGGCTGTGTCTTTTGTTACCTTTATGAAGTGTAGTTAAATGTGTTCTGTGCGGCGCTGCGTGGCACCCTGTCTGAGCACCAACCCCAGGCGTGCCATTAGCCAGATATGGCTCTACTGCAGCCGTAATGATGGAGAGAGAGAACATAGCAGAGTAGAGGAGAGGAAACCAGGAGTCTTACATCATGCCATTCAAGTTGTCATGTGGACCTAATTGCCCCATCGTTTTGTGCGCCCTGCAAGCCCCCTATGTCACCCAGCTCATGTGTTCAGTACAGAACCTCCCTGTGCTATGTCAGGTTAGTGTAGCAGACATGAGTCGGTTATGGTCTCGTGATGAGGTAACCCAGCCTGCCAACTTCAGAACTAGTGTCTGCCCCCGGCCCAAGAGGACATTTCCTATTGGTCTCATGGTCTAAGACGTTGGTTGCTCCTGTGGGAGACCCGGGTTCTTATCCCGTGAGTTAAACTAGCTAGAGTGTTCATGTTTCATCCCATGGCGGGTGGTAGAAGCTGATAGACTGTGAGTTGTTGTGGGAAGGGTGAAAACGGCTTACACCTTTACTTTGAAGGGACGCATGTAAAAGGTTAAATATGTTAAATACTTAGTGATGGTATACATTCCATCATAAATCAGTATATGGGGAACTAATGTAGTCTATTACATATGAAATAGTTATTTTGTATCTTCTGCATGGAATAAACTATATCTGACTACACCTGCAGGTACTCATAGAGGCTACTGAGTTGAGATTGTGATTGGGTTGAGATTGTAGTTCAGATTGTGGTTGGGTTGAGATTGTGGTTGGGTGAGGGTTGAGATTGTGGTTGAGATGGGGTTGAGATGGTGGTTGGGTCAGGATTGACATGGTGGTTGGGTTAGGGTTGACATGGTGGTTGGGTTAGGGTTGACATGGTGGTTGGGCTAGGGTTGACATGGTGGTTGGGTTAGGGTTGACATGGTGGTTGGGTTAGGGTTGACATGGTGGTTGGGTTAGGGTTGACTTGGTGGTTGGGTTAGGGTTGACTTGGTGGTTGGGTTAGGGTTGACATTGTGGTTAGGTTAGGGTTGACATGGTGGTTAGGTTAGGGTTGACATGGTGGTTAGGTTAGGGTTGACATGGTGGTTAGGTTAGGGTTGACATGGTGGTTAAGTTAGGGTTGACATGGTGGTTGAGTTAGGGTTGACATGGTGGTTGGATTAGGGTTGACATGGTGGTTGGGTTAGGGTTGACATGGTGGTTAGGTTAGGGTTGACATGGTGGTTAGGTTAGGGTTGACATGGTGGTTGAGTTAGGGTTGACATGGTGGTTGGGTTAGGGTTGACATGGTGGTTGGGTTAGGGTTGACATGGTGGTTGGGTTAGGGTTGACATGGTGGTTGGGTTAGGATTGACATGGTGGTTGGGTTAGGATTGACATGGTGGTTGGGTTAGGGTTGACATGGTGGTTAGGTTAGGGTTGACATGGTGGTTGGGTTAGGGTTGACATGGTGGTTGGGTTAGGGTTGACATGGTGGTTGGGTTAGGGTTGACATGGTGGTTGGGTTAGGGTTGACATGGTGGTGGGGTTAGGGTTGACATGGTGGTTGGGTTAGGGTTGACATGGTGGTTGAGTTAGGGTTGACATGGTGGTTGAGTTAGGGTTGACATGGTGGTTGGGTTAGGGTTGACATGGTGGTTGGGTTAGGGTTGACATGGTGGTTGGGTTAGGGTTGACATGGTGGTTGGGTTAGGATTGACATGGTGGTTGGGTTAGGGTTGACATGGTGGTTGGGTTAGGGTTGACATGGTGGTTGGGTTAGGATTGACATGGTGGTTGGGTTAGGGTTGACATGGTGGTTGGGTTAGGGTTGACATGGTGGTTGGGTTAGGGTTGACATGGTGGTTGGGTTAGGGTTGACATGGTGGTTGAGTTAGGGTTGACATGGTGGTTGAGTTAGGATTGACATGGTGGTTGGGTTAGGGTTGACATGGTGGTTGGGTTAGGGTTGACATGGTGGTTGGGTTAGGATTGACATGGTGGTTGGGTTAGGGTTGACATGGTGGTTGGGTTAGGATTGACATGGTGGTTGGGTTAGGGTTGACATGGTGGTTGGGTTAGGGTTGACATGGTGGTTGAGTTAGGGTTGACATGGTGGTTGAGTTAGGATTGACATGGTGGTTGGGTTAGGGTTGACATGGTGGTTGGGTTAGGGTTGACATGGTGGTTGGGTTAGGATTGACATGGTGGTTGGGTTAGGGTTGACATGGTGGTTGGGTTAGGGTTGACATGGTGGTTGGGTTAGGGTTGACATGGTGGTTGGGTTAGGGTTGACATGGTGGTTGGGTTAGGGTTGACATGGTGGTTGGGTTAGGATTGACATGGTGGTTGGGTTAGGGTTGACATGGTGGTTGGGTTAGGGTTGACATGGTGGTTGGGTTAGGATTGACATGGTGGTTGGGTTAGGGTTGACATGGTGGTTGGGTTAGGGTTGACATGGTGGTTGGGTTAGGATTGACATGGTGGTTGGGTTAGGGTTGACATGGTGGTTGGGTTAGGGTTGAGAAAAGGTGTATTTATATCACTGACAAGTGAGACGAGAGGTATCCATGATATTGAAGACACTTTCAAGGAAAGTACCTGTCTCCCGCTGAGGAGTTGGAGGTTCTTAGGGATCAGACTGACAAATGGTGACTGATCGCCTCAGATTCACCCAGTGCTTCCTATTAAGCATCGCTGAGGATCTTAGCTACTGTCATTAAGCTATCTCTCTCGCGAGCGCGCTTTCTCCCTCTCTCTCATATATCCTTTTATGCCCCTTTCTACTTGCAGTGTATTAAATCCTATGTTAATCTCACCATGTGTTTCTCCCCTTAGTAAGCAGATTTGACTGAGAGTTGGGAGCTGGGTTAATTAGATGCGAGAAAGAGATTGTGTTTTCCTCTGTATGCAGATGTGTAGGGTGGTCTGTCTGTGAGCCGAGCTGAGCAGGCTGGGGAGCGCTGCTCGGTGCTGTGCTGGGGGGCTCTGTGTAACGCCGTGTCGAAATGAGCCTACATACAAAACATACGGCGCCTCGTTGGGAAGCAGGCCCCTTCGTTAGCGAGGAGCTGACGAGCTGCTGCTCACATTAGGGTAATTAACGCAGCCACAGATTGTGGAACAGCTGTGCAATTTACCACTGTGGCAACACCAACGGTCGAGGGACAGGCTCTGCAAACAGAGGAAGGTTAGAGAGCGGCTTCAGAGACCATACTGCCTCACGCCTAGACGAGGGCCCCACAAAGGGCTAAGACCAACCATTTATATCTACAATAGATGACTGACAGTGGGCACTGTTTTGAAGCCACTGCGCCTCCATTTTAACACTCCCCCAGCATTGTAAAAATTATTTTCGAAGCTATAGAAATACATTTATTAATGTCTATATTTAGTTTTGCCAAGTTTATTATATAACAGACACCTTAATGCACACTTTTTAAATAATATGTGATCTAAGCATAAAAAATTTAAATTAAAAAATATATTACAACATTTATATATACAGTGCCTTGCGAAAGTATTCGGCCCCCTTGAACTTTGCGACCTTTTGCCACATTTCAGGCTTCAAACATAAAGATATAAAACTGTAATTTTTGTGAAGAATCAACAACAAGTGGGACACAATCATGAAGTGGAACAACATTTATTGTATATTTCAAACTTTTTTAACAAATCTAAAACTGAAAAATTGGGCGTGCAAAATTATTCAGCCCCCTTAAGTTAATACTTTGTAGCGCCACCTTTTGCTGCGATTACAGCTGTAAGTCGCTTGGGGTATGTCTATCAGTTTTGCACATTGAGAGACTGAAATTTTTTCCCATTCCTCCTTGCAAAACAGCTCGAGCTCAGTGAGGTTGGATGGAGAGCATTTGTGAACAGCAGTTTTCAGTTCTTTCCAAAGATTCTCGATTGGATTCAGGTCTGGACTTTGACTTGGCCATTTTAACACCTGGATATGTTTATTTTTGAACCATTCCATTGTAGATGTTGCTTTATGTTTTGGATCATTGTCTTGTTGGAAGACAAATCTCCGTCCCAGTCTCAGGTCTTTTGCAGACTCCATCAGGTTTTCTTCCAGAATGGTCCTGTATTTGGCTCCATCCATCTTCCCATCAATTTTAACCATCTTCCCTGTCCCTGCTGAAGAAAAGCAGGCCCAAACCATGATGCTGCCACCACCATGTTTGACAGTGGGTATGGTGTGTTCAGGGGGGATTGGGAAAAAATTTCAGTCTCTCAATGTGCAAAACTGATAGAGACATACCCCAAGCGACTTACAGCTGTAATCGCAGCAAAAGGTGGCGTTACAAAGTATTAACTTAAGGGGGCTGAATAATTTTGCACGCCCAATTTTTCAGTTTTTGATTTGTTAAAAAAGTTTGAAATATCCAATAAATGTCGTTCCACTTCATGATTGTGTACCACTTGTTGTTGATTCTTCACCAAAAAATACAGTTTTATATCTTTATGTTTGAATCCTGAAATGTGGCAAAAGGTCGCAAAGTTCAAGGGGGCCGAATACTTTCGCAAGGCACTGTATATATTTATAAGTTCTAATGTTACTGGCCCCACTACAACGGATTTTTTTTTTTTTAAATGCATGTAATTTTGTCCTTGAAACATTTAATTGAAATACTGTAGAATTCTGTTCTTTCCTATGGAGGACTGCTTCTTCTGGGGAGTGCCAATATGACCAAAGGTGGCTTTAAAGCCTCTCATTGGCCAATACATAGTTTCAGCAATCCAGGGTTTATATACATCTTTGGCTCAAACCCAGCCAAACCATACAGAGACCCTCTATTCAGCAGGGTAGCCAGGGAAACTTTCAAATCATATTATTTATAGAATATTATAAAACGTGGAAAGAGTGAAGGCTACATTGTTTTTGGTAGCGCTAGCAAATAGAACTACCAGATGTGAACAGACTATTTTAATTTGAAACAGAACAGGCTTTCGTCAACATAATTATAGTAAGACAAACGCTAGCTTTCAGAATTTACAGTACAACTGGAGTCTACACATACTGTACGTTAAGGTCACAACAGTGCCTGTGTTTATGTTAGAGAGTTGGAAATCCAGACATAGTGCCTAGCCGTAGCCTATCCTTGGGTAATCTAGTGGACATGTTGATTTCTGGGATCTCTGTCCCAGTCAGTCCTGTTCTAGTTGCGGAGCACGGATGGCAGGGACACATGCATGTTAAAAAGCCTCCAGACTTTCTCTCCACAGAGTTTTAGTCTCTTTTCATCTTGAAGTTTTGGCTGACCCCAACAGAACAAATGACATGTGAGAAGTAATGAAAGTGTCCTGCTCTCATTTTTGTTAGTTTTATATTATATTTAGTAGTTACCATTCCATATTATGCTTGTATTCCTGTTGCTTTTGATCCATGCTGATCCTTCACAGTTAAGCCATAGGGAGTGGTGAACGTGTGTTGAAAATAATATATCCTACGCATGGAGTATACATTCTAGTAGATGCCCCTTGTAAAAACATGTATAAAAGTCTGTTTTCAAGTTAAGTGCCATGCTGGTAACACTTCCTTATTCATTTTAGCTCCTTGATAAACACACAACACTGCACTTTAGTGTATATTTCTGTAATATACTCTATATTACACAATGTACTTTTATGTAAACAGAACAAAGACCATTTTTGGGGAGCATGACCCCACACTGCTGCCCTGTGTTTGTTAGCTGTGTCGGGCGGCGGGTGGAATTAAGGGGCGTGTTGTAGAGCTGAGATGATAAACCGGAAATCATCAACACCGACCATACCGATCACTTATCGAAGGCATTTTGCTGATATCATTCATTAGGATAAGCAGCCTATACTAGAGAAATGTCAAGTTTGAAATGAAATAGGTTTGCTAATATGGGTGATTGTTAATGGGACAATTGATGACTACAACAATCAAACTTATCAATCTATTTCTCGTTATCTCATCAATTCAGGCAATCTATCGTGATACAGATTTTTGTCCATATCGCCCAGCTCTAGCGTGGTATATTGTGTGGGGAGGAAATAGCAGAAAAGCAGCAGGCTACTGGAATAGTACAGAGCTGAGCTGAGCTAAGGGTGGCCCTGAAGGGTTGACTCCTGTTGCCTGCACTGCGCACTCTCTCTCGCTCTCAGTTATCAAATGTCACTGACAGTGACACATCCGTGGCTGTCAGCAGGCCCTCTCGCTCCGAGAGGGAGAGACGGAGAGAGAGAGACAGTGAGAGGGAGAGAGCGAGAGCGAGCTCAGGGAACTTGTTAAATTTCTGCCAAGCATGCCGACTTTGACAAGAGACATTTCCTGCCTATCTCCTCTCCTCTCAACCCCTCCGCTCCAGCCGTTCTCCTCCCCTCATCGACTCAGTGACTGAGCAGGGCACAAAGAAAGAGACTGCCGTGCAACAATAATAATGTGTAAAATGTCTATCTACAGTAATGTTAGGGAAAGGCAGGCGGGAGGCAGCTGCAGTGTGTGCTGGGAGGCCAGAGCGTGTCATCTATTTATCAGCTGAGAGGAGAAAAGAAGAGAGAGGAGGAGGGAGAACAGTCCCAGGCCTCTCGCTGCCAGAGGGGGCCATGCGGCTCATGAAGGATAGGAAATATAATTGGGCCTTTCTCACTCCTGGCTACAGGGCCGACTCAGACGACAGCTCTGCTTCTCTACTCCCCTCTTTTCTCCCCCTCTCTTCTCCTCTCACCCATGGTGCTCGTCGGTCACGGCTGAGGAGAGGAGGCGTCCATGGCCTTTCAGCGTCCGCACAGGGACTTTCCCAAACAAGACATGTCACTTGTGCTTACTGTGGCATTCCTTTGATCAGATGAGATTGTCCCTCGATCCTTTCCCTCCTCCCCCTCTCCCCACTCTGTACTCTGAGTATGCCTCTCCACGCTGTACTCTGAGTATGCCTCTCCACTCTCTACTCTGAGTATGCCTCTCCACTCTGTACTCTGAGTATGCCTCTCCACTCTGTACTCTGAGTATGCCTCTCCACTCTGTACTCTGAGTATGCCTCTCCACGCTGTACTCTGAGTATGCCTCTCCACTCTCTACTCTGAGTATGCCTCTCCACTCTGTACTCTGAGTATGCCTCTCCACTCTGTACTCTGAGTATGCCTCTCCACTCTGTACTCTGAGTATGCCTCTCCACTCTGTACTCTGAGTATGCCTCTCCACTCTGTACTCTGAGTATGCCTCTCCACTCTGTACTCTGAGTATGCCTCTCCACTCTGTACTCTGAGTATGCCTCTCCACGCTGTACTTTATATTTTTTAAATTTTTTTCATTTTATTTAACCAGGTAGGCTAGTTGAGAACAAGTTCTCATTTGCAGCTGTGACCTGGCCAAGATAAAGCATAGCAATTCGACGCATACAACAAACGTTGAGATTGGAGAGTATGCCTCTCCACTCTGTACTCGGAGTATGCCTCTTTCAGCGGTTTGTCCTAGGCCCGGCCGGCTGGAGGACTGACTGACTGAGGCTTGGCTCGGCATGTGTGTGTGTGTGTGCGTGCGTGTGTGTGAGGCCCATGACATTGCTGTGGGGGACATGCCACCTGTTAGCAGTGGGGGGTTGACAGAACAAGTGTAGGCTTAGCTGTCAGAGACACAGGTCGAAAGTCTCTCCCATTGGGACCTGGGGGCCTCAACACCAAATACAGCAGGCCCACAGCCCCACGCTACTCTCTAAATTCCTAATCTACCACTACTATGTATCCACCATGGAGTCTCTAATGAAGTGTGAACCTTGGAGATACCAGGAGAAAAAATCTGTCAAAAACAGCCAGCTAGGAGATGTGATTTGGTCCCCACTCTGTGTAGTGGTTGGGGGATTAGGGAGCTGGTGGGGATGCTGGTTGTACTGACTGGTGGTGCAGATAGATGTTGGGATGCTGGTTATACTGATGTGTGGTGCAGATAGGTGTTGGGATGCTGGTTGTACTGACGGGTGGTGCAGATAGGTGTTGGGATGCTGGTTGTACTGACGGGTGGTGCAGATAGGTGTTGGGATGCTGGTTCTACTGACGGGTGGTGCAGATAGGTTTTGGGATGCTGGTTGTACTGTTGGTTGGTGCACATAGATGTTGGGATGCTGGTTGTACTGATGTGTGGTGCAGATAGGTTTTGGGATGCTGGTTGTTATGACGGGTGGTGCAGATAGGTTTTGGGATGCTGGTTGTACTGTTGGTTGGTGCAGATAGGTGTTGGGATGGTGGTTGTACTGATGGGTGGTGCAGATAGGTTTTGGGATGCTGGTTGTACCGACGGGTGGTGCAGATAGGTGTTGGGATGCTGGTTCTACTGACAGGTGGTGCAGATAGGAGTTGTGATGCTGGTTGTACCGACGGGTGGTGCAGATAGGTGTTGGGATGCTGGTTCTACTGACGGGTGGTGCAGATAGGAGTTGGGATGCTGGTTGTACTGACGGGTGGTGCACATAGATGTTGGGATGCTGGTTGTACCGACGGGTGGTGCAGATAGGAGTTGGGATGCTGGTTGTACTGACGGGTGGTGCAGATAGGTTTTGGGATGCTGGTTGTACCGACGGGTGGTGCAGATAGGTGTTGGGATGCTGGTTCTACTGACGGGTGGTGCAGATAGGAGTTGGGATGCTGGTTGTACTGACGGGTGGTGCACATAGATGTTGGGATGCTGGTTGTTCTGACGGGTGGTGCAGTTAGGTGTTGGGATGCTGGTTGTACTGATGTGTGGTGCAGATAGGTTTTGGGATGCTGGTTGTACTGACAGGTGTTGGGATGCTGGTTGTACAGAGTGGCGGTGCATATAGGTGTTGGGATGCTGGTTGTACTGACGGGTGGTGCACATAGGTGTTGGGATGCTGGTTCTACTGACGGGTGGTGCAGATAGGTGTTGGGAGGTTGTACTGACGGGTGGTGTAGATAGGTGTTGGGAGGACGCTACAGCCTGTGAGCCCATCTGTTTTGCTAACCCTAATTGCGTATGGAGGTATTTATCTGTGGAGGCCCCCACTGGCACTCTGCCAGCCCAGCCATCACTGCACAGTGTGTCAATCACACTGGTAGGTGGCGGGGATATCTGTGTGTGTGTGTGTGTGTGTGTGTGTGTGTGTGTGTGTGTGTGTGTGTGTGTGTGTGTGTGTGTGTGTGTGTGTGTGTGTGTGTGTGTGTGTGTGTGTGTGTGTGTGTGTGTGTGTGTGTGTGTGTGTGTGTGTGTGTGTGTCAGGGGAGCAGGTACAGGAGTACAGCGTATCTTCTACACTCCGATGACCTATAAGGGGGTAGCAGGCAGTTTCACCAGGACAGCTGGTCGTCCCCGCAGAGAGCACCTGAGAGGACCGGGTCACGACCTATAGGGGGGTAGCAGGCAGGTTCACCAGGACAGCTGGGCGTCCCCGCAGAGAGCACCTGAGAGGACCGGGTCACGACCTATAGGGGGGTAGCAGGCAGGTTCACCAGAACAGCTGGGGGTCCCCGCAGAGAGCACCTGAGAGTACCGGGTCACAACCTATAGGGGGTAGCAGGCAGGTTTTCTCCCTTGCCTCCATCCCTCCCTCCATCCATCCATCTCTGCCTTCATCCCTCCCCCATCCCTCACCTCCTCCAACAATAGATCTGAAATGTCCCTGGCTCTGACTGGCCCAGAACAATCCCAGCTTGGCCAGGCTTTAAGGAGGCTTGTTACAGGAGAATAACAACCAGAGGAGTATGAGGGAGAGAGCAAGCAGGTCTCTCTCTTTCTCTGTCTGTCTGTCTGTCTGTCTGTCTGTCTGTCTGTCTGTCTCTCGCTCTCTCTCTCTCTCTCTTGCTCTCTCTCTCTCTTGCTCTCTCTCTCTCGCCCACCCAACCACAGTCCTACCCCTCCACTACCCCTCCCTGCTGTGCCCAGCTTCACAGCTTTTAACACTTGATTAAATCCCCCTCTCTCTGCTAAAGCTTTTAAGCAGTGTGAGCAGAGAGCGAGAGAGAGAGAGGGCTGTATGGTGGGGTTAAAGAGTAGAGGAGATAAGTTGGAGGGGGATGAAGCTGTTCTTGGCTCTTGTGTTTGGGGCGGCACACAGGGTTTCTTTTTCCCCGGGCCCTGTGGAGGGATATGGGATCCTGGATGATGTTCTTAGGCTCCATCATCTGGATTATCCACCTTTTATCACCAGGGCCTGTTTACAATGGATGTCCCTCCGCTGTTGATGGAGATGCCTCTTTACGATGACAGACGTGATAATATCCAAACACTGCTCTGTATAAACGGCTCTACAATCCGCTTTATTCCCTCTCTGTGGAGAAAATGCTAAATGCCATATGTTTGTATGAAAGCCCTGGAGCATGGGTTTGGTAATCCAAGGATTCTCACAAGATATGGTAACATCTTGTTTGGGGAATTTGAATATTAATAAGCGCTGTTGCCTTGACACTATAGTCTGTCTGTCTGTCTGTCTGTCTGTCTGTCTGTCTGTCTGTCTGTCAACGGATCACAGAACACAGACGAGGCGTCACCTGAGCAACACTGAGAAGCATCTAGCACTCATACAGAGACGGTGAAGTGACCTCAGCACTGCAGACAAAGGTTGTCATAGAATTAGCTGAAGGGTCTTTTAAAAACCAGAGGTGGTTTTTAAATGGCACAACTAATTAAAAGACAGAGGTATCATCTGTTGTGTTAATTGTAGACACAGCTTGCCTGAGAAGACTTCCTTTAGAGAAAGAAAACATTTAAGAGGTAGTTTAGCGCATAATAGGCAGGTTTGGTTTATTCACAGGAAATGGCTTTGTTGGAGTGGTGCTGCAGTGACTTAATTAGCTGGCTAACCTCTCCTCTTCCCAAACTGTATGTCAGTTAGGGTCAATAGGCTGCATAATGTACACATGTCAATAGCCTCTACAGTACTTGAATGGAGATAAGAGAGTTGCAACCAAGTGACACCCAAGGGGCCCTATACACTACAGTGCTGTGTAGGTGACCTAACTCTCTGTCTTTCTAGCTCGGTCCATCCAAGAGGAAACAAAGCTTTTAACGAGTGCTAAGATATTCATTGCAGCCATCATGAGCAGCCTCGGAAAATGGGATTTACTGCTCGGGGGAAAGTCTCTGCGGTTGTTGTTTCTTTTCCACATTAATAATTGAGAGAGTCGCATGTAAGACAAAGTTGCATTAACTTGCTTCATTATATTTTAATCCGGAGTGGAGTGAACATTGCTCAGCATTACTTGGAACGACAGACAACCTTTAATGGCTCTTCGTTCTGCAGAGGTCTGTCTACCATCTCTACCCATGATGCAAAGTAAAGTGAAACCAATGACATCGCATGCATTGCATCCTCCTCTTCCCCTAGTGAATCTGTCTAGAGATTTGTGTTTAGATGGGCGATGGTTGCCAGATCCAAATTCCTCGACATGTGCTCCTTCCTAATCAGAGATTAGTGTATCTAGAGTTACCAGCACAGAGGCTCACCAAAGCTTGTGTAAGACTACAGTTGATAAACTAAACTAGTTTCCCTATCTTTGCGGTATAGCAAAGAATGCTTATGGTAAATGGTATGAGAGTTGTTTTTTTCTCACTGTAGCCATATCAATAAAACTACTAGAAGTTATATGTCTATGTGGTAGCATGCTGCTCCCTTTACTCATGGGTCGTAAATCTATAGTTCGAATCTATAACTAACTGATTATTGATTGTACATGCTGCTATATCAGCAGACAGTGGATGTAATTATATGTGTCTGTATGTTGTTAAGTGCATCATTGATTCTCATTTAGCACGTGACAATGAGTGCTGTGTAACTGAAACCCCATTGAGACCCTGGTGTTTTGTCACAAGGTCAGGTGTGTGTGGTACTGACGGTGGGCATGCCAGCCAGGGACCAGGGTGAGGTTACACAGTAAGTGTGAAAGTCTGAATCATAAGCTCTCTCACAAGGTCTCTGCAGTTGTTGCATTGGCGAGAAACGGCTCGACGAGAAACATCCCTTGACTCCTTGGTCTGTTGATAGAAGCACATGTTTAGCCACGGTTAGCTCAGTACCAAAGAGCAAAGCTCCAGCTATTCACAGTGATGTGCCTCCTTGGGTATTTATACATTTCAAACCCTTGTAAGTCACACATCTGGAGTGAGCCAATGACAGATGAGCAATAGCACAATACAGTGCCTTGTGGGAGAGGAATGGGATGTGTGTGACTTAGCCAGCTTGGCCAACAACGCTATGGCTACATACCAAATGGCACCCTATTCCCTGTATAGTGCACTACTTTTGACCAATAGCCCTATGAGCCCTGGTCAAAAGTAGTGTATTAGAAGTAGTGCACTAAGGGCTCTGGTTAAAAGTAGTGCACTATACAGAGAATAGCGTGTCATTTGGGAGCCAACCCTTGCCTAATATCTACCCTAGCATTCCCCTCATAAACCATGTCTCTGACATGCCTGTGCTCTGGTTGTGTCATGTCACACTGTCACCAGTAGAATAAAGGCATCAATGAAAAGCTATGCCCTGCCCTAAAAAAAGGATGCATGTCTCTAACGCCACAGGTGCCATTTGGTATTGAATTACCCCCCAGGAGTCAGGACCCTGACCTCCCCTCCCACCCTCTTGTCACCAACTGACATCCACCAACCAATGAGTACCTGACTGACCACAAACCCAGAATCACGCTGCCTGCCCGGTCTCTTCCTCCTCCGACCAACGCTGTAGACGTGTTACTGTGTTTGACGATGGTGGTAGTGAAGCAACATAAAGCTGTGTTGACCACTGCTCCCCTCTCTCCCTCCATCCTTCCTTCATCTATTTCTAAGGACAGCTGAGTGGATGGGAGAAGTATTTCTAAAGGGCTGCCTAGGCGTTGGGTGTTCTGCCTGGCCTGGGCGTTGAGTGTCCTGCCTGGCCTTGGCATTGGGTGTTCTGCCTGGCCTAGGCGTTGTGTGTCCTGCCTGGCCTTGGCGTTGGGTGTTCTGCCTGGCCTGGGCATTGGGTGTCCTGCCTGGCCTGGGCTTTTGGTGTCCTGCTTGGCTTGGGCGTTGGGTGTCCTGCCTGGCCTGGGCACGAGGCCTTACAGAGAGGTTTGGGTTTCAGATGCCAGTAACCCGAGGCCCGTGTCCTCTTTAAAAGTAAATTCCACTTAACGTGCCGCGTCCTTTTCCAACATGAATAGGGGCTTAGGTCTGAGCCTCCTTTATATAGTGCATACCATTTCTGTTTGTGCATGGGGGTGGGAGGTGGGGGTAATGGGGTGGCCAGGGTTGCCAGTTCCTGCCCTCCAGTTTAACACTCCCCTCCCCGTCCTCCACTTTGCCTCCCTCTCTCCACCAGCCAGCAGACAAGTGACTGTATTGATCCTGTGAGAGCCTGGCCTACTTTCACGGCGGTGGCTGACATATAAGCAGGATCCTGGGCTGAATTCTTAATCCCTGACTGAATTCCGCTGCTTTGGCAGTTGGTAGATGCTGTTATTGTTACTCCCCCAGAAACACCAGCCCCGTGTGAGAGAGTGTAGAGCCATGCTGACAGGGTGTGTCAAATGTGTCTCATGGATCAAGTCTGTCTATCAGCACAGCCGATGTCCTCCTCATAGTGTGAGCCCACTGTGTGGGCTCCACTTAGTCTGGGCTGCATCATGTTACCTCCCCACTCATGCTACACAGAAGTTAACACACTTGAATAATGTGACACGGCATGTAGAAACTGTTAATTTCTGTTCGCAAAACAACGTCCATACAGGCTAGAACGCTTTACAATTCAAGGAGATACCGGTAGTGTCCAGCTTTCTAGGCTAACTTTCCTTGCTAGCTTACAGCTGAAGCTAACATCAGATTGTTTGTCATCTGTAGCCCGGTGAAATCAGCCAAAACAAGCTCAATAACTCAATGCATACATAAACTTCTATTGAATATGTATTCACCTGTATTGTGAATAGACCTAGTCTGCATCTTGATTTATCCAGTTTATCAATAGTTTGTCATTCAATAAAGTATTACTGTTATGTTTTTATGTAGTTAGATTGGTAAAAACAAAGTAAAATGTATTGTATGATTCTATAATTGATTCATTAATCCATACATGGCTGTCTCTGAAAAATGTTGACGTATTTATTTTTTAATGTAATGATATTAAAGTCAAAAGATGCAATTGAACAGAGCAGTAGTTGAGTTTATCTGTCTGGATCAGGTGCCATTCTGTGACGTTGGCAAAAAAAATTGCTGTGGTATCGTTTTGGAATAATTTTGGTATTGAGTATTGTGATAGTATCAAGTATCACAATACTAAATCTGGTATCGAAGTAAAAAATTATGTTATCATGACAACACTACTACTGTTACAGTAGTGAGATACCACTGCACTACTGTAGAGTCCTGATACCACTGCACTACTGTAGAGTCCTGATACCGCTGCACTACTGAAGAGTATTGATACCACTGCACTACTGTAGAGTCCTGATACCACTGCACTACTTTAGTGTTCTGATACCACTGCTCTACTCTAGAGTCCTGAAACCACTGCACTACTGTAGAGTCTGGAAACCACTGCACTACTGTAGTGTCCTGAAACCACTGCACTGCTGTAGAGTCCTGATACCACTGCACTGCTGTAGAGTCCTGATACCACTGCACTACTGCAGAGTCCTGAAACCACTGCACTACGGTAGTGTCCTTAAACCACTGCACTACTGTAGAGTCCTGATACCACTGCACTACTGTAGAGTCCTGAAACAACTGCACTACTGTAGTCCTGAAACCACTGCACTACTGTAGAGTCCTGATACCACTACACTACTGCAGAGTGCTGAAACCACTGCACTACTGTAGAGTCCTGAAACCACTGCACTACTGTAGTGTCCTGAAACCACTGCACTACTGTAGAGTCCTGATATCACTCCACTACTGCAGAGTCCTGATACCACTGCAGTACTGTAGTGTCCTTAAACCACGGCACTACTGTAGAGTCCTGATACCACTGCACTATTGTAGTGTCCTTAAACCACTGCACTACTGTAGAGTCCTGATACCACTGCACTACTGTAGAGTCCTGAAACCACTGCACTACTGTAGTCCTGAAACCACTGCACTACTGTAGTGTCATGTAACCACTGCACTACTGTAGAGTCCTGAAACCACTGCACTACTGTAGTGTCCCGAAACCACTGCACTACTGTAGAGTCCTGATACCACTGCACTACTGTAGAGTCCCTAAACCACTGCAGTACTGTAGAGTCCTGATACCACTGCACTACTTTTGTGTTGTGATACCACTACACTTCTTTAGTGTCCTGATACCACTGCACTACTGTCGAGTCCTGATACCACTGCACTACTGTAGAGTCCTGATACCACTGCACTACTGTAGTGTCCTGATACCACTGCACTACTGTAGAGTCCTGATACCACTGCACTGCTGTAGAGTTCTGATGCCACTGCACTACTGCAGAGTCCTGAAACCACTGCACTACTGTAGTGTCCTTAAACCACTGCACTACTGTAGAGTCCTGATACCACTGCACTACTGTAGAGTCCTGAAACAACTGCACTACTGTAGTCCTGAAACCACTGCACTACTGTAGAGTCCTGATATCACTGCACTACTGCAGAGTCCTGATACCACTGCACTACTGTAGTGTCCTTAAACCACTGCACTACTGTAGAGTCCTGATACCACTGCACTATTGTAGTGTCCTTAAACCACTCCACTACTGTACAGTCCTGATACCACTGCACTACTGTAGAGTCCTGAAACAACTGCACTACTGTAGTCCTGAAACCACTGCACTACTGTAGAGTCCTGATACCACTGCACTACTGCAGACTCCTGAAACCACTGCACTACTGTAGAGTCCTGAAACCACTGCACTACTGTATTGTCCTGAAACCACTGCACTACTGTAGAGTCCTGATATCACTGCACTACTGCAGAGTCCTGAAACTACTGCACTACTGCAGTGTCCTTATACCACTGCACTACTGTAGAGTCCTGATACCACTGCACTACTGCAGACTCCTGAAACCACTGCACTACTGTAGAGTCCTGAAACCACTGCACTACTGTATTGTCCTGAAACCACTGCACTACTGTAGAGTCCTGATATCACTGCACTACTGCAGAGTCCTGAAACTACTGCACTACTGTAGTGTCCTTATACCACTGCACTACTGTAGAGTCCTGATACCACTGCACTACTGTAGAGTCCTGAAACAACTGCACTACTGTAGTCCTGAAACCACTGCACTACTGTAGAGTCCTGATACCACTACACTACTGCAGAGTGCTGAAACCACTGCACTACTGTAGAGTCCTGAAACCACTGCACTACTGTAGTGTCCTGAAACCACTGCACTACTGTAGAGTCCTGATATCACTCCACTACTGCAGAGTCCTGATACCACTGCAGTACTGTAGTGTCCTTAAACCACGGCACTACTGTAGAGTCCTGATACCACTGCACTATTGTAGTGTCCTTAAACCACTGCACTACTGTAGAGTCCTGATACCACTGCACTACTGTAGAGTCCTGAAACCACTGCACTACTGTAGTCCTGAAACCACTGCACTACTGTAGTGTCATGTAACCACTGCACTACTGTAGAGTCCTGAAACCACTGCACTACTGTAGAGTCCCGAAACCACTGCACTACTGTAGAGTCCTGATACCACTGCACTACTGTAGAGTCCCTAAACCACTGCAGTACTGTAGAGTCCTGATACCACTGCACTACCTTTGTGTTGTGATACCACTACACTTCTTTAGTGTCCTGATACCACTGCACTACTGTCGAGTCCTGATACCACTGCACTACTGTAGAGTCCTGATACCACTGCACTACTGTAGTGTCCTGATACCACTGCACTACTGTAGAGTCCTGATACCACTGCACTACTTTAGTGTTGTGATACCACTGCACTTCTTTAGTGTCCTGATACAACTGCACTACTGTAGAGTCCTGATACCACTGCACTACTGTAGAGTTCTGATACCACTTCACTACTGTAGTGTCCTGATACCACTGTACTACTGTAGTGTCCTGATACCACTGCACTGCTGTAGAGTTCTGATGCCACTGCACTACTGCAGAGTCCTGAAACCACTGCACTACTGTAGTGTCCTTAAACCACTGCACTACTGTAGAGTCCTGATAGCACTGCACTACTGTAGAGTCCTGAAACAACTGCACTACTGTAGTCCTGAAACCACTGCACTACTGTAGAGTCCTGATATCACTGCACTACTGCAGAGTCCTGATACCACTGCACTACTGTAGTGTCCTTAAACCACTGCACTACTGTAGAGTCCTGATACCACTGCACTATTGTAGTGTCCTTAAACCACTCCACTACTGTACAGTCCTGATACCACTGCACTACTGTAGAGTCCTGAAACAACTGCACTACTGTAGTCCTGAAACCACTGCACTACTGTAGAGTCCTGATACCACTGCACTACTGCAGACTCCTGAAACCACTGCACTACTGTAGAGTCCTGAAACCACTGCACTACTGTATTGTCCTGAAACCACTGCACTACTGTAGAGTCCTGATATCACTGCACTACTGCAGAGTCCTGATACCACTGCACTACTGTAGTGTCCTTAAACCACTGCACTACTGTAGAGTCCTGATACCACTGCACTATTGTAGTGTCCTTAAACCACTCCACTACTGTACAGTCCTGATACCACTGCACTACTGTAGAGTCCTGAAACAACTGCACTGCTGTAGAGTCCTGAAACCACTGCACTACTGTATTGTCCTGAAACCACTGCACTACTGTAGAGTCCTGATATCACTGCACTACTGCAGAGTCCTGAAACTACTGCACTACTGTAGTGTCCTTATACCACTGCACTACTGTAGAGTCCTGATACCACTGCACTACTGTAGAGTCCTGAAACAACTGCACTACTGTAGTCCTGAAACCACTGCACTACTGTAGTGTCCTGATACCACTGCACTACTGCAGAGTCCTGAAACCACTGCACTATTGTAGAGTCCTGAAACCACTGCACTACTGTAGTGTCCTGAAACCACTGCACTACTGCAGAGTTCTGATATCACTGCACTACTGTAGTGTCCTTAAACCACTGCACTACTGTAGAGTCCTGATACCACTGCACTATTGTAGTGTCCTTAAACCACTGCACTACTGTAGAGTCCTGATACCACTGCACTACTGTAGAGTCCTGAAACCACTGCACTACTGTAGTCCTGAAACCACTGCACTACTGTAGTGTCATGTAACCACTGCAATACTGTAGAGTCCTGAAACCACTGCACTACTGTAGAGTCCCGAAACCACTGCACTACTGTAGAGTCCCGAAACCACTGCACTACTGTAGTGTCCCGAAACCACTGCACTACTGTAGAGTCCGGAAACCTCTGCACTACTCTAGTGTCCTGAAACCACTACACTACTGTAGAGTCCTGATACCACTGCACTACTGCAGAGTCCTGATACCACTGCACTACTGCAGAGTCCTGATACCACTGCACTACTGCAGAGTCCTGATACCACTGCACTACTGCAGTGTCCTGATACCACTACACTACTGTAGTGTCCTTAAACCACTGCACTACTGTAGAGTCCTGAAACCACTGCACTACTGTAGAGTCCTGAAACCACTGCACTACTGCAGAGTCCTGATACCACTGCACTACTGTAGAGTCCTGATACCACTGCACTACTGTAGAGTCCTGAAACCACTGCACTACTGTAGAGTCCTGAAACAACTGCACTACTGTAGTCCTGAAACCACTGCACTACTGTAGAGTCCTGATACCACTGCACTACTGTAGAGTCCTGATACCACTGCACTACTGTAGAGTCTTGACACCACTGCACTACTGTAGAGTCCTGAAACCACTGCACTACTGTAGAGTCCCTAAACCACTGCACTACTGTAGAGTCCTGATACCACTGCACTACTGTAGAGTCCTGATACCACTGCACTACTGTAGAGTCTTGACACCACTGCACTACTGTAGAGTCCTGAAACCACTGCACTACTGTAGAGTCCCTAAACCACTGCACTACTGTAGAGTCCTGAAACCACTGCACCACTGTAGAGTCCTGATACCACTGCACTACTGTAGGGTCCTGATACCATTGCACTACTTTAGTGTCCTGGTACCACTGCACTACTTTAGTGTCCTGATACCACTGCACTACTTTAGTGTCCTGATACCACTGCACTACTTCAGTGTCCTGATACCACTGCACTACTTTAGTGTTCTGATTCCATTGGACTACTTAGTGTTCTGATTCCACTGCACTACTTTAGTGTCCTGATACCACTGCACTACTGTAGAGTCCTGATACCACTGCACTACTTTAGTGTTGTGATACCACTACACTTCTTTAGTGTCCTGGTACCACTGCACTACTTTAGTGTCCTGATACCACTGCACTACTTTAGTGTTCTGATAACACTGCACTATTCTAGAGTCCTGATACCACTGCACTACTGTAGTGTCCTGATACCATTGCACTACTTTAGTGTCCTGGTACCACTGCACTACTTTAGTGTCCTGATACCACTGCACTAATTTAGTGTCCTGATACCACTGCACTACTTCAGTGTCATGATACCACTGCACTACTTTAGTGTTCTGATTCCATTGGACTACTTAGTGTTCTGATACCACTGCACTACTTTAGTGTCCTGATATCACTGCACTACTGTAGAGTCCTGATACCACTGCACTACTTTAGTGTTGTGATACCACTACACTTCTTTAGTGTCCTGATACCACTGCACTACTGTCGAGTCCTGATACCACTGCACTACTGTAGAGTCCTGATACCACTGCACTACTGTAGTGTCCTGATACCACTGCACTACTGTAGAGTCCTGATACCACTGCACTACTTTAGTGTTGTGATAGCACTGCACTTCTTTAGTGTCCTGATACCACTGCACTACTGTAGAGTCCTGATACCACTGCACTACTGTAGAGTTCTGATACCACTTCACTACTGTAGTGTCCTGATACCACTGTACTACTGTAGTGTCCTGATACCACTGTACTACTGTAGTGTCCTGATACCACTGCACTACTGTAGAGTCCTGATACCACTGCACTACTTTAGTGTTGTGATAGCACTGCACTTCTTTAGTGTCCTGATACCACTGCACTACTGTAGAGTCCTGATACCACTGCACTACTGTAGAGTTCTGATACCACTTCACTACTGTAGTGTCCTGATACCACTGCACTACTGTCATGTCCTGATACCACTGCACTACTGTCATGTCCTGATACCACTGTACTTCTTTAGTGTCCTGATACCACTGCACTATTGTCATGTCCTGATACCACTGCACTACTGTCATGTCCTGATACCACTGCACTACTGTCATGTCCTGATACCATTGCACTACGGTAGTTTCCTAACGCGTTAAGTCCAAGACTCTGCTAAAGTCTCCTACCTACTGACCGCATCACGATGTGCCACAAAAATAAAATATATCCACTTATGTATTATTGCTTTATTAATGTATGTACTGATAATCCTTTCATGTTTCTGGATGTAGGATAAGTATTTTAATGATATAATAGATTGTATCAGTCAGTTTAGGATATGTGTACCAGTAAATGTACACAATGGGTGCTGAGTCTAAAGTGAGGCTCAGGCTAGGTGTGTGGAGCCCAGAGGCCCATCTTATTCCATTCTACCCCAATAAAGTCTTCCTCCGTGCTTGGTGGAGCATACCACAGGTGACCACACTGCCTTTTCTTCTCCTAGTGAGATGGCCTCCCTGGGTTGGTGGAAATACACTGTGTGGGTTGGAGGGGAAAAGAGGAGGATCACAATGCCTTGTTATCAATGCATTATTTAAATGCATTTTTTAAACAAACATGTCATTTCCCTTTTAGGCGAATTCAAAGCTTCAGCTGCTACAAGTCAGTGTGGCCTTAAGACGAGGAGGAGGAGGAATGTAACTTAGTTTATAGCCTGAGGTAGGCTCACTAGATGACTGACCTAGACATTGTTCTGGTTGGAAGGGAAACAAGGTGAACAGAGTTCTATTGAGCGGCGCTGTAAGCCCCTCTCCTCTAACAAGCTGCAGTAAGAGGAGAGGTGGTTTGTCTACCAACCACACTGCCTCCAGCTCTCATCTCTGCACCTCAGGGCGATCATACTTTCGGCCCAAATAGCACCCTATTGCCAATGTAGTGCACTACGTTTGACCAGGTCCTTCTGGGCACTAAAGTAGTTTGGTAAATTGGTAATAGGGAGCCATTTGGGACACAGTTTATGTCACAGAGGGCTGTAATGTGTGTCTCTGTTAGGATGGTAGTTGGTGATGGAGCTCGACTGCAGCAGTGGGGGAATATTATTACATATCCTGAGGTACCTTTAACCTTTCTGTATGAACAGAAACAATGGTGGTCTAAGATACAGGTGAAGAAGGCTGTTGTCATATACCTTGACCATAATGGCCGTCTCCCTGGACTATCTATCTTTGGTCTCAGCTGCCAGTCAGTCAGTCAGTCAGTAGAGAGAGAGAAGCGCAGGCAGGCAGCCCTGTTGCCCTGGAAGTAATGAAGAACAGCCCTGATCCCACTGAGAGATTACCTGGTCCTTATCCCACACACACATTCTGACATGAAGGAGCAGGAGAGGATGAGGAGGGCCATGGAGGGCCGTGGCCCAGCAAGCTATTCTGAACTGAGCTGGAGTGAGCCAGGCTAGATCTCCCTCCTTATTGGGAGCCACGCTATGGTTGTGTACCAGATGGGAACCATAGGGCTCTAGTCAAAAGTACATGTAGTGCACTATATAGGGAAAATGGTGCCATCTGGGACGTAAACTATAACTCTCTACCGTCTACCAGGCTATATCTCCCTACCGTCTCCTACCAGGCTATATTTTCCTACCGTCTCCTACCAGGTTATATCTCCCTACCGTCTCCTACCAGGCTATATCTCCCTACCGTCTCCTACCAGGCTATATCTCCCTACCGTCTCCTACCAGGTTATATCTCCCTACCGTCTCCTACCAGGCTATATTTCCCTACCGTCTCCTACCAGGTTATATCTCCCTACCGTCTCCCTACCGTCTCCTACCAGGCAATATCTCCCTACCGTCTCCTACCAGGCTATATTTCCCTACCGTCTCCTACCAGGTTATATCTCCCTACCATCTCTTCCCAGGCTATATCTCCCTCCTCCCAGGATATACCCTCCTTCTCCATGCCCTCCTCCCAGGATATACCCTCCTTCTCCATGCCCTCCTCCCAGGATATACCCTCCTTCTCCATGCCCTCCTCCCAGGATATACCCTCCTTCTCCATGCCCTCCTCCCAGGATATACCCTCCTTCTCCATGCCCTCCTCCCAGGATATACCCTCCTTCTCCATGCCCTCCTCCCAGGATATACCCTCCTTCTCCATGCCCTTCTACCAGGATATACCCTCCTTCTCCATGCCCTTCTACCAGGATATACCCTCCTTCTCCATGCCCTCCTCCCAGGATATACCCTCCTTCTCCATGCCCTCCTCCCAGGATATACCCTCCTTCTCCATGCCCTCCTCCCAGGATATACCCTCCTTCTCCATGCCCTTCTACCAGGATATACCCTCCTTCTCCATGCCCTTCTACCAGGATATACCCTCCTTCTCCATGCCCTCCTCCCAGGATATACCCTCCTTCTCCATGCCCTTCTACCAGGATATACCCTCCTTCTCCATGCCCTCCTCCCAGGATATACCCTCCTTCTCCATGCCCTCCTCCCAGGATATACCCTCCTTCTCCATGCCCTTCTACCAGGATATACCCTCCTTCTCCATGCCCTCCTCCCACCCTCCTTCTCCATGCCCTCCTCCCAGGATATACCCTCCTTCTCCATGCCCTCCTCCCAGGATATACCCTCCTTCTCCATGCCCTCCTCCCAGGATATACCCTCCTTCTCCATGCCCTCCTCCCAGGATATACCCTCCTTCTCCATGCCCTTCTACCAGGATATACCCTCCTTCTCCATGCCCTCCTCCCAGGATATACCCTCCTTCTCCATGCCCTTCTACCACCCTCCTTCTCCATGCCCTCCTCCCAGGATATACCCTCCTTCTCCATGCCCTCCTCCCAGGATATACCCTCCTTCTCCATGCCCTTCTACCAGGATATACCCTCCTTCTCCATGCCCTCCTCCCAGGATATACCCTCCTTCTCCATGCCCTCCTCCCAGGATATACCCTCCTTCTCCATGCCCTCCTCCCAGGATATACCCTCCTTCTCCATGCCCTCCTCCCAGGATATACCCTCCTTCTCCATGCCCTTCTACCAGGATATACCCTCCTTCTCCATGCCCTCCTCCCAGGATATACCCTCCTTCTCCATGCCCTCCTCCCAGGATATACCCTCCTTCTCCATGCCCTTCTACCAGGATATACCCTCCTTCTCCATGCCCTCCTCCCAGGATATACCCTCCTTCTCCATGCCCTCCTCCCAGGATATACCCTCCTTCTCCATGCCCTTCTACCAGGATATACCCTCCTTCTCCATGCCCTCCTCCCAGGATATACCCTCCTTCTCCATGCCCTCCTCCCAGGATATACCCTCCTTCTCCATGCCCTTCTACCAGGATATACCCTCCTTCTCCATGCCCTTCTACCAGGATATACCCTCCTTCTCCATGCCCTCCTCCCAGGATATACCCTCCTTCTCCATGCCCTTCTACCAGGATATACCCTCTTTCTCCATGCCCTCCTCACAGGATATACCCTCCTTCTCCATGCCCTCCTCCCAGGATATACCCTCCTTCTCCATGCCCTTCTACCAGGATATACCCTCCTTCTCCATGCCCTCCTCCCAGGATATACCCTCCTTCTCCATGCCCTCCTCCCAGGATATACCCTCCTTCTCCATGCCCTTCTACCAGGCTATATCTCCATACCATTTCCTACCAGGCTATATCTCCCTCCTCCATACCCTCCTACCAGGCTATATCTCCCTCCTCCATACCCTCCTACCAGGCTATATCTCCCTCCTCCATATCCTCCTACCAGGCTACATCTCCCTCCTCCATGCCCTCCTGCCAGGCTATGCAGACCTTCACCCAGCCCATAGTAACAGCCAGGCCTCATCTCCCTCCTCCATGCCCTCCTGCCAGGCTATGCAGACCTTCACCCAGCCCATAGTAACAGCCAGGCTACACCAGGACTCCTTTATCACAGTACAATAACTGTGCCACACTGACCGTTATCTAACCTTGCACTATCTTGCACGATAACACTATCTCTGTGTGACCCCTCTCTGTGTTATACGAGACATGGCCAGGCGGAGTTAGCTTAGCTAGCCAGATATTATCCTCATTTTTTATCTGCAGGTTTTAGGTTCAGATTCAGCATGGGGCTAATTGAGTTAAATGGATAGTGATAGCTTAGATGATTTTGTCTGTCTTTCCTTTATTAGGCCAATTTAGCATGTGGCTCGGTGCATTATGCTGTTTAATGAAAGCCGTTCTCAGCGGTTTATCTCTGTTGAAATGTGAAACAGGAATATCAATGCACAGGTTCACTTAACTGGCACTGATAGCTCATCCCAGTTCCCTAATTCACCGGGAATTTATCCGGTAATCTGATTTAGGCACCTTTGACTCTGTCATTTCCTGCCTTTTCAAATCAAATTTTTTCTTCCTTCTTTTTCGTCCTTCTTTCTTTCTTTTTTTCTTTTTTTCTTTTTCCTTCAGTCCTTATTTTTCTCTTCTTCCCTGGGTTGTGGTTTTCATTTGTCACCCCCCTCTTGCTCCCTCTCTCCCCTCCAGGTAATAGAATGGGTCTGGGGCGAGCGTCCTGTGAAATATGTCATGTCCGTTTTCCTCATTTCTCCTTATCTGGTTACTGCGGCCCTAGTGGCGCCCCAGGGAGCTGCTGCCTCTGTGATTTGTGACCCTGCCTGTGTCTTGCTGCATGGGGCTTTAAGGCAAAGCGTGCCTCTGCCCTTCTCCTGCTGATGAAACGGGCCGCTGATAGACTGCTAATTTGTATACTAAATCGACGGAAGGACATGATAAGGGCTAGCAACTGCTCCTCAACAGCGGGGAGGATAGGGGTGGGGTGGGGGTGGTAGGGGTGGGGTGGGGGTGGAAAAGGGAGACGGGATAGTGGTAACTGAGACGCAGGGTCATATTTTACACAAAGCTCAAGCCCCTCTTTCTCTCTCTGCATTTATTTACCCACTGCAGTTGCTAGTGAATGAAAGCTAAATACAAAGAGCTGTGCTGTACGTGTGTGTGTGTGAGGGGCGTGCGTGCCTGCGTGAAGGGGGATGACTCCATTTTGTACGGTCACTCGGTGGAATGCATTAATATGTTAATAATGCTCTAAGTGAGGGAGGCTATATCTAATGGTTTCTGGTTTGTCTCAGTCTTCGCAACACCTCTGGGTGTGTATGTTGGGAGGTGTCTGTAATTTTGCTGTCCCACACCTGTTCTGACTGGTGGACTGCCCTACCTGCAGCATCCAGCCCCCTCCATCCCTGCCAGTGTGGGGGAAATGCTCTGCATCTTATGATAAACAACCTCTCGGGAGGTCATTAAGTTTGTGGATCATAGGAGGAGTAAATGAAGGAGAAACGAGCGCAGAGCGAGGGAGATCATTAATCTGCTGTGCCATTCAGGCAGCCAGGCCAGTTATGCATGGCTGAACACAGCAACAGCCACAATAGTCTCAGATCCACCCTCACGTTGGCTGCTGTATCACAAGACCCACCGCCTGATGACTTCTCCTGCTACTAGACAGTCAGGGGCCCTATGTATCATACGTCTCACAATTTGATTTATTTAACTAGGCAAGTCAGTTTAGAACAAATTCTTATTTTCAATGACAGCCTAGGAACAGTGGGTTAGCTGCCTGTTCAGGGGCAGAACGACAGATTTGTACCTTGTCAGCTCGGGGGTTTGAACTTGCAACCTTCCGGATACTAGACCAACGCTCTAACCACTAGGCTACCCTGCCGCCACAATAAGAGTGCTGATCTAGGATCAGTTCCCCCTTGTACATGTAATATTAATAAATATAATCTAAAAGGTCAAAATGATCTTAAATCAGCACTCCTACTCAGATACACTTGAATTCAGGCCCAGATAGGCAAAAACAACGAGCAAGCAAAGAAAAGCAAGAGGATTGGGGTTAGAGGGTGATTGTACTTCATGGCCTGAGTGGATGCGGATGACAATATTTGTCAAAGCAGTGGCTACCCTGACATGATTGTTACGCAAATGGCAGCTTTGGACCCGGTCCCAGCTCTTAATGTCAGAAGAGCTGTAAGGAGGATGAATGAGGGTAGATGGAGGGTGTGGGCTGCTGGGTGACAGTGGAGGAGAGGAGGAGGAAAGGAGCTGTCAGAGCAGGGTGACAGTGATGAAACACCGACCCAGACCGCAAATTAACACAGTGTGTGGTGGGGAGGTGGGAGGTGGCGGGTGGGCAGGGACAGAGTGGGGCTGCTGCCAGGGTAATTGAGAGCTTGGTTGTCTGTGCCAGCCAGCTTGCCCCTTCTGATTCACCCCCCACTGGGGACTCTCTCTCTTTCTCTCTGCTCTCTCTCCCTCGCTGGCTGCCCTGTGAAGTGCAGTGTTGCATCATGTCATGGCCACCCAGTACAGTGCCCTCCCCGGTGATTGTCCAGACAGAACAGCCCTGTAGTAACATACCCTCCCCTCCCTGCCTCTGATGGTAGGTCTTGTACCATGGGAGGCATGCAGGGGGATGTAGGAGGACGTATGGCTGAATGGTTCATGCATCAAACACAACCCATGTACACCACTACAGGGAATATAATGCATCATGATTGGCTTTGTCTAGGAGGTAGAGCAGAGGCAATAAGGCATGATCACTATCGACCCATGGATGAAATACAGTAGGTTTGTTCCCCTGCCTTTCTTAGCTAAACCCACTGCATACCGTTGGATGGAGTATTATTGGCCATAGCTGGTCAATGGTGGTCAATGGGTTTTTGTTTTGTTACATGCTTCCCAAAGGGATTAGTTGGATAGTCATTGTGGATAAGAGCATCTGCTAAATGACTAAAATACAAACAGGCTGATGTGAATGTTTGTGGGTTTGGAACCACAACAGAATAACACAGCTCCAGCATTGCTTGTTTTTAATCTTCTGCAGTTAAACAGTCAAACGATTTTGCAGATCTATTCTGTACAAAATGTACCCAGAGATTATTTTGACAGGGACTGGGAATAGGGTTTCCGCTTGGGTTTTTATTTGCCATTTTGTTATGGTTTTGTCTTGTTCCTCCCTAACCACCGCACACACATTGTACTCCCTCCTCCTCCTCCTCCTCTTTCGCCACCATTTGGAAATATCTAGCTCCGTGTTCAGGAATGAAATATCAAGCTCAGTGTTCAGGAAATAAATCTCTAGCTCAGTCCAGGATTGAAATATCTAGCTCCATGTTCAGAATGAAATATCTAGCCAGTGTTGAGGAATGAAATATCTAGCTCAGTCCAGGAATGAAGTATCTAGCTCAGTGTTCAGGAATGAAATATCTTGCTCAGTGTCTAGGAATGAAATATCTAGCTCAGTGTTCAGGAATGAAATATCTAGCTCAGTCCAGGAATTAAATATCTAGCTCAGTTCAGGAATTAAATATCTAGCTCAGTCCAGGAATTAAATATCTAACTCAGTGTTCAGGAATGAAATATCTAGCTCAGTCCAGGAATTAAATATATAGCTCAGTGTTCAGGAATTAAATATCTAGCTCAGTCCAAGAATTACATATCAAGCTCAGTGTTGAGGAATGAAATATCTGGCCAGTGTTGAGGAATGAAATATCTAGCTCAGTCCAGGAATGAAATATCTAGCTCAGTGTTCAGGAATGAAATATCTTGCTCAGTGTCCAGGAATGAAATATCTAGCTCAGTGTTCAGGAATGAAATATCTAGCTCAGTCCAGGAATGAAATATCTAGCTCAGTCCAGGAATGAAATATCTAGCTCAGTGTTCAGGAATTAAATATCTAGCTCAGTCCAGGAATTAAATATATAGCTCAGTGTTCAGGAATTAAATATCTAGCTCAGTCCAGGAATTAAATATCTAGCTCAGTTCAGGAATGAAATATCTAGCTCAGTGTTCAGGAATTAAATATCTAGCTCAGTCCAGGAATTAAATATATAGCTCAGTGTTCAGGAATTAAATATCTAGCTCAGTCCAGGAATTAAATATCTAGCTCAGTGTTCAGGAATTAAATATCTAGCTCAGTCCAGGAATTAAATATATAGCTCAGTGTTCAGGAATTAAATATCTAGCTCAGTCCAGGAATTAAATATCAAGCTCAGTGTTGAGGAATGAAATATCTGGCCAGTGTTGAGGAATGAAATATCTAGCTCAGTCCAGGAATGAAATATCTAGCTCAGTATTCAGGAATGAAATATCTTGCTCAGTGTTCAGGAATGAAATATCTAGCTCAATGTTCAGGAATGAAATATCTAGCTCAGTCCAGGAATTAAATATATAGCTCAGTGTTCAGGAATTAAATATCTAGCTCAGTCAAGGAATTAAATATCTAGCTCAGTGTTCAGGAATTAAATATCTAGCTCAGTCCAGGAATTAAATATCTAGCTCAGTCCAGAAATTAAATATCTAGCTCAGTGTTCAGGAATGCAAAGCATGCAATAAGAGCTTTAGATCAAAGGTACGGCTGCGCTCGGACAGATCGTTTGATATTTAAGCACTGGGATATTGGTCTTTCAGCAGTATTCACTAAATGAGGTTAATTGATTGTGGGTAATTGCTGACCTTCCTGTCTTTTTGAAATCACATCCTTAACTGATCAATGCCTTTCATAAATTCATGGTTGAAGGTCATTCTGTTGATAACCTCACTACCCAGCCTGCTGTGGACATTTCAAATGGCTAACGATTTGTCATATTTCTAAGCAGTGACAGCAAACATTAATGCCCCACTACACTAAATGTCTCACTAAATGCTGGGTAGTGGTTCTCTCTCCTGTCTCCCTCCCTCCCTTCCTCCCTCTCTCCCTTCCTCCCTCTCTCCTTCCCTTCCTCCCTCTCTCCCTTCCTCCCCGTCTCCCTCCCTTCGTCCCTCTCTCCCTCCCATCCTCCCCGTCTCCCTCCCTTCCTCCCTCTCTTCCTCCCTTCCTCCCCGTCTCCCTCCCTCCCTTCCTCCCCGTCTCCCTCCCTACCTCCCCGTCTCCCTCCCTACCTCCCTCTCTCCCTCCCTACCTCCCCGTCTCCCTCCCTTCCTCCCTCTCTCCCTCCCTTCCTCCCCGTCTCCCTCCTTCCTCCCTCTCTCCCTCCCTTCCTCCCTCCCTTCCTCCCTCCCTCCCTTCCTCCCCGTCTCCCTCCCTTCCTCCCCGTCTCCCTCCCTACCTCCTCCCTCCCTTCATCCCTCTCTCCCTCCCTTCCTCCCCGTCTCCCTCCCTACCTCCCCGTCTCCCTCCCTTCATCCCTCTCTCCCTCCCTTCCTCCCCGTCTCCCTCCCTTCCTCCCCGTCTCCCTCCCTACCTCCCCGTCTCCCTCCCTACCTCCCCGTCTCCCTCCCTTCCTCCCCGTCTCCCTCCCTTCCTCCCCGTCTCCCTCCCTTCCTCCCCGTCTCCCTCAATACCTCCCCGTCTCCCTCCCTACCTCCCCGTCTCCCTCCCTACCTCCCCGTCTCCCTCCCTTCCTCCCTCTCTCCCTCCCTTCCTCCCTCTCTCCCTCCCTTCCTCCCTTCCTCCCTCTCTCCCTCCCTTCCTCCCTCCCTTCCTCCCCGTCTCCCTCCCTCCCTCCCCGTCTCCCTCCCTTCCTCCCCGTCTCCCTCCCTTCCTCCCCGTCTCCCTCCCTACCTCCCCGTCTCCCTCCCTTCCTCCCCGTCTCCCTCCCTACCTCCCCGTCTCCCTCCCTTCATCCCTCTCTCCCCCCTTCCTCCCCGTCTCCCTCCCTTCCTCCCCGTCTCCCTCCCTACCTCCCCGTCTCCCTCCCTTCATCCCTCTCTCCCTCCCTTCCTCCCCGTCTCCCTCCCTTCCTCCCCGTCTCCCTCCCTACCTCCCCGTCTCCCTCCCTACCTCCCCGTCTCCCTCCCTACCTCCCCGTCTCCCTCCCTACCTCCCCGTCTCCCTTCCTCCCTCTCTCCCTCCCTTCCTCCCCGTCTCCCTCCCTACCTCCCCCGTCCCTCCCTCCCTTCCCCCCCCGTCTCCCTCCCTAACTCCCCCCGTCTCTCCCTCCCTTCATCCCTCTCTCCCTCCCTTCCTCCCCGTCTCCCTCCCTTCCTCCCCGTCTCCCTCCCTACCTCCCCGTCTCCCTCCCTTCATCCCTCTCTCCCTCCCTACCTCCCCGTCTCCCTCCCTTCCTCCCCGTCTCCCTCCCTACCTCCCCATCTCCCTCCCTTCATCCCTCTCTCCCCTCCCTTTCTCCCCGTCTCCCTCCCTTCCTCCCCGTCTCCCTCCCTACCTCCCCGTCTCCCTCCCTACCTCCCCGTCTCCCTCCCTTCCTCCCTCTCTCCCTCCCTTCCTCCCTCTCTCCCTCCCTACCTCCCCGTCTCCCTCCCTACCTCCCCGTCTCCCTCCCTACCTCCCTCTCTCCCTCCCTTCCTCCCCGTCTCCCTCCCTTCCTCCCCGTCTCCCTCCCTACCTCCCTCTCTCCCTCCCTTCCTCCCCGTCTCCCTCCCTACCTCCCTCTCTCCCTCCCTTCCTCCCCGTCTCCCTCCCTACCTCCCTCTCTCCCTCCCTTCCTCCCCTCTCTCCCTCCCTACCTCCCCGTCTCCCTCCCTACCTCCCCCTCTCCCTCCCTACCTCCCTCTCTCCCTCCCTTCCTCCCCGTCTCCCTCCCTACCTCCCTCTCTCCCTCCCTACCTCCCTCTCTCCCTCCCTTCCTCCCCCGTCTCCCTCCCTACCTCCCTCTCTCCCTCCCTACCTCCCTCTCTCCCTCCCTACCTCCCAGTCTCCCTCCCTACCTCCCCGTCTCCCTCCCTACCTCCCCGTCTCCCTCCCTTCCTCCCTCTCTCCCTCCCTACCTCCCCGTCTCCCTCCCTACCTCCCCGTCTCCCTCCCTACCTCCCTCCCTTCCTCCCCGTCTCCCTCCCTTCCTCCCCGTCTCCCTCCCTACCTCCCTCTCTCCCTCCCTACCTCCCTCTCTCCCTCCCTTCCGCCCCGTCTCCCTCCCTACCTCCCTCTCTCCCTCCCTACCTCCCCGTCTCCCTCCCTACCTCCCCGTCTCCCTCCCTACCTCCCTCTCTCCCTCCCTACCTCCCCCGTCTCCCTCCCTACCTCCCTCCCTTCCTCCCCGTCTCCCTCCCTTCCTCCCCGTCTCCCTCCCTACCTCCCTCTCTCCCTCCCTACCTCCCTCTCTCCCTCCCTTCCGCCCCGTCTCCCTCCCTACCTCCCTCTCTCCCTCCCTTCCTCCCCCGTCTCCCTCCCCCGTCTCCCTCCCTTCCTCCCCGTCTCCCTCCCTTCCTCCCCCTCTCCCTCCCTTCCTCCCCGTCTCCCTCCCTACCTCCCTCTCTCCCTCCCTACCTCCCCGTCTCCCTCCCTACCTCCCCGTCTCCCTCCCTTCCTCCCCCGTCTCCCTCCCTACCTCCCTCTCTCCCTCCCTTCCTCCCCGTCTCCCTCCCTTCCTCCCTCTCTCCCTCCCTACCTCCCTCTCTCCCTCCCTACCTCCCTCTCTCCCTCCCTTCCTCCCCGTCTCCCTCCCTACCTCCCTCTCTCCCTCCCTACCTCCCTCTCTCCCTCCCTACCTCCCTCTCTCCCTCCCTACCTCCCTCCCTTCCTCCCCGTCTCCCTCCCTTCCTCCCCGTCTCCCTCCCTTCCTCCCTCTCTATTTGTGCTGTATTGTCAGGAGGTTTATGCAGCCAATAAGTCAGATGTGTTCTGGGAAGTTGAGGGACTTTTTAAAACAAACAGTGGTCTAAATTGTAATTTGGCATTGCCTAAATCCTGGAATGATGGTGCTGCATGTGGCTCTTTGGGGAGTTAGCACTCCGTTGGTGGGATTTCACACCCCTACCACCCTGCACCGCCTACCCGCCTCGTTCCCTCTCTCTCTCCCCACGCCGGGCCTGGCGAGGAAACGGGAGGATTTCACAGCTGCTGTCTCCCTCCCTCCATCCCTCTTTCTATCTTTTTTTCTCTCCAGCAGGCAGGCAGCGTGTTTTCTCACAGAGCCCGTGTGGCTCAGAGGAAGCTGAATCATAAAGCATGGCTAATGAATAAAATAAGGAAGGAAAGATGAGGCCTGCTGAAGGCTATCCTGAGAGAAGGCCCTGAAGCATCGGGCTCAAATAGCAGACGGCCGCAAAGGTCAGGCTTCCTGCTGCCCAGTCCAAGGGCTTTTGGCTCCCAGCAATGTGGCTTGAATTTCCTTCGTTTTGAAATGGTTATATTTCCTTGTTTCCTTTGGAAAACCTGGCCTTTAGTTGGTGCCCCCTGTCCTCTCCTCTCATTCTTCTCTTTCATTCCCTGTGTTTTTTAATGATGGCCATGGGTTCTCCCTCAACAAAGTGAGTGTGAAGAATTTGTTTATACATGACCTCTGCACACCACAACCACAGGCGCAGAGACTGCCAACAGTACAGCCCTCTCGAAAAATGTAAACTTGACCAATCTAACCCAGAAGTTCAGAAGTATAAACACATTTTATATGCCAAATGCATGCCCTGTTTTCACGTGCCTTTTTAAGAACTGCCTTTGTAAGTTGGCCTTGTAATTGTGAATTATATGACTGACTCATAAGGAGTTGGTGGATACAAAACTGAGCATTAGGCCTAAACATTGGTTGTTGAAACTGCTACGTTTGTTGGAATATAAAAACAACTAGGCAGCAACATAATTGGCCCTTACTGAACACGAACAAACACAGAGGTCTTAATATATTATACGTTTGTTGTTTTGTTTTCTTCAGCTTTGTTCAAAATGGTTATAGTTGTTTAGAGTGTGACCTAACCATTTAGTTTTCATGACACTGTGTGCACACAGCACCCAGACCCGACCCAGCACCCAGACCCAACCCAGCACCCAGACCCAACCCAGCACCCAGACCCAACCCAGACCCGACCCAGCACCCAGACCCGACCCAGCACCCAGACCCGACCCAGCATCCAGACCCAACCCAGCCCCGACCCAGACCCGACCCAGCACCCAGACCCGACCCAGCACCCAGACCCGACCCAGCACCCAGACCCGATCCAGCGCCCGTGTTCACTTGACAAGCTTAATTTCTCCTGTGCCATATTTTCAAACAGGCCCTCCAGGGCAGCCAGTGATTCAGGCGGGCGGGCGAGCGGTGAGGCTTGGTACTGGAGCGTTTAATGTGGAGTGCTGGCTAACAAAGAACATAGTGTTGTAGCTGCCTGGTTCTGGGAGAATGGAGGAGAGCAATGCAGAACACTTTCTCTCCTTTCCACTCCTCTCCACAAACAGGGTGGAATGGAACACCACAACACTGCTACTGAAGCTAACCATTCACTTCTATCTCTTCCTTCCACTGAAAGTGCACCGTACCCATACAGTACCATACTGTACCCATAGAGTACCATACTGTACCATACAGTACCCATACAGTACCCATGCAGTACCATACAGCACCCATACAGTACCATACTGTACCATACAGTACCCATGCAGTACCATACTGTACCCATAGAGTACCATACTGTACCATACAGTACCCATGCAGTACCATACAGCACTCATACAGTACCATACAGTACCCATACAGTACCATACCATACCCATACAGTACCCATACGGTACCATACAATAGCATACAGTACCATACAGTAGCATACAGTAGCATACAGTAACATACTGTACCATACAGTACCCATACAGTAGCATACAGTAATATACTGTACCATACGGTACCCATACAGTAGCATACAGTAACATACTGTATCATACAGTACCCATACAGTACCATACAGTATCATACAGTAACATATTGTACCATACAGTACCATACCGTACCCATACAATACCATACAGTACCATACAGTACCCATACAGTAGCATACAGTACCATACAGTAGCATACAATAACATACAGTACCATACAGTAACATACTGTACCATACAGTAGCATACAGTAACATACAGTAGCATACAGTAGTATACAGTACCATACAGTAACATAATGTACCATACAGTAACATACTGCACCATACAGTAGCATACAGTAACATACAGTAGCATACAGTACCATACAGTAGCATACAGTAACATAATGTACCATACAGTAACATACTGTACCATACAGTAGCATACAGTAACATACTGTGCCATACAGTAGCATACAGTATCATACAGTAGAATTCAGTAGCATACAATAACATACTGTACCATACAGTAACATACTGTACCATGCAGTAGCATACAGTAACATACTGTACCATACAGTAACATACTGTGCCATACAGTAGCATACAGTACCATACAGTAGAATTCAATAGCATACAGTAACATAATGTACCATACAGTAACATACTGTACCATACAGTACCATACAGTAACATACTGTGCCATACAGTAACATACAGTACCATACAGTAGCATACAGTAACATACTGTGCCATACAGTAACGTACAGTAACATACAGTAACATACAGTACCATACAGTAGCATACAGTAACATAATGTACCATACAGTAACTTACTGTACCATACAGTAGCATGCAGTAACATACTGTGCTATACAGTACCATACAGTAGCATACAGTAGCATACAGTAACATAATGTACCATACAGTAACATACAGTACCATACAGTAACATACTGTGTCATACAGTAACGTAGAGTAACATACAGTAACATACAGTAGCATACAGTACCATACAGTAGCATACAGTAACATAATGTACCATACAGTAACATACTGTACCATACAGTAGCATACAATAACATACTGTGCCATACAGTAACGTACAGTAACATACAGTAACATACAGTACCATACAGTAGCATACAGTAACATAATGTACCATACAGTAACATACTGTGCCATACAGTACCATACAGTACCATACAGTAGAATTCAGTAGCATACAGTAACATACTATACATTGAGTGGAAGTTAAAGCGTTAGAGTTATTAGAGCACTTTGTAGGCTGGAGGAGCACTGTTATAGTTGATATTAGAGGAGAGGGTGTCTCTAGTTTAGTGTTCAGTAAAGGCAGTAGCAGTATCTAGATTGGGAGGTCTTAGAAGAAGGTTCTCTGTATCTCTCTTATTCACTAGCATTGTTTTACAAATACTGAACAAAAATATAAATGCAAAATGCAACAATTTCAACAATTATATTATAAGGAAATCAGCCAATTTAAATAAATAAAAAAAGGCCCTAATCTATGGATTTCACATGAATGGGTGGGGGCTCAGCCATGGGTGGGCCTGGGAGGGCATAGGCCTACACACTTGGCAGCCAGGCCCAGACAGTCAGAATGAGTTTTTCCCCACAAAAGGGCTTTATTACAGACAGAAATACTCCTCAGTTTCATCAGCTGTCCGGGTGGCTGGTCTCAGACAATCCTGCAGGTGAAGAAGCCAGATGTGGAGGTCCTGGGCTGGGTTGTGAGGCCAGTTGGAGGCAACTTGTGGTAGAGAAATTAACAATAAATTATTTGGCAACAGCATGCCAATTGCACGCTCCCTCAAAATTTGAGACATCTATGGCATTTTGTTGTGACAAACTGCACATTTTAAAGTTGCTTTTTATCGTCCCCAGAACAAGGTGCACCTATGTAATGAGCATGTAGTTTAATCAGCTTCTTGATATGCCACACCTATCAGGTGGATGGATTATTTTGGCAAAGGAGAAATGCTCACTAACAGGTATGTAAACAAATTAGTGCACAACATTTGAGAGAAATTAGCTTTTTTTTGCGTACGGAACATTTCTGGGATCTTTTATTTCAGCTCATGAAACATGGGACCAACACTTTACATGTTGCGTTTATATTTTTGTTCAGTGTATTTTCCCTTTGTGCAGCGTAAACTACAATGATGACAGTTAAGGACACTGGGACTCAATGGCTTTAGCATATGGTCAGTTTTAACTGTCCCAGCAGGGAGGAAGAGGCGAGGAGGGGAAATGGTGATTTACACCAAGTGTATATAGACTTACATCATAGGATGAGGAAGATGATCAGTGTTAAAGCTACAATATGTAACTTTTTGGCAACCCAGCCAAATACACATAGAAATATGAGTTAGATCTTTCATTCTCGTTGAACGCATGTCTGTTCTATGTGCTCTTTTTCTATGCTTCCCGTTTTGTTTTTGCATCTTTTACTTTTGGTTTTGTACACCAGCTTCAAACAGCTGAAAATACTATATTTTTGGTTATTTCACAGCGGTTTAGATGGTACAATGATTCTCTACACAAAGACTGCTTGTTTTGTCACATAAAGTGAAATTAGGCAAACTATTAGAATTTTGGCAGCCAAGAAATGGCAGAGCAATTTCTGCATAGTGCATCTTTTATTATGATCTATTAAATGCATACTTTTGTCACCTTCTCTCACATTAGCAGGTTGTCTCTGGTCGGTTAACGACTCCAGAACTGTGTTTAAAAGTTTTGTGTCTCACCGGCCGGTGCAATGTGTATTTTTGTTCAAATAAGAAGGTGTTTTCTGTTTCTGTAGAGGTTTTTGTGTCTCGCCGGCCAGTGCAATGTGTATTTTTGTTCAAATAAGAAGGTGTTTTCTGTTTCTGTAGAGGTTTTTGTGTCTCGCCGGCCAGTGCAATGTGTATTTTTGTTCAAATAAGAAGGTGTTTTCTGTTTCTGTAGAGGTTTGCCAGAATCTACACATACAACTGACCAGGGAGGAAAAAGCTACCCGTGTTTAGTCTACAAGTCTCTTGCTGTCACTTCATAGTCAGATGCCTGTTTCTGTTTTCACTTTGTCTCTGGCCCTTACTCACAGTGTCAAATGTGCCCTACTCTCAGGAGGGACTCGACCTTAAACAGCTTTTCTCAACTGAACAATTATAAGGATTTAAGTGATAATAGTGATTAATGCAGAGTTGGATAAAACAAATATTTCATTAACATTTTCTTATAAAATCATGTTTTGAAGACGTAATGATTCTATATGAAAATGTAAATAAAATACATTTTATGAACACATTATTATAGTGTGGCTTCAACTATTATTATTTTTTTTTAGATTTATAATTTACGCTTTACATTGAGTAGCATTAGCTTGGTGTGGCTGTCATTGTGTCGTGTTGTGTGTATGGTCTTTATACATTCTCTGCTCCTGCTCAGATCCTGCAGAGGCTGAGCCACTATACGGTACTACCCCCTTCTCTTTCTCCTCTCCGTTCCTCTCTTTCTCCTCTCCTTTCCTCCCTTTCTCCTCTCTGTTCCACTCTTTCTCCTCTCCTTTCCTCTCTTTCCTGCTCCTCTCTTTCTCCTCTCCTCTCTTTCTCCGCTCCTCTCTTTCTCCTCTCCTCTCTTTCTCCGCTCCTCTCTTTCTCCTCTCCTCTCTTTCTCCGCTCCTCTCTTTCTCCTCTCCTCTCTTTATCCTCTCCTCTCTTTCTCCTCTCCTCTCTTTCTCCACTCCTCTCTTTCTCCGCTCCCCTCTTTCTCCTCTCCTCTCTTTCTCTGCTCCTCTCTTTCTCCTCTCCTCTCTTTCTCCACTCCTCTCTTTCTCCTCTCTTTCTCCTCTCCTCTCTTTCTCTGCTCCTCTCTTTCTCCCCTCCTCTGTTTCTCTGCTCCTCTGTTTCTCCGCTCCTCTCTTTCTCCGCTCCTCTCTTTCTCCGCTCCTCTCTTTCTCCTCTCTTTCTCTGCTCCTCTCTTTCTCCGCTCCTCTCTTTCTCCTCTCCTCTCTTTCTCCGCTCTTCTCTTTCTCTGCTCCTCTCTTTCTCCTCTCTTTTTCTGCTCCTCTCTTTCTCTGCTCCTCTCTTTCTCTGCTCCTCTCTTTCTCCGCTCCTCTCTTTCTCCTCTCTCTTTCTCCTCTCCTCTTTCTCCTCTCCTCTCTTTCTCTTTCTCCTATCTTTCTCCTCTCCTCTCTTTCTCCTCTCCTCTCTTTCTCCTCTCCTCTCTTTCTCTGCTCCTCTCTTTCTCCTCTCCTCTCTTTCTCCTCTCTTTCTCCTCTCCTCTTTCTCTTTCTCCTCTCTTTCTCCTCTCCTCTCTTTCTCTGCTCCTCTCTTTCTCCTTTCCTCTCTTTCTCTGCTCCTCTCTTTCTCCGCTCCTCTCTTTCTCCTCTCCTCTCCTCTTTCTCCTCTCCTCTCTTTCTCCTCTCCTCTCTTTCTCTGCTCCTCTCTTTCTCCTTTCCTCTCTTTCGCTGCTACTCTCTTTCTCCGCTCCTCTCTTTCTCTGCTCCTCTCTTTCTCTGCTCCTCTCTTTCTCCTCTCCTCTCTTTCTCCTCTCCTTTCCTCTCTTTCTCCGCTCCTCTCTTTCTCTGCTCCTCTCTTTCTCTGCTCCTCTCTTTCTCTGCTCCGCTCTTTCTCTGCTCCTCTCTTTCTCTGCTCCTCTCTTTCTCTGCTCCTCTCTTTCTCCTCTCCTCTCTTTCTCCTCTCCTCTCTTTCTCAGCTCCTCTCTTTCTCTGCTCCTCTCTTTCTCCGCTCCTCTCTTTCTCCGCTCTTCTCTTTCTCTGCTCCTCTCTTTCTCCACTCCTCTTTTTCTCCTCTCCTCTCTTTCTCTGCTCTTCTCTTTCTCCACTCCTCTCTTTCTCCTCTCCTCTCTTTCTCTGCTCCTCTCTTTCTCCACTCCTCTCTTTCTCCTTTTCTTCCTCCTTTCTCCTCTCCTCTCATCTCCTTTCCTTTGCTGTCCTCTCCTCTCCTTTGCTGTCCTCTCCTCTCTGACAACCTCCTGTGCTGTGAGTGTTACTGGGCTGGCTGGCTTTCAGGTGGCACAACAGTGCCCCCTAATGTTACCTTGTCTCTGTCTGGACAGAGAGCTCAGCTCTGCTCAGAGAGAAGGATGTGGTAAGAATAAGGAAGTCAGTAAGGTGCAGAGAACGGGCTGCTTCTCAACAAGGCAGATTGAACACAAGTCAAGGAGTCACTGTGTTGGATGTGCATGAGTGATGTAGGGTACAGTAGCTGTATTGGGCCTGAGACTTGTGTTCATATACATAGGTTACAGTAGATCATTGGAAATATGTCTGTTAGCCACTTAGGTGGATCCAATTCAATATAACGAGTGTGTCTGTAAACATTACATTATTTTTACTGATGTTTTTGAAGGATCCAATCCCTTCCTATATAGTGCCATGAGTGCAATGCAGTTTGTCACGTTCTCTAGGTGTCCCATGTATGGAAACTACCAATGTCTTCCACAGAGGTCATCCATCTTACCAGACTATTAATGTTTATCCTTCCTCTTGTCTTCCAGGTATCTGAAGTAGGATCCGAGAAACTCTTCACCCCCACTACACCCGAAGGTAAGATGTTGGTTACTATATTCACACTACATTTGGATGGGCAAAACAAACCATTCTCCCCTGTGTAGTCCACCATCATCCCTGTAGGTGACACGTCAATGAATATCAAGACAGTTTATTACATACCATTTATGTTTTCTGATTCTGAATTGATTGAGGACAAACCAGAACAGCTATATTTGCATATTTTCTTGCCTGGATGTGGAACTGTATTGGGACACCCAACCAAAGGCCTACGTATCTCCCCTTCCCACACCAATATTCAAGCTCATTAGAGTGGATTTGCAGGCTCTTTGCCACATGCTTCCAATCCACAAATGGGAACGTTCCCCAGGCTATACAAGACTTCTGACAGCAGGCTTGGCAGTAATGGCCGACAGGACAGAGGAGGGGGGAGGGCACTGAGCTTCTCAGTCAAGATAAACACAGGTCCTCTGGGAGGGAGTGGGCGAGGGGGAGGAGGGTAGGCGGGGGGAGTGCTGCACCTCGTCTCAGGTTGAATGGGGAGACATGTGGAGGGAAGGTGTGGGGTGAAGAACGGGATGGTAGGAGGCCAGAGAGGTCAGGGCAGTCCCCTGGCTGATGAAGGATAGCAGCATGTAGCTCATGTCATGTCCCCCCAGGGCAGGAACCAGACCCATTAACAGATGCAGCATGACAGCTATTTCTGTAAAATGGGGCAATTTTCTGGAGGAGAGAGCGAGGCTAGCTTGCCTTGGATAGAGTAGGTCCCAGCCTGTGTTATGCCTGAACACAAACCGTACAGAAAGACTCAGAAGGACCACTCCAGACATTACAGTGATGAGGTCATCATTTTTATAACAACCAGGATACATTACGTGTCTAGGCCTATTTATTTAGTGTCTCCACTGTTGTCAATTTAGTGTCTCCACTGTTGTCATTGAAGATTGTTGTTGTAAGCCTAGGTGTTGTTTCACACACACACACACACACACACACACACACACACACACACACACACACACACACACACACACACACACACACACACACACATATATATATATATATACATATATATATATATATATATATATATATATATATATATATATATATATATATATATATATATATATATATATATATATATATATATATATATATATATTGTCGTGATGTTGTATTAGTTAATGTGACGACTGTTGCTCATCGAATGAAAAAAGGTTTCTAATTGCGTGATTAACTGAATCAAGCAATTATTAACTCATTAACTTGGGGAACCATGGGAAAATTTGTTTTATTGAGGTTCTATTTCCCAAATTAATTCAAAGAATATCAGAATATCGATTTTACAACAACAGCTAATTATTCAGTTACCTCTACAGTCTCGTTCTGAACGTCGCATAATCCGTGAATCTGCACGGACCCGGGTCTCACCAATGAGTTCGTACCACACCAATCTTAGTTGAGTATTTATTTACTGGAAAACTAAAATGATGATAAAAGATATACATACAGAAAAACACATTCCAGGCTATTGATTATGGCGCGTCTTACCCAAAATGGGGATTTAAAAGAGAGAGAAAAAGAGAAAGTACACGAGAGAAATATACATTTGGGTGAATTTGTCAGCTATGCTTATTCTAACCCTAGCCTTGCCCCAAGCTGCCGCTCTTATGGGTCAGAATATAATGATGTAATTACGTGGGGAAGGTCTCCGTGGGTTCTCTGCGTGGACCGTTCAGGCTAATCAATGACGCACTTCTCTGGCGCGCCTTTCTGGTCGTCCTCACGATGTCAGTGTCCTTTTGGCTTAGGAGTCTGTTCCCTCGCCCTTGCTCTGGAAGGGCTCTTCTGAGGACAGACAGCTCTGTAGCTCAGAGCTCACAGCGTAGGAATGAAACGGTGTAGATACCACGATTCGATGGGGAGTGGAGGCTAGGGGGTTCGACTCGAATTCACCCGCTTAGACACAGTTACTCATCCGTAGCTTGGGTAGAAAAAGATTTCTTTGTCTTCAAACTTGTGTTGCTTTTTGGGTTCGTTGACTTTTTAGATCTCGGCTGCAGCTTGGGTCACTTAGTCTTATCTGTAAATTCATCACACACAGGTTTTATACCCTCGGGTCAGAAGTGGGCGTAATCGCCTTTAGGGCAATTCTATGTGCGTACCAAGTTATTTACTCAAATCCAATTTTAGACAACTAACAACTAACACATTTCATCTTTACCAAAACATTCTCTTTGATTTGGACATTTTCCATACAACGTACAATGTATAAACATCAAACATATACTAGGTAAACTGTTGACGTTACAATGTTTTCGTAATAACGTCATCTATTAACCTTTAATAACAAAACAATAATGACATACATTTTCATATTCCATCTATCGTCATGACCACCATTGTGGCTGACGGAAACCATTGTTCCAAAGTCCCTTTATTTCATGTTTAATGTTCCGAGGCTGGTTCTCCATAGTAACAGGACAAAAGGAATTTGTCTGTGGCCTGAGATTTACCAGGGGCGTGAGGGGTCATAAAACCCCCACATCTTCAGACCCCTAGATCTCTCCTCCTCTGTTGGGGTTGAGAGATACTCTGTAGGTTTGTGGTCTCCTGTAACCTGACCTGATCAGGACAGTCATGACAATATATATACTGTATATACACACACACACACACACACACACACACACACACACACACACACACACACACACACACACACACGCACACATGTTGACTCTCTTCCCCATCCAAACGGGAAAGGGCCTAGCTGTGTCAGTGGGCAGCGAGTCTTGGTGAAATCCTGCTAATGTGAGTCCCATCCCATGACCCATGCACATCAGGCTGGCCCAGAGATTAGGACTGGACAATTACAGATAGATCCGAGCAATCCCATCAGAGCTTGTTTGTCACAGCTGGGATCAACACCAATGTGTGTGAGTGAGTGTGCGAGTGTGTGAGTGTGTGAGTGAGTGAGTGAGTGAGTGTGTGAGAGTGAGAGAGTGTGTGAGTGTGTGAGAGAGTCAGACACCAGCAACAAGAAGGGCACCGGATTAGGATGAAATGGAAAAGCCAGAGAGATGGTTCTGTCTGGATCATCCGATTAAGTGATGAGTGAGAAGTTATTATCATGCTCGTTGCTACCATTACACGTTGTTGTTTTGTACTGTAACATATCCTAGTTTTAGGTCTTCTGTGTGTGTGGTTCATACGTGTGTGTGAGTGAGTATAAGTGTGTGTATGGGTTAGCCAGGCCTGTGTATAGAATGCAGAGCAGCCTGAGGACTGTTGTCCTCTAGTTCACCATACAGAATATCTATGTGACCCATTACCAGTCTATTACCAGTCTATCTCTAGACCAATCTACACCCTCTCTCCACTCAGCCTCTGATCATTGGGACTGCACAGCTATTGGCTCCAAGAGATTGGATGCACTTACACACACACACACACACAGACATACACACACACACACACACACACACACACACACACACACACACAGTTGGTATAGCACTGAAAGTGCTAATGAGCATGTCACGCCCTGACCTTAGAGAGCCTTTTTGTGTCTCTATTTTGGTTTGGTCAGGGTGTGATTTGGGTGGGCATTCTTTGTTCTTTATTTCTTCTTTTCTGGCCGAGTGTGGTTCCCAATCAGAGGCAGCTGTCTATCGTTGTCTCTGATTGGGGCTGCAGGGTAGCCTAGTGGTTGGAGTGTTGGACTACTAACCAAAAGTTCAAATCCCCGAGCTGACAAGGTACAAATCTGTCGTTCTGCCCCTGAACAGGCAGTTAACCCACTGTTCCTAGGCCGTCATTGACAATAAGAATTTGTTCTTAACTGACTTGCCTAGTTAAATAAAGGTAAAAAAAATAATAATAATTAGGCAGCCCTTTCTCTCCTCCTGTGTGGGATCTTGTTCTTTGTTTGTGTGCAGGTAGTTTGCACAACGAAGCTGTTCCGTCGTTGTAATTTGTATTGTTTTGTCTTTTCTAAAGTTTCACTTCGTTAATAAATTATGTGGAACTCAAAGAACGCTGTGCCTTGGTCTCATCCTTCCGCAACACCCGTTACAGGGCAGGTCTACTTCTTCCCTCGTATTAGTCATTAGAGGAGAGGTATTATCACCAAATTGATGGAATGGTTTAGGACTATTAGAAGACTGGACAGTCCAACATAGTAATCAAATCAAATGTAATTTGCCACATACTCCAAACACAACAGGTGTAGACTGTACTGTGAAATGCTTACTTACAAGCCCTTTCCCAACAAAGCAGAATTAAAAAGTAAGAACAATTTGCAAAGGGGAAAAAGGAATGAGTAAAACAATAAAATAACAATAACGAGGTTATATACAAGGAGTACCGATACTGAGTCAATGTGCAGTGGTACGAGGTCGTTGAGGTCATTTAGGTAATATGTAAATGTAGGTAGGGGTCGAAGTGACTAGGCAGTCAGGATAGACGATAAACAGAGAAGCAGCAGCGTATGTGAAGAGTGTGAAAGTGTGTCACTGTGGTGTCAGTGTGTGTGTGTGCATAAGTATGCATAGAGCCAGTGAAAAAGTGGGTCAATGCAAATAGTCCAGGTAGCCATTTCATTACCTGTTCAGCGCTCTTATGGTTTGGGGGTAGAAGCTGTTCAGACTTGACACTCCGGTACCGCTTGCCATGCGGTATCAGAGAGAACAGTCTATGACTTGGATGGCTGGTCTTTGAAAAATTTGAGGACCTTCATCTGACAGTGATGTACTGGGTCGTACGCACTACCCTCAGTAGCGCCCTATGGTTGGAGGCCAAGCAGTTGCCATACCAAGCTGTGATGCAGCCAGTCAAGATGCTCTTTCTTGATGCTACCCATCTCGGTACCGGGATAATTGTCATCAGCAACCGCTGAATAGCATAGCGCCACAGTCAAATAAAATTACTAAAAAATATTCATATTCATGAAATCACAAGTGCAATATTGCAAAACACAGCTTAGCTGTGACTAGGGTGGGCATTCTATGTCCTTTTTTCTATGTTTTGTATTTCTATGTCTTTGCCTGGTATGGTTCTCAATCAGTGACAGCTGTCTATAGTTGTCTCTGATTGAGAACCATACTTAGGTACCCTTTTCCCCCCACCTGTTTTGTGGGAAGTTAACTTTGTCTTTGTTCAGGGCACATAGCCCCAAGCTTCACGGTTTGGTTCATGTTCTTCATTTGTCGGCGTCATTTTGAATAAAGAAATAATGTACGCTTACCATGCTGCACCTTGGTCCAGCTAGGTCACGAAAATCAGAAAAGCAATCAAAAAAAATCGTTTACCTTTGATGATCTTTGGATGTTTTCACTCACGAGTCTCCCAGTTACACAACAAATGTTCCTTTTGTTCCATAAAGATTATTTTTATACCCAAAATACCGATGTTTGTTTGTCGCGTTATGTTCAGAAATCCACAGGAAAGAGCGGTCATGACAAAGCAGTATATTCCAAATAATATCCATAATGTCCACTGAAACATGTCAAACGTTTTTTATAATCAATCCTCAAGTTGTTTTTAAAATATATATTCGATAATATATCAACCGAGTGTGTAGCTTTTTCAATAACAGTGGGAGAAACAATGGCCGCTTTACTCAGTTGCGCAAAACTCACTCTGAGAGCCCCCACCTATCCACTTACGCAATGTGATCCTTCACGCTCACTTTTCAAAATAAAAGCCTGAAGCTATGTCTAAAGACTGTTGACACCTTAGGGAAGCCATAGAAAATGAATCTGGTTGATATCCCTTTAAATGGAGGATAGGCATGCATAGGAACACAGAGGTTTCAAAATAAGAGGCACTTCCTGATTGGATTTTCCTCGGGCATTCGCCTGCAATATCAGTTCTGTTATACTCACAGACAATATTTCTACAGTTTTGGAAACTTTAGAGTGTTTCCTATCCTAATCTGACAATGATATGCATATTCTAGTTTCTGGGGCTGAGAAATAGGCAGTTTCAAATGGGTACGTTTTTTAGCCAAAATAACAAAAATACTGCCCCCTACACGCAAAAGGTTAATGGTGCAGCTGTATACATTTTTGAGGATTTGAGGGCTCGTGCCAAATCTTTTCAGCCTCCTGAAGAAGAATATGTGTTGTTGTGCCCTCTTCACATTGGTGTGTTTGGACCATGATAGACCATTAGTGATGTGGAGACAGAGGAACTCAACCCACTCCACTACAGCCCGGCTGATGTGAATGGGGGCGTGCTCGTCCCTCCATTTCCTGTAGTCCACAATCAGCTCATTTGTCTCGTTGACGTTGAGGGAGAGGTTGTTGTCCTGGCACCACACTGCCAGGTCCTCTGACCTCCTCTGTATAGGCTGTCTCATCGTCGTTGGTGATCAGGCCTACCAGCGTTGTATTTGGTCCTGGGAGTTGTTCAGTCCCAGTGTCCTTAGCTTAATGGTGAGCTTGAAGAGTACTATGGTGTTGAGCGCTGAGTTGTAGTCAATGAACAGCATTCTCACGTAGGTGTTCCTTTTGTCCAGATGGGAAATGGCAATGTGGAGTGCAATAGAGATGACATCATCTGTGGATCTGTTGGGAGTGGGTCCAGGGTGTCTGGGATGAGGGTGTTGATGTGAAAAGCACTTCATGGCTACAGATGTGAGTGCTATGGTGCAATAGTCATTTAGACAGTTTACCTTAGCGTTTTTGGGACAATGGTGGTCTGCATGAAACATGTAGGTATTACAGACTGGGTCAGGGAGAGTTTGAAAATGCCTGTGAAGACACTTGCCAGCTGGTCAGTGCATGCTCTGAGTATGTGTCCTGGTAATCCTTCTGGCTATGCGGCCTTGTGAATATTAACCTGTTTAAAGGTCTTACATTGGCTACGGAGAGCGTGATCACACAGTCGTCCAGAACTGCTGGTGCTCTTATGCATGGTTCGGCTTTGCTTGCCCGTCACACAGGTTGGTGGCACCTTAATTGGGGAGGACGGCTCCTGGTAATGGCTGGAGCTGAATGAGTGGAATGGTATCAAATACATCAAACATATATAGTTTCCATGTGTTAGATTCCATTCGCTCCGTTCCAGCCATTATAATGAGCCGTCCTCTGATCAGCAGCCTCCACTGTATACAGGACGGATGTTACCTAACTATCAGAGTTGTTTCTCTTTAGCTTCGTTGTGAACTTCCTGAGAATTATTGATTTCCTGTAGGTTGGTGTGTTCAAGGAGAAACTGTGTGAAGTCTTAAAGTCTTCTGCGGAGCTTTGGGACGTTGCATTTTTTGAAAGAGATCTGGTTGCAGTTCAGAGTTGACTTTTTTCAGTTCTTGGAAGGCGAATAAAAAGCTAAATGTAGCAGCTGAGCACATATGGGTCCTGCCACCAAGAAAGGATAAACATACTTTGTGGGTTCTTATGAAACTCAAGCAGAGCTCCTTTTGAAAGGGAGTGACTTACCACCTACCTACCAGAGACTGGAAACACGAGACCCTAGTGAGAGGAAATGTCTGAGAGGATAGCATTCCCACTCTCTCACTCTCACTTTCTCTCACTTTCTCTCTCACTTTCTCTCTCACTCTCTCACTTTCTCTCACTCGCTCTCTCTGTGCCTGGGAGTCAATTTTGTTGTGTCTCCCGGGGTTTTCCGGTGAGTGTCTCGACAAACCTATTTTGGTCCTTGAGGCAAACCTGGGGCATCTTGGGATAGGTGGGGGAGAAAGACTGGTGAAAACCCATTTCTGAAGTGGATTTGTGCCCTTGTAATCCTGATTAATTTTGACCTGTTGTGCTCATTTTAAACAACACATTACAGTAAGCGTGAACACAGCGAGCTCCAGGCGAAACCAGAAGCTTAGCGGCTTTGGGAGGCTTATGAACAGCAGATGGCATTTTAAGCTGGACTTAATAAATTGTTTCCATTAAACTTACCGGCCCACACATACTGGATTAGGCGAGCGGAACAAAGGAAGGAGGAGTGTGAGCAGAAGGAAAAAACACAATTGCCACCACCACACACGATTGACTCACCTTTTAACTCTCATTGTGGCCACGGTCAAAGGTGGGACAAGTCTTAGGCTACTACTGCTAGAGTCACAGAGGTGGACGCCACTGTAATTGGATGTAGGGATGAACTCATCAAGAATGTCAGAGAGTATTTTTCTTAATTGATGCGAGGGTAAACAAATAAACAAATGGATAAACCCTTTAGCTTCTCCTGTGGAGGATTTAGCCTTGTTTATCCTTACCTGTTAATATATAAACACCATATAACACAATGTGGAATTCAGAATAGCTCTCAGTATCTTTTGTATTCTTCATATCCTGAATTCTCAGTACCATTGTTGAGAATCCATTCCTTGCAGGGCTGAAGGATGAATACACCCCCTCCCCTCCTCCTAAGAGCTCATGGTAGCTCTCTAAGCTCTCATTATGTGCTACACGGCCTAGGGTCCCCGCGTCGAATCGCTAATCAAGCGGCCTGTCTGCACTGCAGCTCTGCCTGACTCAATAGGTGCCGAGTGCCCTTTGTTCCTGAAGGCTGCTGTTTGCTGCATGTCAATAGCAGGGCTATGGCTTCAGCTCTACTGGCTGGGTATACTCCACACACACAGCCTTCAGGATTATAGGATGGAGTCAGTTATAACTCCTGCGTACACAAAGGAAAATATAGAGAGGGGAGAGGAGAAGAGGTGGTGTGGGTCAGGGGCAGGGGAACCAGCAGATGAGAGTGTGTAATGAATCAGGCGGCTCTCCACTGGCCAGGTCATTGTGATGTATAGCTAACCTCAGCGCTGTGGCGGCACAGTGTGGGTTTTCACCATTAAATAATGAATAGAGGTTGACCCTTTGACCAGCTAATCAGCTTTGCAGGATGTTGAGTCTGAGTGGAGGAGTGGAGCGGGTGGGGAGGGAGAGAGAGAGAGTGACGGACTGGGTTGGGCAGAGCTGGGCTAGGGGGGCAGTGCTGAGCTAGCTGGAGGGGCTCAGCTTGGCTGGGGGCTGACAGGACGTGTAGTAGCGAGAACACAGGGAGGGCTGCAGGGGCTTTCTGTAGCCTACACAGGCAGATTAGAGGGCTGTATAAAAAGCAACCGTCACTGGGGAGGATTCTAAGCCTGGTAAACCTTACTGCGGTACCTACTCAGATTGGTTTGGCGAAGCGCAGCTCACTGGAAATGCTTTCTCTATCAGGGCCTGACGGCCTGTATTGTCAGAGCACTTATGTCTGGGCCTTATGCACACAGGCCACAGACAGACACTAATGTATGTGTGCTGTGTCATGGGGAGCTGGGTCACTCCAGAAGATCCATCCTGCTGCTGGATGTTCCGCCCATAGAATAGAATGATTATATTTCTATGGTTCCACCATTACTGTTATCCCCACACTACCACCTCTGTGGTTATTGTCAAGCCTGCGCTAAAGCTCATTTGTTTTCCTGATTCAATTTACATGTTTTAACAGGAGTAAATCCTTTCAGAATACCCAAGCCCTTAATATGTTTCTCCCTCCCTGTGCTGTCTGTCGTGTTCTCAACGCCAGCCGGGGGAAAACAAACAGTGGGAAAACAAACAATGGGAAAACCAAACAGTGGGGAAACCAAACAGTGGGAAAACCAAACAGTGGGAAAACAAACAGTGGGAAAACCAAACAGTGGGAAAACCAAACAGTGGGAAAACCAAACAGTGGGAAAACCAAACAGTGGGAAAACCAAACAGTGGGAAAACTAAACAGTGGGAAAACCAAACAGTGGGAAAAACAAACAGTGGGAAAAACAAACAGTGGGAAAAACAAACAGTGGGAAAACCAAACAGTGGGAAAACCAAACAGTGGGAAAACCAAACAGTGGGAAAACCAAACAGTGGGAAAATCAAACAGTGGGAAATCCAAACAGTGGGGAAAGCAAACAGTGGGAAAACCAAACAGTGGGAAAACCAAACAGTGGGAAAACCAAACAGTGGGAAAATCAAACAGTGGGAAAACCAAACAGTGGGAAAACCAAACAGTGGGAAAACCAAACAGTGGGAAAAACAAACAGTGGGAAAAACAAACAGTGGGAAAAACAAACAGTGGGAAAACCAAACAGTGGGAAAACCAAACAGTGGGAAAACCAAACAGTGGGAAAACCAAACAGTGGGAAAATCAAACAGTGGGAAATCCAAACAGTGGGGAAAGCAAACAGTGGGAAAAACAAACAGTGGGAAAACCAAACAGTGGGAAAACCAAACAGTGGGAAAACTAAACAGTGGGAAAACTAAACAATGGGAAAACCAACAGTGGGAAAACCAAACAGTGGGAAAAACAAACAGTGGGAAAACAAACAGTGGGAAAACCAAACAGTGGGAAAACCAAACAGTGGGAAAAACAAACAATGGGAAAAACAAACAGTGGGAAAAACAAACGGTGGGAAAACCAAACGGTGGGAAAACCAAACAGTGGGGAAACTAAACAGTGGGAAAACCAAACAGTGGGAAAACCAAACAGTGGGGAAACCAAACAGTGGGAAAAACAAACAGTGGGAAAACTAAACAGTGGGAAAACCAGAAAGTGGGAAAACTAAACAGTGGGAAAACCAAACAGTGGGAAAACCAAACAGTGGGAAAACCAAACAGTGGGAAAACCAAACAGTGGGAAAACAAACAATGGGAAAACCAAACAGTGGGAAAACAAACAATGGGAAAACCAAACAGTGGGAAAACAAACAGTGGGAAAACCAAACAGTGGGAAAACCAAACAGTGGGAAAACCAAACAGTGGGAAAACCAAACAATGGGAAAACCAAACAGTGGGAAAACAAACAGTGGGAAAACCAAACAATGGGAAAAACAAACAGTGGGAAAAACAAACAGTGGGAAAACCAAACAGTGGGAAAACCAAACAGTGGGAAAACCAAACAGTGGGGAAACTAAACAGTGGGAAAACCAAACAGTGGGAAAACCAAACAGTGGGAAAACCAAACAGTGGGGAAACCAAACAGTGGGAAAAACAAACAGTGGGAAAACTAAACAGTGGGAAAACTAAACAGTGGGAAAACCAAACAGTGGGAAAACCAAACAGTGGGAAAACTAAACAATGGGAAAACCAACGGTGGGAAAAACAAACAGTGGGGAAACTAAACAGTGGGGAAACTAAACAGTGGGAAAACTAAACAGTGGGAAAACCAAACAGTGGGAAAACCAAACAGTGGGAAAACCAAACAGTGGGAAAACCAAACAGTGGGAAAACAAACAATGGGAAAACCAAACAGTGGGAAAACAAACAGTGGGAAAACCAAACAGTGGGAAAACCAAACAGTGGGAAAACCAAACAGTGGGAAAACCAAACAGTGGGAAAACAAACAGTGGGAAAACCAAACGGTGGGAAAACCAAACAGTGGGAAAACCAAACAGTGGGAAAACCAACCAGGTGGAAACCAAACAGTGGGAAAAACAAACAGTGGGAAAACTAAACAGTGGGAAAACTAAACAGTGGGAAAACAAACAGTGGGAAAACCAAACAGTGGGAAAACCAAAGCGTGTTTTAGTTTGTTTCTTTATTAATCCTCTCAGTTATTATTGTTCATGATTATAGGAGAGCTTATGAGCTGCGTGATGTTTTTGGAGAAAGCATGTGTTATTGATGCTCCTTTTATTGATAGTACTAATGGTGTTTGTGCAGTAGTCTCTGTCAGAGAGATGAAAATAAATAGAGGGAGCGCTGCGAAGATAAGACGCGTGTTTAATTATTAATTGAGCCATTACTGAGAGAGATTGCCTTTTTTTGATTTAAGGCAGGAAGCTGGCTTCAGGGAGAGAAAAAGCTATTACAGAATTCCCAGCCTGCAATGCAGCTGTCCATCGCTCTGCCAATGCACTAGTGGAAACCTACACCCTGTTAAGCGGCCTTATTCCATAAATTCTTCTTCTTCAATATTTATAGCATTTAACATTACAATGACATTGTCATGTTCTATTTATAGAGAGCGGTAGGGAGGTCGGCGTGCCGACGGGACTAAGCCACAGCACCTTCCTGGTCGCTCTTCTGCTCTGGAAATCAAGGGATTTGCTAGGTTTATATTACAGTTCAGGAAATGATGTCAGACCACAACATACTACATTTGTCCTGTGTTTTTCTTCTTCTTCTAAATATGCTCTCTTTTTTTTCAAAGTCAATTTTCCAAGACAGAAACGCAAATTGATTCAGTCAATTCAATTCAGTCTTTTCTAGAAGGGCAATTAGTTCCCTTGTATTGTCAATGCTGATATGTCACACAATCCCTGAGTGGTTTGCTAGTTGCCCCTTTCATAGGGACTATTAGTTCATTAGACAACTGCTTCCTCTGTGCAAGACCTCGCTCTTTATGAAATATTAACTTAGCTCCAATGTAGAATTACACTGTGTTGAGTGGGGACTTTACGTCTGAACATTGGCCCAGACCAGATATTTTAGCAATTTCAGCTGGAGCGTGTTCAGTAGGCATGAAACGGATAAACAATGGTCCGAAACAGAGTGAAACCAGAAGGCTCTATCTTCACTTGTCCAATACGAAATGCTTGTTTTTGGTTTCCCTTGCAAAAAGTTTATTAATACAATACAACTCTAGACAAGAGCTACGTTTTAAAATGTTTTGTTACCTTGTGCCCTAACGATCACAACCCAGTTATAGTAGCATCCTTTGAAGTCATGCCAGTGCAGTGCCAGTCTTCCTGTCCTTAAAGGGCACTGCCAGGCTTTCAGGAAACCCAACACCTGTCCATCATCCTTATCACCGGCTGTCGTCCATGTCAGTGCCAGTGGGTGGTGCAGGGCTGTTGTGACAGAGAGTGGGATTGTAGTTGAAGGCTTTGTGATTAGGCCTCTCTCTGTGCAGCTGTCTCACTGGTTCATTGACTGAGTATGGATCCAGCTATAGTGCTGCTGGAGAGACGGCACTAAACAGCTAAGGGAACAATAAGGGAGCAAACATCTAATGGAGCAAATTACTAAGAAGTCCCTTGTGACCGTCACAGCTCTTTTCTGGGAGGTGGTTTATGAGGGCTGTGTCTGATCATGCTGCTGCATAGCATATTGTTCAATATTATTTTATTCATTTATCATCTCAGCTGTGCTTCCTATTTCAATACAGAGTGATGGGATAGTGAATATGAGGTTTACTACATCCTCATACTCTTTATCTAGTCTCTGAAGCATAAAAACTGTTTAGTGCCTAACCACCGAGCAGCCTGAGCAGCAGAGGCAGACAGTGCCTCCTCCTCCTCCACTCAGAAAGAACAGAAGAGGGTGAGTTGTTTCAGTGGCCATCTGAGGACTGCTTGGCTCTATCAGCCATTCCCCCGGCTAGCCGAAGACACCGTCCGGGGGTCAGGGTTAAATGATAAACTGCAGCACGGCCCTCCCGTCTTTATTTTCCGAGTGTGTGATTCTCATCACCTTTACACCTCCCATGTGTAAACTTCTGCCATCAGCAGCGCTGCGCAACAAATCAGCAAAACAGAGGCAGACTTGCTGCAGCTGTGACCTCGTGGTGACACTTTCTTACACCTCGGCTGACATTTCTATTTGTGGACACTTCACATCACGACCACGCTCGGATGAGCCCGCCGCACACCACGGTACTGAAGCAATAAGGCACGCTCGATGAGGAAACGCGAAGCAGGCCCATTTAATAAATGATCTGCTCATGTTTGCAAGACAAGAGGGTGAGATATTGTTTAATATAACGTTTGTTAGCTAACGTTTTCTCTGCGGCAGCTGGCCACACACTTTGAGCAGAGAGAGTGTGGCTGGCTAATATTGGGGATGAACTCCTTTGTCCTCCCTCAGCAGCTGAGAGTATAGACAGGACATAGAGATAGTAGAAACAACCCAGCCCAACACTACTTAGCTATGGTCTTCCACTGCCCCGGGCCTCTAGCTTCTTTACACTCTCTACACTCATAGAAAAAAGGGTTCCAAAAGGGTTCTTTGGCTGTCCCCATAGGAGAACCCTTTTTGGTTCCAGGTAGAACCCTCTGTATAAAGGGTTCTACATGGAACTCAAAATAGTTCTACCTGGAACCAAAATGGTTCTACCTGGAACCAAAAAGGGTTCATCATAGGGTTCTCCTTTGAGGACAGCAAAATAACCCTTTTAGGTTCTAGAAAGCACCTTTATTTCTAAGAGTGTAACTATCTCACTGTGGCATGGCTAGGCTGTGCCATCAAAGGGTTCCTGATGATGGAAAGGCTCATTTGGAGATAATCTGCTCTCCCCTGCAGCCATCTTGTGAGGCATAAGACCACTCCGTCACATAGACAGAACACTCTCATCTCCATGGAAATGAGCCACCAACAGCACGGCAGCTTCCATTTTTTCCGTGACCGTTTCAGTAGGGGGCTGTGGCACCACTCATCTGAACCCAGTATAATAATCTCCTTCTCCAAGAGAAAGACAATCAGCTGCAGCATAGGCAGAGGTATTTGCGTTGTTTTGGTTGGGAAATGCATGATGGTTATCTTATCTCTAAAGCTAGTCAGCCTTGAATGTAATGTAATGTGTGTGTGTGTGTGTGTGTGTGTGTGTGTGTGTGCGTGTGTGCGTGCGTGCGTGCGTGCGTGCGTGCGTGCGTGCGTGTCAACTCTTTCGTCCTAGCTCCAGTTGTTGTGTGAGTGTTTTCAGCTGCTGTGTTTTGTTTGAAGAAGATCCCAGCTGTGTGCTTTTAGCACATCTGCATTGTTCATTCAGAGCCAATATTGTTTGCAGATGAGGCTGTAACTTTCATTAACATAGTCAGATAGTAGGTGATTGTAGCCAAACAGGATAATGTACAATCACTGGCAGAGGACAGTCGGCAGTTGAGATGGATATTACTAACATGCTTGTAATGGATTTGACGTTTTGGGAAGCAGTTCACACATGCTTAGAAAGAGTAGAAACCCGTAGCCAAGAACAGGATGGACATAAAAGGGTTTAAATTCCATGACAGGGAGGAAAACATCCATACTCCATACGCTGACGGAGGGGGCATGCCAGAAGGATGCTGTGTGAGATGAGAGTCCACGCTAGGGAAGCATGAGTCCAAGCAAACAGAAATATCAGCCGTGGCATAGGAAGTATTTTCATAAGAGTCGGGTGGTCCACTTCTGGTGTTTGTACAGTACACTAGCTCTCCATCATGTGGCGACATAAAGTTAGTGTATGTGTTGCTGTCAGTGCTCACTTTAAGACAGAGCCTCTCTGTCTGCTACCTCACAGCAGGCTGAGACTACAGACTACAGCATTCTCTGCTCCAAAGAGCACCACACATGTAGGGTTAGTAGTGATAGACCCCGGTAATTAGCCCTGAACTCAACACATGACCAAATGAGTAATGAGATATGCACCACTGAGGAGAGTTGTGCTCAAATCAAACTTCATATTTTACCCCCGCATGGCCTTGCCAGCGTTATTAATCGCTCTCCATGTTTTGTTAAGAGAGACAAGCGGTAATTGGTTCAGACACGGGGTCTGCTGTTTGGCTGTTGGTTTTGGCTACCGCTGGTATTCCCCATTCTGCGGTTCTGGGCCCGGTCGGCTCTGACTGGCCCACTAATGGCTGCTCACTCTAATGCCCTATTCAGACACCCAGAGAAGCAACTAGAGAGCCTGTTATTCTAGTGCTGCTGTGGAGAGGAGGAAGCAGCAGGACTGAGAGACCAGTGCTGTTTGCTTTGGGTAGAAATGGAGGAGAGTAGAGACAGAGTTCTACATCACCTAGGGAGCACTGAGCACCAGTTATCACTACATAGGTCAACTATTTTACACAGACACACATGCCTTACAAATAGATGTAATGGTCTTGAGATAGTTGGATGCTTTTTGGTTTCTTTACAAAGGACTTCATCCAGATGTGCGGTATGGCCAGCCTAAGGTTTGGAGTGGGTGTGTTGACTGAGTGATAGACTAAGTGGATGCAGTGTTGTGCTGGGGAGCACAGGAGGCCCTACAGGAGGCCCTGTAAACCAGCTGTAGTATAGTGCTGTGTGTTAACAGTATTATCAGCATAAGCCCACTGTAACGCCAGGCTAATCTTGGATCAGGTGCGTCAGAAACAGAGGTAGAGGGGTCAGGGTCTTCAGAGAGGATGAGCCGTCTGTGCCTCAACCCCTTTAAAGCTAATAAAATACACTTGAGACACTTTTAGCACAAGCATTTACACACAATCAACTCAGAGAGAGAGATACCTCAATCTGGTTTTTGTCTTTCCCATCCAGAGGTTTAAGACAGCATGCAGATGCTACAGGTACTGTGAAATCATCATCAGATAATAGTCAAGTATTTGATTTGTTCTACTTCAGCTTGCCGTGTGTAACAGTGAGCCAGAAGCTCCTCCAGTTGTTTAGACCGGTTTCATCTCCTGAATCAGAGTCCAATTTCTCCCTTGGCTCCAAATCCCCCAGCCGTCACACCTTCTCCTTCTCTGTGCTCAAAACAAATCAATTATTCTCTGCACGTAGAGCAGTAAAGTGAAATGCTACAGCTCATATCAGTTTTGAAACTGACTAACATGGCTACTCTGGTGCTGCCGAGTGTTGGCCCAGTTCCTCAGGCGCTGTCAGCACAAAGTGTGTGTGTGTGTGTGTGTGTGTGTGTGTGTGTGTGTGTGTGTGTCAGTGATGAGAGCAGACAGAGTTGTGTGTCCTGCAGCAGGGAGTCAGCCCACAATAGCCCCACAGCTCATGGGCTTGTCTCCATTAGTTTTCTTGACATGACTTCCTGCCCTCTGCTCCCTCTCTCCTCTCCTCTGCCTTATTAACTTCCCCTCTCTCTCTCCCTCCCTTCTTCCCTCCTTCCTTTCCTCTCTCCCTCTGAATGCGTGTTTATGGCTCTCTCTCTCCCTCTTGCTCTTCATGGCAGCACTCTAATCAAGAATGATGGATTGGGTGCTAGGAGGCACTGGGAGTGTTTGCTAACCTGATACACCAGCGTATTCTCACCCCTTTTGTTGTCTGTGTGGAGGACATGAGGGATCCCAAACAGTGGAGGAGGCTTTGTGTGTCTTTCTAGTTCAGCTCTGCATGAGAACTAGTCTAAACATCTGCACCTTAGTCTTATAACTACATGGAGGGAAAAGGGTATTTGATCCCCGCTGATTTAGTACGTTTGCCCACTGACAAAGAAATGATCCGTCTATAGTTTTAATGGTAGTTTATTTGAACAGTGAGAGACTACTTAAGTCAATTACTTATTTCCCTCATTAAAATGCAAATCAATTTATAACATTTTTGACATGTTTTCTGGATTGTTTTGTTGTTATTCTGTCTCTCACTGTTCAAATAAACCTACCATTAAAATTATAGACATATCATTTCTTTGTGTGCCTCTCTGTGTGCCATTTACAAACGTTCCCTCCTTCACTGTCTTCAACTCTGACTAATGAAGTGGAGCTATTTTCTATTTTCTGCTGAGATTTACTCATTTTGAATGTATGGCAATTAGAGGAGGAAAATGGCATTTCTCTCTCTCTCTCTCTCTCTCTCTCTCTCTCTCTCTCTCTCTCTCTCTCTCTTACTCACTCACTCACTCACTCACTCTCTCTCTCTCTCTCTCTCTCTCTCTCTCTCTCTCTCTCTCTCTCTCTCTCTCACTCACTCACTCACTCACCACTCACCACCACTCACCACCACCACCACCACCACCACTCACTCACTCACTCACTCACTCACTCACTCACTCACTCACTCTCTCGCTCTCTCATCTTCAACAGCTGTCCCGTCTCCATCTGCAGCACTAGCCTAATGGTTAAGCACCCCAGGAGCAGCTTAGCACTGGTTACACTGAACATAGTCCTCCTATAGGCAAGTTGATATCTATAGAGAAACAGCCCTCCAACCCCCCCTACCCTGGTCTGGTAGATAGTGTTGTTGCTAGCAGTACTGTTCCTCTTGTAGGGGATGAACAACAGTGGGTGTATTTATCATGGAAACTCATATTTAACAGACTCCTAGTGGTTTTATCTGAATCAATAAAAGTGCATTCTTCTTATTCTGTTTGGTCCATTACAAACTGTATATATTTCATTTCCTTTCATTACCCATTAATCCTTGAATCATTCATTTTGTCTCAGGCATTGTATGTGTCCTGTGCACAAGCCCATCCAATAGGCATATGTCAATCTTTTGCATTTAGGAACTAGGCCTATCTGTTTCTGTGAGCATATATTTACTCTGAAAAACTGTGATTTATAGGCTAGTCTTTGTGATTCTTGGATGAGTGCGATGTGAGACATCTGTGTGGAATTTCAATTGGAAGCAGGAATGCATTGGTGAAGGGTAGACCATTGACAAGCTCTAATGAATACATACTGTATGTATTCAGGCAGCAATCTAAAGCCTTTGATCATTGGAGACCGTAGAGACTCGAAGGCTGGGCATGCAATAACACCAAGGTAAAACATGGAAACATTACAGAAACATGCAACAGTTGATGGATGATCTCATTCTAACTGATGACATTGTTCTTGTTGTTGAAAAAAAACTATGTTTTGTTGTTGTTATAAAAGCAACATTTTTAATCATTTGGATTAAACAGGTGGGAATCTACATCAATATCTTGACTAAAACCCACAGTCCAATTCAAAGCGAATTGACACAATTATCTTGAAAGCACTTGACGAAACACAATCTAGCAGAAAATATTTATCCTACCCCTTCATGGTTCTGAACGGCTATGGCCGCAAACGACAAAACATTGAAAACCTTGACAAATAGTGAAGAGCTGTCAACCTCCCAATTGTTGCTTTGCTTTTGGGGTCGAGAGGGGAGAACAGTGAGGCTATATATTGAAATAGATATCAGAGTGGAGAAGACAAGTACACAGGCTCTTTCAGCTCCCTGTCATGCCACTTGGGATCTGTTGAAGGATTTTCATTCAGCCATTTCCTTCCATTGAGAAGTAATCAGTCACTGAAAGATAATACTATATCCACTTAGTGACATGTGGGCTCATTGCAGGTTCATTCTTGAACTGGTGTGGTGGAGTACCTTTATTTACATTTTCAAATCCCCAGAAAAAAAGCATATCCTAAAAACACATCTCTGCTGAGACCTGAAGCTTGGAGGTCTTGTTTTCCTGTCCTGTTTTCCCCTCTTTTCTGTGTGGTATGTAAACCAGCTGCTGGTCTCAATAAAGCATGCTGTCCTGCAGGGCAACAAAGCAGTATTGTTGAGATTGCTAAGGCATTATGCAAGCCTAAGTAAAGCTTCCACACAGCTAAAGAATTACAGCCCACACTGAGCTTTGTGGTGCCCTGTCGAGACTCTGAAAAGGTCTTGAAGGTATCGGAGAGGAAAGGCGGGGAGGCTTGGTTGGTTCATTGGTTGGTTTTCTCTCTCCACTGCTCCATGATGGGGAACAGGAGTCCAGAGCCTTTATTAGAAGTGGCAGGCGTTGTCTCCAGTCATCTAGGTAATTGCAGCGCTGCGTCCTCTCCTGTAATCAATCGAGACAGCTGCCGCCACTGCGTTCGAGTCCAGTAGGCGAGCGTGTCGTGCTAATTAATGGATTGATAAGGCTAGTGCGCTCAGCTCCACGCCGCACCGCACATCACAACTTCCTGAGATTTCCTTGAAGTTCATAGATGTTTCTCCCGCTGTCTGTCTGTCCACACAGTCCCCAGGGCAACTGCCATGGTCAGGGGTCAACAACGGTGAAAGGGGTCACATTCCAGACTGCAGGGTGGCCTGTGTGTGTCAGAGGAGCCATTAGACTTGAGCTTTATGTTGAAAGGCTGAAAGATGTCATCCGCCCTCTTTTCTTCAGGAAGTCTCAGTGGCACTGACCTCATACGACCCGAGGGGTTTTCAGATGAGGCTGGGAGTGATGGGTTTTAGGGTATGGGAGGGGGTGAAGGGGTCTTGTCCTTCTGGAACTCATTGTGACCAGAGTTTAATTAAAGTTTAGAGTGGAACAAGGGTCTAGTTTGGCCACCACTGAAGCAGAAATACATGGCTTGGGCCAGATTTTGTCCAGTCAGAACATACAGGCATCCATACTTTTATTAGTAAACCTTTATATTGACAGGGAAGTCCTACTGAGACAGATGAATTCAGATGAATTCTGGATAAATACATCAAACGTATATTCAACATACAATATACAAAATTACAACATTTTTTAACAGACACATTTATCAACATAGTGGTCTCTGATCATTTCTCTGAACTGACCAAGGGGGACCAGAACACCTCATCTCAGAGACCTCTGTGAGTTTTTACAAAAGGTGCTAATCTGCATCACCCCCTTCGACAGCAATCACGTGCCACAGGAGAAGATGGCATATGCCTGGTGCCACATATGTCCATGTGGATTTGAATCCAAGCCCAGCATGCAGAAACAGAGACACTGATTCATACCAGACAGGGCTGCCAGCCCAGCTCTTCCAAATTAACATTAGGTGCCCACAGTGGATGTGCAGGCTTTGACAGTAAACGTGTTACAGCTTCACACCCATCCCATTCTGTTGCCATCCGAGTCCTTTTGTCAGCTGCAATGGACAGAACTAATTGAAACACGCCAGCTGTCCCCACTTTCTACATATCTTGGCAGCTTCTCCCTGTTCATTTCCCATTAACATCTCTGAATGATTTCACAAAGCATTGCCTTGGCCTCCCACTAAATGTCATTCCAAACGCTCCCAGGCAGATTAAACAGTGTGAGGATGAAGAAACTGACCATCGCAAATTTCACTGTGATTTGATTATTAACATGACGATTTGCTGCTACTCAGCTAGCTGGCCTCCCATTCCCTCATTATCCTCCAAAATCATTTAGATCAAACCACTCCGCCTTTTTCTGTTTTTCTTCTTGTAACAGAATGTATCGCAGGCAGGCAAGCAGCAATGAGGTGTTGATTCCCAAGGCTGCATGGGTTTCCTGTCTCCTGCCAGTACCTGTTTTAGTCATTTTCCACAGCCACTCAGTCGTGAGCTAGAGGTAGCTAGGCCTTGGCATGCACAGACAGACGCTAGAGAGGTCAAAGAGGAAAAAGCTCAACGTTGTGAATTCCACTACTGAGAAACAGGAAAGTTTCCTGTTAGAGCAGTGCCAAGCTGGAAGGGAGATCAAGGTGGAGTGTGTTTTCTACAGAACCGTCTGCCTCCTCCAACTTCTTCAGGAGACTCCTCACTTTATTTATTTATTTTTGATATATCCTTTTTTTTGTGGACGTCCCTGTCTGTTCATGTTCTGGTAAAGTGATGATGTGATGTGAGCGAACCGCAGAGTTTGCCTTGTAAATGAGAACGCCCACCGGGCCCAGGTGACTGCGATGACTGGGGTGGCTTGGATCTCTTCTCTCTTTTCACAGCGCCAGGCTTCAATGGCCTCTGGTCATGATGGAGAGAATTTACATACCCCTATGTTCTAACTTTAAAACTTTATTTGCATACAGGTTTATTACTCCGCCTCTCTCTTGGTTGTACTGCATACATTGGCGGTGGTGGCTGTGGTGACCAGGTTATTCATACACCTCTCTGATTTGCATGAGTGATGGTTTGGTTTGCGACTGAATTAGGACATGATTTAGATATCTAATCCAGAGGGAGGTCGGGCTCGTATGCAGGTGGCCATCCCAGGTGGGCCTGAAATAAATGGCAAAGCGTTGACAAAGCGTTGACAAAGCGTTATGTTCTATTATTTTATCATCCTTCATTTGGGTATCTACTAAAGTAAACCAATATGTTTGGATGCAAAAATAGTAATTATATGCGCACACAGTAGAACTGCTTTGGCTCTCAATGGTCTGTTGTTGTTTCATTGAAATCCTCTTGTATTTTGTTCATTGATAATTGATTATGGACAACCTCTTATTCACAACCTATTCTACCCAAGAGGAGAGAGGTTTATGTGAAGTAAGTCATGCACGATCAGTCAATGGGAAATACCATTATACTCTTGGTAAAGTATTCCTTTTTAGGGCAATATCAGTAGAAATGGTACAGATAGGGAGGTTCAAGACCCTTGTAAGACATCACAATAAAATGGAGGAATGTATTGCAAAAGGAAATAGCAAAATTGTATATACTGGGAAAGATTGGTTAGTCTGTGGACATTGGAAGGTTGGAGTTAACATCAGAATGAATGATGGATTGGCCGCTGTGTGTGAAAATTTAGCACTTGAGGAAATTTGGAATATACTGTATGTATAATTATTTAACTTCATGTGTACCGTACATGTGGGCAAAACATTTTGTCCGTTAGTCTGCTGTAATCAGGAGCGGGCTGGTAGGTTAAAAATAAATAAAAGTAATGCACAACCTGCATTTACATGTAAAACATCCAAGACTCATCAACTATCAGTCAATCTCCTCAGACTGACATAATGGTCTCTCTCTGTGAGAGACATGGTGTCATGATGGACCACCTAATCCTTTATTGATGGCTCTGGTTGCTGGCAGCACAGACCATCTGCCCGCTCTGTCTCTCTGGATGCGTTCCAAATAGCACCCTTTTCACTATATAGTTCACTACTTTTAACCAGGGCCCATAGGGATATGTAAAGGGAATAGGGTGCAATTTGGAACGAACCCTGTCAGTGTAGAGGGAGGGATGGAGGGGAGAGGAGTGGTGGCCAGATGTTCCAAGGGGACAGAGAGGGTCAGATGTGAAGGGTGTCAGAGACAGGACAGCTGTGGAACGACCCCAGGGGTCACAGAGGTTACCCTCGTCCCCGATGGACACATCAGTCACAGAGGGGGTGTCCTGAAGTCTGTCGTCCATCTGGTGTCCCTTTCTCCCTCTCCATCTATCCCGCTTTCCCTCTCTTCGTCCATCCATTTGTCTCTCCATCCATTCATCCACCCCCTCCCTCCATCTATCCCGCTTTCCCTCTCTTCGTCCATCCATTTGTCTCTTCATCCATTCATCCACACCCTCCCTCCATCTATCCTCTCTTCGTCCATCCATTTGTCTCTCCATCCATTCATCCACCCCCTCCCTCCATCTATCCCGCTTTCCCTCTCTTCGTCCATCCATTTGTCTCTTCATCCATTCATCCACACCCTCCCTCCATCTATCCCGCTTTCCCTCTCTTCGTCCATCCATTTGTCTCTCCATCCATTCATCCACCCCCTCCCTCCATCCCTCATTCCATTCCTCCCTCCATCCCCTCCTCCCTTCTCTCAGTGCCACACCAAATCCCCAGAGTACGCAGGCCACGGGAACAACCATGGAAAGATCAATAGTGGCCTGAAATGTCATCTGGTGAACAGTGATGCCAACACTCCCCAAGGGAGTGTCAATGTCAAATTGTGCACTAACCGATGAATTGTCCCTGACCTCCCGTGCACTGAATACGGGAGTATCACTGTCTCCTCGAGCCCTAACCAGGCCTAGGACATACACAGTGGGGCTTTCCTCAAGCACTGCTTTTTCTCCATCTGTTCCATGTGTTTTCATGTTTTTGTACCCATGTTACGGCTTAATTTGAATGACTATCTCAGATGTTTATTGGTGCAGTTTGGCTTGCCTGCTGAATGAAGTTGTGAGATTTTTCAGGAAGATAACATTTTGTCCTGAGAGATGAAGGAGAAGTGTAAACCTGAAGGTTGTGATTGACTCTGGAACTACAGTTGACAGTCATCAGATTCAGTTGCGAGGTGAGCTGTTAGTTGCTTTGGGCGGTGACAGTATTAACAGTGAAATGGTGCTTTGGGCGGTAGGTAAGTATTACCAATTGAAATGTTCTTGTAACAGCATTAATCCCTGTGATGAAACATGTCAGAGAAGGATTCCTGTCACTTGGACACTACCAGGCCCTCGCTTTGCCATCAGACAAGAATACAATCTAAACTTGTTATGGGATTGGTACATTCTCAACAATAACAAACATTTTGTTCCATTGATGGATCACTTCTCATGTCTCTGTGTGTTTGCTGTAGGCATATGCTCAACACAGTATGAACCAGATAGTAGCTGAGGGCCATATATGATAGCATACCATGTTACCATCAGCCCCTAGGCATACCAGACAGTAATAGGGATATTGTAATGTGACCATAACACATTCACAATCAGATCCTACCTTTCATTAGAATGAGAAGGCAGAACCTGGCTGTGTGTGTGTGTGTGTGAAGTGTACGGCCCCTCCCTCGGCCTGGTCTAGTCTGGCAAACTGTTTTAATGAGGAGATAGAGAGTCTCAGGCTGACACATCAGGTCCCCCCTGCCTCCATTACACCCCATTATAATCATCATTAAGATAACCCACCACCGCTCATTGTGTCCTCGGTATTACAGCCTCAGCCGTCCTATTGGCTTCCTTCCTCCACAATGTGTCTCGGAAAGAGAGGGGTTTCCACGGCAACGTCAGCGAAGGGCGACATTTCGACAGATAATTATTTGCCTCGCTCTCATTTTCTCTCTCTGTCTCGCCCGTTCTCTCTCTCTCTCTCTCGGCCCACCCAGACAAGGAATCCTTATTTAAGACCCTTTTCATAATAAAGCCGTATTATTATACCCAGACCTGAATTCATTTGGAAAGTCGTGACACCTTTGCCTCCCCCGCTGCTCCTGTAAAGGCGAAGGGGGAACGTGTTTAAAATCTCCATACAGCGTTTTATTACCCTTTTATGGGCGTTAGAATCCTTGGAAGATTAAGCGGGTTCTATTAAGCCCTGGATATTCCAATAGGAGTCTGCCTGCTCTGAGGAGCTGAGCTCTCACTAGCTGCTAGAGGTAGTAGGCTAGCTCTCGTTTGGCACTGGCTGCTCTCTGCGGCGCTCTGAGACTCCCATGGAGCTGTTCAATTGAGGCTCTAGTAAGCCTTCTTGAATCTCTGCTGCATTAGAGGCAGAAGTTAGAGATGGTTAAAGGGCCATTCTGTCCCAGTCTGTCTTTCTTTCTCTCCCTCTATCTCAATGTCTCTCCATTTTCTCCTTCCTCTTTAATATTTGTTCTCTTTACTTGCAGGTTATATTTCTGTATTCAAAGTGATTCCACTTTCCAGCTGATTTGCTCATTTGAAAACTATATTTTAGGTTTAATGCTGCTACCACTGTCTTGGTTAGGCATATGCCATTCACCCTGCATTTTGTTATGAAGAGAGCTGACTGTGGTCAGGAAAACACAGTGAAATATGCCTTTATCACCACAAGCACTTGTCCTGTCAGCCACCATTTTCTCGAGCAGGGATTTTTGTCTATAGATTCCAATTAAAGCCAATTAAAGTTCTCTGTGGCATTATTTATTAAGTAGAAACATTGTAGCCCATTAAAATGTTATGCTCTTGGTACTGAATATGGAAATTCATTGGAATTCTCCTTGTTACAAAAGCTCCTTGTCTTCCCAGGGACCCAGATGAAGTAGCTGGCTGGGTTCTAAGTGTTTGGCTGTAGCCTACAGCTTTAGAAATCCCTTGAAAGATCTGTGGGGTGAAGACGCAGCAAGGCCATGATAAGGGGCCGTGATCTCTTTTCACAGCACAATTGAAACATAATTATTTCATGCCAGATTGTGTGCTCAGCAAAGCCCTGAATAGTAGTGGCATTTAACTTTAATTAGGTGTGATTTATTCATACTGACTGGATCGCTCGCAGAAATTGGATCATCTGATTATAGTCAAGCATGAAAATGACCTGATTAAACACTTCATAAAACCTAGGGAGGGAAAGAAAAAGGGATCCTTGGGTAGGAGACGTGTAGAGGCAGTACGGTGAGGGAGAGAGGGGAGGGGACAGGGGAGGCAGGCAGATACACTATATATACAAAAGTATGTGGACACCCCTTCAAATGAGTGGATTCGGCTATTTCAGCCACACCCGTTGCTGACAGGTGTATAAAATCAAGCACACAGCCATGCAATCTCCATTGACAAACATTGGCAATAGAATGGCCTTACTGAAGAGCTCAGTGTCCTTTGCAACAAGTCAGTTCGTCAAATTTCTGCCCTACTAGAGCTGCCCCGGTCAACTGTATGTGCTGTTATTGTGAAGTGGAAATGTCTAGGAGCAACAACGGCTCAGCAGCAAAGTGGTAGGCCACACAAACTCCCAGAACGGGTCCGCCGAGTGCTGAAGCATGTAGCGCATAAAAATCATCTATCCTCGGTCATCTGTTCTCACTACCGTGTTCCAAACTGTCTCTGGAAGCAACGTCAGCACAAAAACTGTTTGTCGGGAGCTTAAAGCAGCCGTACACAAGCCTAAGATCACCATGCCACGCTTCGGCTGGAGTGGTGTTAAGCTCGCCGCCATTGGACTCCGGAGCAGTGGAAATGCTTTCTCTGGAGTGATGAATCACGCTTCCCCATCTGGCAGTCCAACGGATGAATCTGGGTTTGGCGGATGCCAAGAGAACAGTACCTGCCCCAATGTATAGTGCCAACTGTAAAGTTTGGTGGAGGAGGAATAATGGTCTGGGGCTGTTTTTCATGGATCTGGCTTGTCCCCTTAGTTCCAATGAAGGGAAATCTTAATGCTACAGCATACAATTACATACTAGATGATTCTGTGCTCCTAACTTTGTGGCAACAGTTTAGGGAAGGCATTTTCCTGTTTCAGCATGGCAATGCCTCCATGCACAAAGCGAGGTCCATACAGAAATGGTTTGTTGAGATCGGTGTGGAAGAACTTGACTGGCCTGCACAGAGGCCTGACCCTTCAAACACCTTTGGGATTAATTGGAACGCCGACTGCGAGCCAGGCTCTGTGGCCAACCTCTATAATGTTCTTGTGACTGAATGGAACCAAGTCCCCGCAGCAATGTTCCAACACCTAGTGGAAAGCCTTCCCAGAAGAGTGGAGGCTGTTATAGCAGCAAAGCGGGAAGCAACTCCATATTAATGCCCATGATTTTGAAATGAGATGTTCGACGAGCAGGTGTCCACATACATTTGGTCATGTAGTGTATTAGTTTTTCTTTTTCTTCTGCACACATGGTTCTCAATAACAGTTAGACAGACACTTCTCTCAGCTTTTTCAGTACACCAGGCAAAGTTATATCTACATCCTCCCTTAACGTTCCTTGTCTCTTTGCCTCTGCAGGTGTGACGACGAATGAGAATCCAGAGTCCAAGGCTGTCAGCTCGGCCAAAGTATCAGGGCTCCAGCGTAGCCAGGAGCAGAGTAACGAGGTGTCCTTCACTCCGCGTGTGTCCAGCCCCACCCCGGCCTCCCCGCCTGCGGGCTCCCCTGCCCCCTCTGCCACCGCGGCAGCCCCCCCTCAGCCCCACCCAAGGGTGCGGCTCTCCTCCCCGCCCCCCCTCCTCATCAAGAGAGAGTCAGACCGGGCGCTGCCCATCCCCACCCCTCCCCTGCTGAGGGCCCAGCCCCACCCTCTCCAGGAGCACCGGGTCCCTGTCTCGCTCCCTCTCCCCCAGCACCAACACCACGCCAGGCCTCTCATCAGCCACCAACATCACCAGCATCACCCACTGCAGTACAACAGCCTGCACGACATCAGGTACAGTAGGACCACATCTTATCCGTATGCTCTGGGTCTGTTTAGTTATGCCTAGCTCTCTTACATGATCTGGGTCTGTTTAGTTATGCCTAGCTCTCTTACATGATCTGGGTCTGTTTAGTTATGCCTAGCTCTCTTACATGATCTGGGTCTGTTTAGTTATCCTTAGCTCCCTTTCATGATCTGGGTCTGTTTAGTTATGCCTAGCTCCCTTTCATGATCTGGGTCTGTTTAGTTCTGCCTAGCTCTCTTACATGATCTGGGTCTGTTTTGTTCTGCCTAGCTCTCTTACATGATCTGGTTCTGTTTAGTTATGCCTAACTCCCTTTCATGATCTGGGTCTGTTTAGTTCTGCCTAGCTCTCTTACATGATCTGGGTCTGTTTAGTTCTGCCTAGCTCTCTTACATGATCTGGGTCTGTTTTGTTCTGCCTAGCTCTCTTACATGATCTGGTTCTGTTTTGTTCTGCCTAGCTCCCTTTCATGATCTGGGTCTGTTTTGTTCTGCCTAGCTCTCTTACATGATCTGGGTCTGTTTTGTTCTGCCTAGCTCTCTTACATGATCTGGGTCTGTTTAGTTATGCCTAGCAGTCTTCTTATACTTTATACCTTGCTGATATGATACAATACCTCATTGACTTACGTCAGATAGCGTGTTGATTCCACCTGCACTGGTCTGTCACGTATCTAGCAAAGGATAACAGGATAGCTCGAAATTCGTTTGGCTACAATGTGCTATCTTATGTTCGAAAATATGACCGAGGTGACATCGTCTAATGACCCAATTTCATCCTCAAAACAGGCTGAATTAATCAAAGCTAAAACATTAGTCGTTATCTTGTGTACTCAAAATGGAATTTCAGATCAGCACATCACATATACACATACATTCCCAGAATTCATAGACACAGCTTCCAGTCATGTAAAAAACCCATTCAAAATCACTGAACCAGAATCTACAGTTGAAGTCAGAGGTTTACATACACTTAGGTTGGAGTCATTAAAACTTGTTTTTCAACCACTCCACAAATGTATTGTTAATTCTTAGGACTAGGGGTCCCAACTTCCGGTGAAACTGGAGGGAGCGAAATTCCAATAAATAATCATAAATCATTTGGATTTTAAACATTTATGTACATATAAGTGTCTTATATCGGTTCAAAGCTTAAATTCTTGTTAATCTAACTGCACTGTCCGATTTACAGTAGCTATTGAAGCGAAAAGATGCCATGCAATTGTTTGAGGACGGCCCCCCACATCAAAATATTTTTCCACCAGCACAGGTTTCATACATTCACAAATAACGATTAAATATTCACTTACTTTTTGAAAATCTCCCTCCGATTTGTCATCCAAGCTATAACATGTAGTGTCATTGTGTTAGATAATATCCTTCTTTATATCCCAAAACGTCCATTTAGTTGGCACCATCGATTTTGAGTAATCCACTCTTTCAACATGCAGAGAAAGGAATCCGAAAATCTACCCCTAAACTTTGTTTCAACAAGTCAAAATACGTTTCTATTTACACTTCAGATACTCTAAAATGTAGTCAAACTATAATATTTCTTACGGAAAGAAGTATGTTCAATAGGAAACCGATTTTACCAGGTGCATAATGTCTTCATAGCGCACCCAAACACGAATTGCCTCCATAGGAATTGCATCCAGGGAGCTCATTTTCAATATGACCTTTCTCTTGAATTTCGAAGAGGATTCTCCCTCAAATAAAAATTCTGGTTGGTTTTTCTTTGGATTTTCTCCTACCATATCTGTTGTGTTATATTCTCCTACATTATTTGAACATTTCTACAAACTTTCTTTCCAATGGTACTAATTATATGCATATCCTGGCTTCAGGGCCTGAGCTACAAGCAGTTTACTTTGGGCAAGTCATTCAGACAGGAAGTGGAGAAAAAAGGGGCCTAGCCCTAAGAAGTTTAACAAACTATAGTTTTGGTAAGTCGGTTAGGACATCTACTTTGGCCATGACGCAAGTAATTTTTCAACAATTGTTTACAGACAGATTATTTTACTTATAATTCACTGTATCACAATTCCAGTGGGTCAGAAGTTTACATACACTTCGTTGACTGTGCCTTTAAACAGCTTGGAAAATTCCAGAAAATGATGTCATGGCTTTAGAAGCTTCTGATATGCAAATTGACATCATTTGAGTCAATTGGAGGTGTACATGTGGATGTATTTCAAGGCCTACCTTAAAACTTAGTTATACCGCTCAGGAAAGAGACGCGTTCTGTCTCCTAGAGATGAATGTACTTTGGTGAGAAAAGTGCAAATCAATCCCAGAACAACAGCAAAGGACCTTGTGAAGATGCTGGAGGAAACAGGTACAAAAGTATCTATATCCACAGTAAAACGAGTCCTATATCGATATAATCAGAAAGGCCACTCCGCAAGGAAGAAGCCACTGCTCCAAAACCACCATAAAAAAGCCAGACTACGGTTTGCAACTGCACGTGGGGACAAAGATCGTACTTTTTGGAGAAATGTCCTCTGGACTGATAAAACAAAAATAAACTGTTTGGCCATAATGACCATTGTTATGTTTAGAGGAAAAAGGGGGAGGCTTGCAAACCGAAGAACATCATCCCAACCCGTGAAGCACTGGGGTGGCAGCATCATGTTGTGGGGCTGCTTTGCTGCAGGAGGGCCTGGTGCACTTCGCAAAACAGATGACATCATGGGAGAGGAAAATTACGTGGATATATAGAAGCATCATCTCATGACATCAGTCAGGAACTTAAAGCTTGGTTGCGAATGGTTCTTCCAAATGGACAATGACCCCAAGCATACTTCCAAAGTTGTGGCAAAATGGGACAACAAAGTCAAGGTATTGGAGTGGCCATGAAAAAGCCCTGACCGAGCGTCCCACCTGGCCAACATCCAGTGAAATTTCAGAGCGCCGAATTCAAAAACAGAAATATTATAAAAATTCATGAAACATACAAGTGTTATACATCGGTTAAAGATGAACTTCTTGTTAATCCAACCACGGTGTCAGATTTCAAAAAGGCTTTACGGCGAAAGCAAACCATGCTATCATCTGAGAACAGCGCCCAGCAGACAAATCATTACAAACAGTTACCAGCCAAGTAGAGGAGTTACACAAGTCAGAAATAGCAATAAAATTAATCACAAACGCAGTCAAACTGGCAGACGAAACATCTAAATAGTATCCGTAAAGTTTTGTAGAAACATGTCAAACGATGTTTATAATCAATCCTCAGGTTGTTTTTGGCCTAAATAATCGATAATATTTAAACCGGACAATAACGTTGTCAATATAAAAGGTAAACAAGAAAGGCGCGCTCTGAGTCGTGCGCATGAAAAACCTCTGGGACACTGTAGGGTCCACTCATTCAGAGTGGTCTTACTCTCTCATTTTTCAGAATATAAGCCTGAAACTATTTCTAAAGACTGTTGACATCTAGTGGAAGCCATTGGAAGTGCAATTTGAGTCCTAAGTCAATGGATACTGTAATGGCATTCAATAGAAAACTACAAACATTTAAATAAATCCCACTTCCTTGATGGAATTTTCTCAGGTTTTCGCCTAATCAGTTCTGAAATACTCACAGAAATTATTTTAACAGTGTTTTCTATCCAAATCTACAAATTATATGCATATCCTAGCTTCTGGGCCTGAGTAGCAGGTAGTTTACTTTGGGCACACTTTTCATCCGGAGGTGAAAATAGTGCCCCCTATTCTTGTGAAGTTAAACCATTTTAAAGGCAATGCTACCGAATACTAATTGAGTGTATGTCAACTTCTGACCCACTGGGAATGTGATGAAAGAAATAAACGCTGAAAAAAATAATTCTCTCTACTATTATTCTGACATTTCACATTCTTAAAATAAACTGACCTAAGATTTTTTTTAGTAGGATTAAATGTCAGGAATTGTGAAAAACTGAGTTTAAATGTATTTGGCTAAGGTGTATGTACACTTCCGACTTCAACTGTATATAACTCATTGGTCTTTCTTTCTCTCTTCTCTACAGTCACAGCGGCAGCAGCGCAGGCCTCCCCAAACACCACCACCTGCCCCCCTCACCACACCACCTGAGCAGCCTCCCCTCCTCCACCCCGGTCCTGCCTCTGTCCATAGCCAACCTCTCTACCTCACACTATTCCTCCCTGCGAAGCCCGGCCCATCGCCATCCGGCCATGTTCGCAGCCCCCGCCACACTGCCGCCACCTCCGACCTTACCCACGAACAGTCTTGTGGTCCCTGGGCACCCTGCTGGCACCCCCTACCCTGGTAAGATTGCCCTCCTTACATCTCTGGTAGCAAGGCTAGTCCGTCTGCCTGTCTTGGCAGCGAGAGTGTAGAAACTGGACACGTTCAGGTATGTGTGTATTCTCCTTGTAGTACTAATATGTTTTCTTAGATTTTGCTCTATAGTTTTTTGTGACCTGTTCTTTTGATAAATTAATAATAAAACAAATCACATTTTATTTGTCTCATACACAGTTTACAGCAGGTATAAAAGGTGAAGCAAAATGCTTATGTGCTAGCTCCCTCAACAAAGCAGAACATTAATCAATATAATAAATGTAAGAGTAAAAAATAACAAGTAGTAGAGGTAATAATAGGTCATGGTAATGATCTAATTGGACATTTGAGAACAAAGGGCTATTCTGTAACATTAAATAGCAATTCAGCCAAAGTAACAATCTAATGTGATGTTAAAGTCAATTGTTGCAGAAATGTAAACCCAAATGTACAATAAAAGCATCCAAGTACAGAGGGAATAAAAGTTCATTATGTGATATTAAGTAGATGTTAATATGCCAGGTTACATTGACATGAAACCAGTGTTGGGGAAGCTACTTTGAAAATATAGTTTACCAAGCAACCAATTACTTCTCAATGGAATATGTTGAGCTACACTAAAGCTACCCTTAAGAAAAATATAGTTTACTTAACTAAAGTGATGTTGAAATATTTGTTCACCACACCCAAACTACTTAGTGGAAAATTATCATATCTAAATCTGAAATGTCATAGACTACAAATTGCAAGAACAGATCACTCTGGAGTCAGATGTTAACAGAATGTGTAATTTAACCTATTAAACACAAAAACTATGTTTCAAGTGAGAATTAGGCAGGTCTGATGCCGAAAAATAAACAAATTTCTTGCCTACTTCACCCACCTATATTTTATTTTGGCAAAAAAAGTAGTGTGTAGTTCCGGTGTGTTACACCACTACTGTAAATGGTAAAACATAATTAACTAGTGAAAACACTACCAAGATTGGAATTTATTTAAACTACCACCAAGCTACAGCAAAATGTAATTCAATTACTAAACTCAGCAAAAAAATAAACTTCCTCTCACTGTCAACTGTGTTTATTTTCATCAAACCTACCGTGTAAATATTTGTATAACAAGATTCAACAACTGAGACATAAACTGAACAGGTTCCACAGACATGTGACTAAAAGAAATGAAATAATGTGTCCCTGAACAAAGGGGGGAGTCAAAATCAAAAGTAACAGTCAGTATCTGGTGTTGCCACCAGCTGCATTAAGTACTGCAGTGCATCTCCTCCTCATGGACTGCACCAGATTTGCCCGTTCTTGCTGTGAGATGTTACCCCACTCTTCCACCAAGGCACCTGCAAGTTCCCGGATATTTCTGGGAGGAATGGCCCTAGCCCTCACCCTCCGATCAGACAGGTCCCAGACGTGCTCAATGGGATTGAGATCCGGGCTTTTCGCTGGCCATGGCAGAACACTGACATTTCTGCCTTGCAGGAAATCACGCACAGAACAAGCAGTATGGCTGGTGGCATTGTCATGCTGGAGGGTCATGTCAGGATGAGCCTGCAGGAAGGGTACCACATGAGGGAGGTGAATGTCTTCCCTGTAAGGCACAGCATTGAGATTGCCAGCAATGACAACAAGCTCAGTGTGATGATGCTGTGACACAACACCCCAGACCATGACGGACCCTCCACCTCCAAATCGATCCCGCTCGAGAGTACAGCCCTCGGTGTAACGATCATTCCTTCGACATTGAACGTGAATCCGACCATCACTCCTGGTGAGACAAAACCGCGACTTATCAGTGCAGAGCACTTTTTGCCAGTCCTGTCTGTTCCAGCGACGGTGGATTTGTGCCCATAGGCAATGTTGTTGCCGGTGATGTCTGGTGAGAACCTGCCATATTACAGACCTACAAGCCCTCAGTCCAGCCTCTCAGCCTATTGCGGACAGTCTGAGCAATAGATTGTGTGTTCCTGGTGTAACTCGGCAGTTGTTGTTGTCATCCTGTACCTGTTCCCGCAGGTGTGATGTTCGGGATGTACCGATCCTGTGCAGGTGTGGTTACACATGGTCTGCGACTGCGAGGACAATCAGCTGTCCGTCCTGTCTCCATGTAGCCCTGTCTTAGGCGTCTCACAGTACAGACATTAAAATGTATTGCCCTGGCCACATCTGCAGTCCTCATGCCTCCTTGCAGCATGCTTAAGGCACGTTCACACAGATGAGCAGGGACACTGGGCGTCTTTATTTTGGTGTTTTTCAGAGTCAGTAGAAAGGCCTCTTTAGTGTCCTTCATAACTGTGACCTTAATTGCCTACCATCTGTACGCTGTTAGTGTCTTAACGACCGTTCCACAGGTGCATGTTTATTAATAGTTTATGATTCATTGAACAAGCATGGGAAACAGTGTTTAAACCCTTTGCAATGAAGATCTGTGAAGTTATTTGGATTTTTATGAATTATCTTTGAAAGACAGGTTCCTGAAAAAGGGACGTTTCTTTTTTTGCTGAGTTTAGTTGAACTACATAGTTCATTACTCTCCAACACTACCTGTAACCATTCAATTACCATTTTATGATCTGGTAAGTGAAGTAATTTATTACAATTGCACATGCAGTAAAGGAGGGAATAATGGATATATACGACTCTAATGTATTATCCCATTACAAATGATAAAGGCATTTTAAAAATGTTGATGCCCCTCCATATTACTCCAAGTACAACTTTTTATCAATGGTAGCAATTTCTCATTTGTGTTCTGGTTTTATTTGGCAAAAAAAATATGGATCTCCTTTGTTAGTTATTGCATGCAAGATGGTACCAACAGAGATGGACATCTCGATTCAGATCTTTAGAAAACTATGCACATTTGTTTTTTTTATTAATGATTTCTTGTTTGTTAACCCTGAAAATCTCAAGTGTTATTACATACAGCTGGGAAGAACTATTGGATATAAAAGTGATGTCAACGTACCATCATTATGGCCACGAATACGTCTTTCCCGAAGCGAATCCTTTCTTTGGACCTCCACCCTGGACATGTGATCTCATCCCAGAGGCCGACCCAAAACAACGCAGTCACCGCAGGAAAGGCATACGGAGCGGCCTACTGGTCAGACTCAGTAGGCGAGCACAGCATCCACCGCTTCCGGGCATATTACTCGCCAATGTCCAATCTCTAGATAACAAGGTGGACGAAGTTAGGACACGAGTTGCCTTCCAGAGATACATCAGAGATTGTAACGTTCTCTGTTTCACGGAAATAGGGCTCACTCGGGATATGTTGTCAGAGTCGGTACAGCCACCCAGTTTCTCCACGCATCGCGCCGACAGAAACAAGCATCTCCCTGGTAAGAAGAAGGGCGGGGTGTATGCCTTATGATTAACGACTCATGGTGTAATCACAGCCACATACAGGAACTCAAGTCCTTTTATTCACCCGACCTAGAATTCCTTACAATCAAATGCCGACCGCATTATCTTCCAAGATAATTATTTTTGATTATAGTCACAGCCGTGTATATCCCCCCCCCCCCACACACCCCAAAGCAGATCCCTCGTCGGCGCTGAAAGAACTTCACTGGACTGTATGTAAACTGGAAACCATACATCCTGAGGCTGCATTTATTGTAGCTGGGGATTTTTACAAAGCTAACATAAGAACCATACTTCCTAAATTCTATCAGCATACCGAATCTGCGACAAGAGCTGGTAGCTTTCTGGATCATTGCTACTCGAACTTCGTGATGCATACAAAGCCCTGCCTTTGGCAAATCTGACCATGACTCCATTTTGCTGCTCCCAGCCTACAGACAGAACCTAAACGCCTCAGGTCAATACAATGCTGGTCTGACCAATTGGATTCCACGCTTCAAGATTGCTTTGATCACATGGACTGGGATATGTTCCGGATAGCCTCAGAGAATAACATTGACGTATACGCTGACTTGGTGAGCGAGTTTATTAGCAAGTGCATCGGAGATGTCGTTCCCTCTGTGACCATTAAAACCTTCCCTAACCCGAGACCACGGATTGATGGCAGCATTCACGCAAAACTGAAAGTGTGAACCATTGCTTTTAACAACAAGCAAAGTGTCAGCATAGAGACAAAGTAGAGTTGCAATTCAACGGGTCAAACACAAGACATATGTGGCAGGAAAAAAGAAAACCATCCCCATTGTGGACACCGATGTCTTGCTCGCAGACAAATTAAACAACTTATTTGCTCGCTTTGAGGACAATACAGTGCCACTGACACAGCCCGCTACCAAAGCCTGTGGGCTCTCCTTCTCCGTGGCCAACGCGAGTAAAACATTTAAACGTGTTAACCCTACGCAAGGCTGCCAGCCCAGACGACATTCCTAGCCGCGTCCTCAGAGTATGCGCAGACCAGTTGGCTGGTGTGTTTACAGACATATTCAACCAATCCCTATCCCAGTCTGTTGTCCCCACATGCTTCAAGATGGCCACCATTGTTCCTGTTCCCAAGAAAGCTAAGGTAACTGAACTAAATGACTATCGCCCCATTGCACTCACTTCTGTCATCATGAAGTGCTTTGACAGACTAGTCAAGGATCATATCACCTCCACCCTGCCTGATACCCTTGACCCACTCCAATTTGCTTACTGCCCCAATAGGTCCACTGACGATACAATCGCCTTCACAATGCACACTGCCCTAACCCATCTGGACAAGAGGAATACGTATGTAAGAATGCTGTTCATTGACTACAGACTACAGCTCAGCATTTAACACCATAGTCCACAACTGGGTCCTGGACTTTCTGACGGGCCGCCCCCAGGTGGTGAAGGAAGGAAAAAACATCTCCTCCCGGCTGATCCTCAACACTGGGGCCCCACAAGGGTGCATTCTCAGCCCTCTCCTGTACTCCCTGTTCACCCATGACTGTGTGGCCAGGCACGCTTCCAACTCAATCATCACATTTGAAGACATCACTAAGGGTCGTAGGCCTGATTACCAACAAGAACGAGACAGTCTACAGGGAGGAGGTGAGGGCCCTTGGAGTGTGGTGTCAGGAAAATAACCTCTCACTCAACGTCAACAAAACAAAGGAGATGATCGTGGACTTCAGGAAACAGCAGAGGGAGCACCCCCCATCCACATCGATGGGACAGTAGTGGAGAAGGTGGAAAGTTTTAAGTTCCTCGGCGTACACTTCACGGACAAACTAAAATGGTCCACCCACACAAACAGCGCGGTGAAGAACGCGCAGCAGCGCCTCTTCAACCTCAGGAGACTGAAGAAATTTGGCTTGTCATCTAAAACACTCACAAACTTTTACAGATGCACAATCGAGAGCATCCTGTCGGGCTGTATCACCACCTGGTACGGCAATTGCACCGCCCTCAACCTCAAGGCTCTCCCGAGGGTAGTGCGGTCTGCACAACGCATCACCTGGGGCAAACTACCTGCCCTCCAGGACAACTACAGCACCCGATGTCACAGGAAGGCCAAAAAGATCATCAAGGACAACAACCACCTGAGCCACTGCCTGTTCACCCCGCTATCATCCAGAAGGCGAGGTCAGTACAGGTGCATCAAAGCTTGGACCGAGAGACTGAAAAACAGCTTCTATCTCAAGGCCATCAGACTGCTAAACAGCCATCACTATAACATTGAGAGGCCGCTGACAACATACAGACTCAAATCTCTGGCCACTTAAATAAACAGATTTAATAAAGGTATCACTAGTCACTTTAAATAATGCCACCTTTAATAATGTTTACATCCTACATTACTCATCTCATGTGTTTACTGTATTCAACACCATCTACTGCATCTGCCTATGCCATCGCTCATCCATATATTTATATATACATATTCTTATTCATCCCTTTACATTTGTGTGCATTTGTGTGTAAGGTAGTTGTTGTGACTTTGTTAGAATACTTGTTAGATTTTACTGCATAGTCAGAAATAGAAGCACAAGCATTTCGCTACACTCGCATTAACATCTTCGAACTGTGTGTATGTGACCAATAAAATGTGATTTGATTTGAGTTATCTGGGCTGAAGAATAGCTTTAAGTGAAATGCCAGAGGATATTTTCTCGTCCGTAACACTGCATGCTGTCAGCTAACTGTTCTTTTATAGCAAGTCAAAGGAAGGGCATGTTAGATAAGACATAAGATGTTCATATTGAAGCTGACTTTTAGTTCTACTATTATGTTAATCTTGTAATATTTACATATTTTTGTAATATGTCAAATGTAGCAGAATTGTATCTTGATATGATTTTGTATCTGTGTAAGATAAGTGATTGTTGTCAATTATTCTTTATTGATACTCTTTTAGTGTGTATTGTACTATAATACACAGTGCTTGACTTGGACTGAACTGAAATAGGTGCCGGTACTCAATTTGGGTGCCGGTACTATTTATATTTAGGTGCAGGAACTCCATAATACTTTTGAAGTAATATTCTGTAAGAGGAGCAGGAGCTTAAGCAGTAGAACATTTGAGATGCCGGTACTCAGCTCCGGTGAGCTTCTGCCCAAGTCAAGCACTGGTTATAGACACTAAAGGTAATAGTAGTAGCTAGGATATGTAGCATTAGTGGAGGGAGTCTGCTGTGTTTTCTGCTGAGGTGACTCTTGGTTCTCTCTTGTCTTTAGATACCAGCCTGTTGATATCATTCAACCAACCAATCATGTATTGCCAGCCTCATTCGGGGATTCTGATTGGCACATTGTCACAGGCAACTCTCTTACCACCCCCAATGAGTCCTCACGTAGAAAACCCTCACAGCATGAGCTGGAGAAACAGAGAATGCCAGGTGACTATTCTTTCTTCTCTTCTACCCGTTGTTAAAACTGACTGGCGTCCGTGCCTTTCTTGTGTCTCCCTTTTCCCCCCTTTTCTCGCTCTCCTTTCTTGCAGAGCATGACCTCCTGCGGCAGGAGCTGAACAACCGCTTCCTGGTTCAGAGTTCAGAGGGGTGGAGCCGGGGGCCGTCCTCCACGGGGTCCCCGCTGGCCCCTGTGTCACTCCTGAGGGGAGAGTTTCACCAACACCAGCACATGCATCAGCACCAACACACCCACCAGCACACCTTCACGCCCTTCCCGCCCAGTCTGCCCCCGGCCACCATCATTCCTCCGCCCACCGCACCCCCCATGGTGCGTACCCCAGCCAGAAATGTGAGGATAAGTAAAGCTCCCATATAAGTAAAGCTCAACCCCCCTCCTCTTCCTCGTCCTAGTCACCCCAATTGCCAAACGCTCACCCTCCTCCCAACCGATAGGGCCAGAGCCTGCCCTCCTCCCCCACCCAAACATTTGCTATCCATTCCCCACTCTGCTGGTTGGGTCTCTTGGTCTTTTGCATACTGTCACAGGGACACTTTAACAGTGCGTTTTTACAGAGAGTTGAGGAACAGGAGGCAGGGGCACCTCATCACTACAGCCCCATAATAAGGCTCCAACTAACCGGTCATCTCCCCGCCACAGTACATATGTTTGTGGTGGTTCCTCCTCAGTGCTGAAACCAGACATAACACAGGCGCCTGCTGTATATAATACTACAGTATATAATAATAGACATTATGCTTTTGGACCAGGGTTTTACATGTGCTTTGGCCTATATAGAGGGCTGAGCTTCAAAAGCATTACAATGCACAAAGGCTCACTATATGCCCCTTTCCTTTACAACACAAGGGAAGCCAGCCCAAACCAATGTACGTCAGTACAGTTGATTCAATGTATCCATCATTCTCTCGATGAACATGACATTTTTTGCTCTGGGACAAAGGAGACCTATTGAAGGGAGTGTTTTTATTGTGTTCATATGGATGTGTTTGAAATGTTTTTGAATGTTCTGATTTCCCTGCCATGCACCAGAAACAAAAGGGCCTTCCAACAGATGTGTGGGGTGACTGCCATGCACTGGGGGCTAATGCTCCGCAATGACAAATTCAAAGCCTGTGGTTACACTCAATGACTTCATTCCAGATGAAAGGGAGTGACGTCATTCGGACTGTTTTGATCATGTATACTAGCTTCAGTGCCTTTTTAACCGTCATCAGGCAGCATCGAGTCAGCCATCGAGTCAGCCATAGAGTCAGCCATAGAGTCAGCCATAGAGTCAGCCATAGAGTCAGCCATCGAGTCAGCCATCGAGTCAGCCATCGAGTCAGCCATAGAGTCAGCCATAGAGTCAGCCATAGAGTCAGCCATAGAGTCAGCCATCGAGTCAGCCATAGAGTCAGCCATAGAGTCAGCCATCGAGTCAGCCATAGAGTCAGCCATAGAGTCAGCCATCGAGTCAGCCATCGAGTCAGCCATCGAGTCAGCCATAGAGTCAGCCATAGAGTCAGCCATAGAGTCAGCCATCGAGTCAGCCATCGAGTCAGCCATAGAGTCAGCCATAGAGTCAGCCATAGAGTCAGCCATAGAGTCAGCCATCGAGTCAGCCATCGAGTCAGCCATAGAGTCAGCCATCGAGTCAGCCATCGAGTCAGCCATAGAGTCAGCCATAGAGTCAGCCATAGAGTCAGCCATCGAGTCAGCCAGGGGCAAAACATTGGCAGCTCTAAATCGTAAAAATGTTCCCTGGAAAAGTTAGGATTATTCATCCATCGTTTGGAAAGCAATAGTAATCTGAGAAATCCATTCAGACATGACTCCCATTTTTGCCCTTTCAGCATTAGTGTAATAGATGTAATCTATCATGTCATGACCCCTAGGCTAGGGTCCATTTAGAGCATGGGGCTTTGCTGCTTTGCTTTGTGGAATCTAACATGATCCCTGTATGTTAGAATCGCCAGGAAAAAGGGCTTAGCTTATGTACATACAGTGTACAGCTATCTGATAAGCAGTCAGGGAGACTGTTTAGTTTAGATTGTAAATCTCTGTCAAAAAGCATGTGTGCTGCTGTTGTTATCTTGTGCCTGCAGCTGATCCCTTCATTCCTCTATATGGCAGCCAGGCTTTCTTTATAGCACTCTGTTTGTCTCTTTTCATCTTCAGTTATTTCCTCATCTTGCTAATGCTGTATGGCTTTGTGCACTCACATCTGTATGTTGTGGCTGATGCATTGTTGTTGGGATGGGATTTAAGACTGTTAATGTATTCTGTTTTATTGAGACTGTGTTTTTACTTAACCCATGTTGGTTTTCTCTCCTCTCCTCCCTCCAGCAACATTGCTGTTTCACTTTCATTTTACTGCTTGTTTAGAGAGACAGGAGTAATGTTGTGGTTGTTTTTTAGTGTTTGTCATGATGTGTGCAGTTGGATCGGTCCAGCTGTGCTCACTGTGAGCACTCCATGTCATTTCAACTATGTAACGGCCCTTGGCTAATAGCTGTAATGAATGAAATGATGAATCCTCTGTATTGGTTTATTGTTCTACACCATCAGGCAGCTGGCCCTGCCAAATGGAAACACTGAGTATCTATTTTCCCCTCTGTCTTCTTAGGAAAAATAATAACATTAATTGTTTAAAGATGAAATACCGAGCCTTAATTATCCAAAGCTGTTTACAATAAACCTCTGACAGGCCCTGTAAATTATAAAGCATGAGTTTTATAGACAGCCATAAAGCCACTAGCGAGTATTACTCCCCCAGTGTAAAACATAAAACAGGCCCGTGCTTAAGATGGAAACGAGAGGGTACAGAGGGAGAAGGGGAGCGGACTGGTTTAATGAGCTCGGAAGCTGCCTCAGTGTTTCCACTCAATAGGGTGTCTGTTTGATTTGGAACAATTATCGCCCACAAACACAAACCCGCCGCTGGGAACGTTTTCTGTGGCGGATGTTGAATGGCCCCGCTTCGCTGGGAGGCCAAGGCCCAGTCAGAGGAGCTATGCCTAGTGCTGAGCGAGAAAACCGCCTCCTTTCTCGCCCATGTCACAAGAGGGAGACACACACACACACACACACACACAGAATTAACTGATTTATGTGCGTCTCGTTTTTCCTTTTTTATGAAAACCCAAACCAGCAGCGGTTTGTAAAAACACTCACAAGAGTCGCTGCAAATGGGTTGTCTATTTATGGAATAGGAATAAGTTAGTGTCAGTTGCAATTAGCAGGTTTCAAAATAGAGGAGCAGTCTTGGCTTACATGCAGTCACACAAAGTCCCCATTCATACATGGGAATTCTCTCTTTCTGTCTCTGTCTGTCTCTCTCTCTCTCTCTCTCTCTCTCACGAACTGACAAATATGTAAACGAGATTCCCATGTCTTGGCCTCATGACCAGATACTGTATATGAGTCTATAATCTTTCTGTTGAAATCCTAATGCCATTATTCTATTAGTATGCTTCGGAAAATGTTTCATTATATTAAACCATTTGAGTTGTTCAAAGTTATTTCAGTCTCATGCTGTTCAAAATGACCTCTCTTGAAAATGTAGTCAAACCAATTTAATTTCACCTATCAAAAACTGACTGTTCGTATACCCACAATTATATGATGTTACACATAGAAAATTGTAATGTCTCTGGATTTCGCTCTCTCTGAGTCGTCACACACACTAAAATGGCAACCCCCCTATAGTATGTATGTGTCTCTGTGTGCTCCTTTCCATAACAGAGATCATTGTAAAACCCTACATCTGTCACAGCCAATTAGTTTCACGTCTCCAAATGTTCCACCTAATAAGAAACATAACTCAATCTTCTCGTTTTACACTGGGGCCTTTAAGTAAGGTAGAGAGAGCTCCCCCCGTCCAAGCATAGTACTGTCTCTAGGCCTAACTCAATGGCTGTTTTTCTGTGCTGCAGACAAATTGGAAAATCCCTAATATTGGCAGTCCATTTGATTAGTCATATCACTGATGATTTAAATTAATCTCAATCTGCAGTCTGGCTGGCCAGCAGCAAAACAAAACATGACCCCAGAATGCTCAGTGTTTCCTTTAAGCTCGTTGCTGTCAGGCTTCCTGGGCTTTTGATCTAACTGATGTTGTACTGAACTTCCTCTCTCCTGTGTTCTGTCACTGAATAAGTGTAATGGTATTTTCTTGTATTTGTTGGATGGTCTTGAGCTCATAGTTGCAGAGTTCCTGTTATTGTTATTGGTCAGTTTGGCATCACTGACGTATTACTCTCCTTTCCAATTATTTTTTTCCAGTTTGACAAATACGCTCCAAAACTGGACAATCCATTCATTAGACATTCAAATGTAAGTAAACTATTTATTTCCTTTCAACTTCCATCACCATGCTTTTAGCATGTTTTCTGTCAAATATGGTGGTTAGATATTTGAAATTTGGAGAAAGAAAATATCAATTCATTCTATGTGTGAGTGTTGTCTCTATGCGTCTGTTTTAAGAAGTGGTTGTGTGTCTCCTCTCCTCCATGCAGTTCTTCCCCTCCTACCCCCCCACAATGCCAGGCATGCCCCCGCTGCTCCCACACTCAGGACCCTTCAGCTCACTGCAAGGAGCCTTCCAGCCCAAGGTTAGCCCCACAGACCTGCACACACAGACACACGTGCATTGCGCACACAAACACACATGCACACAGTACACATGCACGCATGCACACACACTCACTCACTCATTCACTCACACACTCATTCACTCACACAATACAAAAACACCACATACACACATGCATTTTTTTTCACAAACACACCCGCACTGGCAACTCAGCATTCTGCTCATCATCTCACCCAAGAATGAGGCTAGAATTAAGGGACCTGAATACCACCAAAGCCTTCCTTTACAGTCTGTATACAGGGCAGCAGGCAACTGCGTTTCAAGTGAACCAGCCTGACAAATCTGCTCCTGCTTCTTTTTTTCCCTGTAATAGACTATGCAAACAAGGCATGTCTTTAAGCTGGCGGGCCTGAGCCGCCAACCACTGTGCTGCGCCACACAGTGCAGGGGGAGATAAGCAGCAGTGTGTGTGTATATGTGTATATGTGTATATGTGTGTATATGTGTGTATATGTGTGTGTGTGTGTGTGTGTGTGTGTGTGTGTGTGTGTGTGTGTGTGTGTGTGTGTGTGTGTGTGTGTGTGTGTGTGTGTGTGTGTGTGTGTGTGTGTGTGTGTTGTGGTGGTGTGAGACGATCGGGGCCTTGCAGGCGCCCAGTAGGCTCTGACCCTGTTGTAAGCCACCAATCAAAGCTGGCCTAAATCCCCTGGTTTTATTCCCTACAGGCTCTATTATGGAGGTCTTTTGTTTCCTGCCTCCAGATGGTTAGAGTACAGTACAGTTAGCCCCCTCCATCCCTCCATTCACCACCTACAGCCAAGCGCTGGGCACCACTGAGCATCAGGAGAGGGGTTGGAAGAAGGAGGGTGGAGGGTGTGGTGCTAGGAACCACCTGGGATCACCTAGTACTCTGGGATTGATTAAGATCTAGGCATTCTGGTTCTTCTAGACCTCAAAGACAGAGATCTATAATTTGCCGTCTTGTTGATTCTGTACTGGAGACCTCCTAGGAGTGCACGTCACATACAGTTGCTTGCTATGCGGGGTCTCTTGGTGTGAATCAATGCAGAATAGGCAGTGTTTTGGAATGTGTCTATTGTTGGTGGGGTTTTTTTTCCACCGTCTTCAGTTGTAACACTCTGCCTCTGTCTTCCTCTCTCTTCTTTATCTATCCTCTCTTTTAGTCCTCTAACCCCATAGACGTAGCATCCCGTTCGGGGGCAGTACCTCACACACTCCTACAGAAGGACCCACGGGTACGTAGCCTACTGTCACTGTCCCTCAAAAACAGCAAGTCCATGCTTGATGCTTTACAATGGAGATGACGGAAGTATAGATGATTATGGCTGTGGGTTGATTATGGTTAATGTTTTCTTCTTTCAACAACACAGGTATCAGATCCTTTCAGGACAGCAGTTAGAGTAAGCCATGATTTAATTTGTCTTCCATGCACTGTCAAATTTACAGCAGTACCAAGTACCAACATGTCATAACGTTGAGTAAATTCTACAGCATCATCGTGTCATAGCATTAAGGTGTTGGGTTTAACCTGTAGTAATTTGCTAACTTCCAGAAACCTGGCAAGTGGTGTGCGGTGCACGTCCAGATCGCCTGGCAGATTTACCATCATCAGCAGAAGATGAAGGTGAGTGAGCTGTGTGTGTGTGTTAGGCAGAAGGAGGCCAAGGGAGGGGAAGGAGGGATGTGCCGAATCCTCTGCCAAATGTTTTATTTTCCCAAGGATTCCTCTCTTTCTATGCCTACTTAGGTAGTGGCCATTTTGGTTGTAGTTTGGAAGACTCCTCTTGTCTCTGTCATGGTGTCATTGTCATAGGCACCCCGTCCTCATGGGGTTTAGTGGGCCTAATCAGCTTACCCTGATGTTGTTATGACACAGTGGGTATGTGTTGGGCATGTAGAGGCATTATGTACTGTATGTTGTCCCTACTCTCTGATCTCACACAGTGATTATATCACTGATTATAGCAGATTACAAGTCCCTCCTTGAACTATGAAATGACTAGCATCAATTATTGTTAATTACTACATTTGCAAACACTAACAGTGCCACTCTGTTTTCTTTTCTTTCTCATCCTCTACCTTTTCTTTCCCTTTTATCTTCATCTCCCTCGTGTTCTCACTCTCTCTCTCTCTCTCTTTCTCTCTCGCTTCCCCCTCTCACTCCTTCTCTCTAACAGCAGATGCAGGTGGACCCTCACAAACTGGACATGAATGGAAAGCTGGACCTGTTCAGTCGTCCCTCTGCCCCAGGAGTGTTTCCTGGGTTTCCCTACACCCACGACCTGGCACGACCCATGTTCTCCTCCACAGGTCAGTACAGGGCTCATGGTCCTCTACCCAGCACAGGGCTCATGGTCCTCTACCCAGCACATTGCTCATGGTACTCTACCCAGCACAGAGGGACATGTCACAGGGTCTTTAGGGATATTATCGTTTCAGATTTGAACTCTTCATTTTCATCTCCCATTGACATCTATGAATGAGACACAAAGGTCCGTCTCTCAAGTCAGATTACCACCCCTACTGCCAACAACCCCACAATTCGGGTGATGTGGACGCCATACCAAATCTACCAAAGCCCATAGTACCTTTCAGAGCTTCAGGTTGAATTCTGAGTAGGCCTACTGTTGTCCAATAAGAATGTAACTCTATCCATATAGACAGTTGTTTACTTCCTCGTTACCTGTCACATTTCTTCACACCTGTAATGACACACGGTGTATTAGTGTTCAGCTGTGTTCTATTCTTCTTTACCTGCCCTATAGTTGAAGTGCTGTTGTTGTAAATGTTGTCCTAGACATGTGATGTGGCCATGAATATGGATGCTTCTCTATGATGCATCCTAAATGGCAACCTATTCCCTTTATAGCGCACTATGGAGGGAATAGGGTGCCATTTGGAACACACTTATTTGTGATAATTGGCTTGTAGAACCTGCCTTGAAGGCAACATGGAGGCGGATGCCCTTTAGCTTGTAATTATGCAGAATTGTTCCTGAATTGGCTTGTAATTGGCTCGTTCATGAACCATTCATGAAATATGGGTGAAGAACGTTTTGTAAAAGAGGTCAACGTCTGTTCATAAAAAGCCCCCCCATCCTAAATGCATATACACGCACGAGCGCACACACATCCACACATACGTGAGACTATTGAATATTATGCTAATTGCTATCAAGCCTTTCTCAGCGAACCACTGTTAACCCTATGAAACATCAGATGTCCTTCACTGTATTTTTGGTGGTTTGTCCTCTTTTTGGATGCCTAGTTAGAGGTGACAGATGACTACTGACGCCACTATCTGAGTGGAGACACTGAGATAACATCGTCGGTCCACTCTCTCTGGAAGCAAATTACTCGATTTGGTCCTTCCGTTATATCGGCTTCGAACTCATCACCCTCTCTAGGAGAGGGGGAGACCTCAACAATTTATTGTTTAAACGAGAGGCTGTCTGGAACTTTCATTTAAAGACCCTTGCTCCCTTCGGTCTCAGCGTAGACTTTGATCTGAAGCCATTCTTGTGATTATTGTGATTTTTCTATTCATTGTAAATTTTTATAGGTTTATGTAGCCACATTGTATCTATGTCACACCCTGACCATAGTTTATTTGTATGTTTCTATGTTTTGGTTGGTCAGGGTGTGATCTGAGTGGGCATTCTATGTTGGATGTCTTGTTTGTCTATTTCTATATCTGGCCTGATATGGTTCTCAATCAGAGGCAGGTGTTAGTCATTGTCTCTGATTGGGAATCATATTTAGGTAGCCTGGGTTTCACTGTGTGTTTGTGGGTGATTGTTCCTGTCTATGTGTTTTGCACCAGATAGGGCTGTTTTCAGTTTTCGCACGTTTGTTATTTTGTTAGTTTTCTCGTGTATAGTTTCTTTATTAAAATAAAATGAATAACAACCACGCTGCATTTTGGTCCACTCCTCCTTCCAAAAACGAAAGCCGTGACAGAATCACCCACCACAACAGGACCAAGCGGCGTGGTAACAGGCAAAAGCAACAGCAGCAGCAACAATAAAAGGAATGGACATGGGAGGACGAATTAGACGGAGAAGGACCCTGGGCTCAGCCTGGAGAATATCGCCGCCCCAAGGAAGAACTGGAGGCGGTGAAAGTGGAGAGGCGCTGGTAAGAGGAGGCAGCACGGCGACGCGGATGGAAGCCCGAGAGTCAGCCCCAAAAAATTCTTGGGGGGGGGGGGGGGGGGGGGGCTCAGGGAGAGTGTGGTGAGTAGTGAGTCAGGAGTCAGACCTGAGCCCACTCTCCCTGTTTATCGTGAGGAGCCAAGGAGGAGACCAGAACCAGAGCCGGTGTTGGAGGTGAGCGAAACGGAGATTGTGAAGGAGTTAATGGGGAAATTGGAGGAGAGAGTAATGAGGGAGTTGCTGTGTTGGTGCTTTAAGTATGGAATTCGCCCGACGGAGCGCGTCGGGGATTTGATGGCACCTGGGTCAGCGCTCCATACTCGTCCTGAGGTGCGTGTTAGTCGGCTGGTGAAGTTGGTGCCAGCCTCACGCACCAGGCCTCCTGTGCACCTCCCTAGCCTTGCATGTCCTGTGCCAGCACTGCTCCCAAGATCTCCAGTACGCCTTCATGGTCTAGCCCATCCTGTGCCACCTCCACACACCAGCCCTCCGATGGCAGCTCCCCGCACCAGGCTTCCTGTGCGTGTCCTCGGCCCCGTACCACCAGTGCCATACACCACGCATCAGGCCTACAGTGCGCCTCACCTCTCCAGCGCTACCGGAGCCTTTCTCCTCTGCTGCGCTGCCTGTTTAGCGCAGCCAGAGCCTTCCTTCTCTCCTGCGCTGCTGGAGTCTCCTGCCTGTTTAGCGCAGCCAGAGCTGCCAGCCTGCATGGAGCAGCCAGAGCTGTCAGTCTGCATAGAGCAGCCAGAGCTGTCAGTCTGCATGGAGCAGCCAGAGATGTCAGTCTGCATGGAGCAGCCAGAGCTGCCAGTCAGCATGGAGCTGCCAGAGCTGCCAGTCTGCATGGAGCAGCCAGAGCTGCCAGTCTGCATGGAGCAGCCAGAGCTGCCAGTCTGCATGGAGCAGCCAGAGCTGCCAGTCTGCAAGGGGCTGCCAGTCTGCAAGGGGCTGCCAGTCTGCAAGGGGCTGCCAGTCTGCAAGGAGCTGCCAGTCTGCATGGAGCTGCCAGTCTGCATGAAGCCGCCAGAGCTGTCAGTCTGCAAGAAGGCGCCAGAGCTGCCAGTCTGTATGGAGCAGCCAGAGCCGCCAGTCAGCATGGAGCAGCCAGAGCCTCCAGTCAGGATGGAGCAGCCAGAGCCGTCAGTCTGCCAGGATCCGCCAGTCAGCCAGACTCTTCCAGATCTGCCAGTCAGCCAGACTCTTCCAGATCCGCCAGTCAGCCAGACTCTTCCAGATCCGCCAGTCAGCCAGACTCTTCCAGATCTGCCACTCAACCAGACTCTTCCAGATCTGCCAGTCAACCAGACTCTTCCAGATCTGCCAGTCAACCAGACTCTTCCAGATCTGCCAGTCAACCAGACACTTCCAGATCCGCCAGTCAGCCAGACTCTTCCAGATCTGCCAGTCAACCAGACCCTTCCAGATCTGCCAGTCAGCCAGACTCTTCCAGATCTGCCAGTCAGCCAGACTCTTCCAGATCTGCCAGTCAGCCAGACTCTTCCAGATCTGCCAGTCAACCAGACTCTTCCAGATCCGCCAGTCAGCCAGGATCTGCCGGAACCGTCAGTCAGCCAGACTCTTCCAGATCCGCCAGTCTGCCAGACTCTTCCAGATCCGCCAGTCAGCCAGACTCTTCCAGATCTGCCAGTCAGCCAGGATCTGCCAGAGCCTTCCTTCTCTCCTGTGCTGCCGGAGTCTCCCGCCTGTCCGGCGCTGCTGCAGGAGTCTCCCGCCTGTCCGGCGCTGCTGCCGGAGTCTCCCGCCTGTCCGGCGCTGCTGCCGGAGTCTGAAGAGCCCCTCTGTCCCGAGCTGCCCCTCTGTCCCGAGCTGCCCCTCTGTCCCGAGCTGCCCCTCTGTCCCGAGCTGCCCCTCTCTCCCGTGTTATTTAGTAGGGTTACCGTGGCTAGGAGGTCACAGAAGCGGACAAGGTGGGGGAGGACTACGGTGAAGTGGGGGCCACGTCCAGCACCGGAGCCGCCACCGCGGACAGATGCCCACCCAGACCCTCCCCGATAGGTTCAGGTTTTGCGGCCGGAGTCTGCACCTTGGGAGGGGGGTACTGTCACACCCTGACCATAGTTTATTTGTATGTTTCTATGTTTTGGTTGGTCAGGGTGTGATCTGAGTGGGCATTCTATGTTGGATGTCTTGTTTGTCTATTCTATGTCTGGCCTGATATGGTTCTCAATCAGAGGCAGGTGTTAGTCATTGTCTCTGATTGGGAACCATATTTAGGTAGCCTGGGTTTCACTGTGTGTTTGTGGGTGATTGTTCCTGTCTCTGTGTTTTGCACCATATAGGGCTGTTTTCGGTTTTCGCACGTTTGTTATTTTGTTAGTTTTCTCGTGTATAGTTTCTTTATTAAAATAAAATGAATAACAACCACGCTGCATTTTGGTCCACTCCTCCTTCCCACAACGAAAGCCGTGACAATCTATGATCATATGCTATCCATTCATGTTTTTTAAATGTTCTATTTATATCTGTAAATTAACCAATGATATCAAGCCACACCCAGCCATGATTACAGACACCCGTGTGTTCTTTGACACTATATAAACTAGTGACCTGCAGTGTTTGTCATTATACCTTGATGGGGACAGCTTGTCTGTCAAAATGTTGGTTATTAGGTTATTAAATTATTGCATCTGAGCTCCTAGAGTCTACGGCTCTCCTTTTCTTTTTCAACTGTCCTCTCTCTCTCTCTCCTCCCGTAGGTTCTGGCCATCCGGCCGCCTCCCCCTACGGCCCCTCCCCCCACCATAGTGGCTTCCTGCCTCCCAGCCACTTGACAGGTAAGTGGAAATAGCACCACATTTTACATCCCATTTTTTCCCTTTTCACTTTCTCTCTCTTTGTTGCACTCATAATGAGAATACTACTACAGTCACATTTGTTGTTTGGAAAGTAAGGTTATAATGGGGAAATAGAGGTTCTGGCTAGTGAAGTCATCCTGCTCCATATCTCGCACTGAGTTTAAGTTTAGTGCTGTGTAGAGACCTCATGAAATCTATCCCCGTGATTCATAAAATATACCCTTGAGTTACCCTCCTGCCTGTACTGAGGTGGAAGGAAGGCCACTCTGGGCTTGTTAAGGTAGTTTTTCTTATTTCCTGACTTTATTTTCCAGACCCTTTGTTCAAGGGAAGGTTTTTTACCCCACAACATGTCATATTGCCTTGGACTTTGGCAGATGCCATTTCACCTTGAGGCTTCTTTTTATGGCCTCTTCCAGTTCTGCTCGTCTCTTTCACAGACAGAGTAATGGAGGTTTTTGTATTATTCTGTATTTCCCATCAAATATGTTGTTAGGCATCAGTACAGCAAGGTGATTTCACGGGATAAGCTCTTGAGTCAATCCAATTTGAGTTTATAAACACTTGGTGCACAGGGGAGAAACATTGAGGAATTATGACACTCCTCAAAGATTTTGGGTGAAATTCCTGCCCAAATAACTAATTCAAGTGTGACTTTCTAGCTGTTGTTTGCTGATATATTGACAAACTGTTGCATTGCATTCACCACAGGGTGGAAGTCTTTCAGAACTAGATGAAAGGATCATTCACCACAGGGTGGAAGTCTTTCAGAACTAGATGAAAGGATCATTCACCACAGAGTGGAAGTCTTTCAGAACTAGATTAAAGGATCATTCACCACATAGTGGAAGTCTTTCAGAACTAGATGAAAGGATCATTCACCACATAGTGGAAGTCTTTCAGAACTAGATGAAAGGATCATTCACCACAGAGTGGAAGTCTTTCAGAACTAGATTAAAGGATCATTCACCACAGAGTGGAAGTCTTTCAGAACTAGATTAAAGGATCATTCACCACAGAGTGGAAGTCTTTCAGAACTAGATTAAAGGATCATTCACCACATAGTGGAAGTCTTTCAGAACTAGATTAAAGGATCATTCACCACAGAGTGGAAGTCTTTCAGAACTAGATTAAAGGATCATTCACCACAGAGTGGAAGTATTTCAGAACTAGATTAAATGATCATTCACCACATAGTGGAAGTATTTCAGAACTAGATTAAAGGTTCATTCATCACATAGTGGAAGTCTTTCAGAACTAGATTAAAGGATCATTCATCATTGATTTAACCTCTGGCATTTTCCAACATGGCTTCTTAATCAATCTTGAAATCTTGATAACGTTGTGTCCTGATTCAGGTAGGTATGCATACCTTTCCATTTTGAATTCTATGTAAACTGAGACCAGGTTTAACTAAGACACTCGTAGTAGAAAATGTGCTATGTAGAATGATAAAGGTTTCTTAATCTGGAACCATTTTTGGATCCAGGTAGAACATTTTCCCCCAAAGAAGAACCCTCAAAGAAACATTTAACCTGGGAACATACAGTCGAAGAGCCCTATGGTTCTAGGTAGCAGAGTGCGCAGGTTCAAATGGAAGTGTGAAACACTGAAGCATCTCTAAAGCCTACTCAACAAACATTCTCCATTAAAGCAGCTGTGTGCCTGACTGTTGGAGACCTCCAAATCCCCTGTCTGATTGTAGTCCAGCTCCAACCTAGACCCCATCATACTCAGTCTCCCATCAGACAGTGCTTCCCTAGAATCAGGGTCAGAGATTAAAGGCTCCACTCCATTACGGACAGTGTGGGAGTAAATCCAGTGTGGCCAGAGCAGGTAGCAAGCCTCGCTAGCTTGCTACACACAGTAGGATTAGAGGAAGCAGGATAGCAGCACTAGAAAACCCACAGCTCTGCTTGTAAGAGAAAAGCAGAGTGGAACGAGTGGTCGGGCTCCTCCAGCCGGCTCAGCTAATCCCTGTTTGGCATTTTGCAGATCCTTTCAGTCGCTCCAGTACCTTTGGCGGCCTCGGCAACCTTTCAACCAGTGCCTTCGGAGGATTAGGCAACCCCTCGCTTGGTAAGCGCCCGCCCCTCCCCTCGTGGGCCAGGGAGGACGAAATCAAGGCACTTAGTTCTGCATCAAATGCCAAAATAAAACTAACACGGAGGAACAAAAAGGCAGGAAGCACAGCTCTCTCTCTGTCTCTCCGTCCACCCCCCCTCCCCAGTAGCTTGGCTTTAACCTGACAGCAACACTGCCAACGCACACAGCACTCACAGGCTTTCTGTTAGGTTGCTATTCATGTATTAATTAATCTAAAAGCCCCCTCATCACCACTGTGGAGGGTTTTCTCCCTCTCTCTCGCCCTCTCCCTCCCTCTCTCTCATTCTCTGCCAAATCAGTTGCCCTGTAGCAAAATGGATTTCAGTGAAATAGACACCCTGTGGAATGCTAAGGTCTCCCCGGCTTTTCACTACCCTCACCCCAGAGGGTAATTGAGTCCCCCCCATCCACCCACTTTCCAGTGAAAAGGCCCTGAGAGAGAGGAGTGAATGGGGGAGCAGAGCAGAGTAGGGTCTGTGTTTCAAGCAGCTAGAAGTGCAGAGGGGGAAGCCATTAACCTGGCCCGTCTTTCTTTCTTTCTTTCTTCTTGTCTTCAGTCTCTCCATCTTATGTTGTGTGTCCAGGAGGGAGTTTAGTTTGGTTCGCTTACACTCTTTTCTCCTTGTCGCCTCTCCTTAAGGCTCCAACAGTGTCTTCGGCCATAAAGAGGGCCCAGGGGGCCTGCCAGGCTTCGGCAGCCCTCACCATGACACCTGGAACAGGCTCCACCGGACCCCACCCTCCTTCCCCACCCCTCCGCAGTGGCCCAAGTCTGCAGACACGGAGCGAAGCAACTCAGCAAACAGCCACGAGCGTGAACGGGAACGGGAACGGGAACGGGAGAGGGAGAGAGAACGGGAGAAAAGGGATTCATCCATCAGCAAAGAGGATAAGGATAAAGACAGGTATGTAGTTTGTATGAATACAACTCTGAGTTATTTGTATCAGTTGTAAGTAACTCAAGTGTTTATTTGAATGCTAATTTTCATGCACACATATTTCCAACTAAAGTTTAAAAAAAAAAATGTTTAACTCCATTCTAACCTTCTGATAAATACGTATTTTTATTTTGTTTGTGCCCCTCAGAGATTCAATTGACCGTAACCGTCACTCCAACCGTTCGTCCCCTGCATCGGCCCCAACCAGCTACCAGATCAGCAGCCTGATCCGCTCTAACAGCCAGAACTCCAGCGACTCGGGTCGCCACCACAGCGGCAGCGTGGACCGGGTACGGGAGGCAGAGAAGGAGCTCCCGGAGCGCCACCGAGAGGTGGCCATAGTGGGGGAGGTTAAGGTAAAGGAGAGCCGCTCCCCTGGAGGAGGGAAGGAGGTGACAGACAGAGACAGACGCTCCTCAGAAGACTCAATCAAACCAGCCCACCGCACGCCCTCCCCCTACTCCAAGGCTGTCCTTTCTGAGACAGGCATGAAAATGGCTGGTGGCCCCCCACCCACGCTACTCAAGGATGGGGACAGGGACAGGAAGGAGGTTCGTCCTTCCTCCGGGGGGGACCTGCTGCTGCACAAGGTGAAGAACGACATGAAGATCAAGGAGGAGCGCAAGGAGGACCAGGATGTGGTGGTTGTGAGCTCCGAGCCCGCCCCTCAGCCTGCTCCTCCTCCTCAGCCTCTACCCCCTCCACCCCCCCAGCCTGGTCACCACCACCACCACCACCACCACCCTCCTCTGTCCCAGCAGCCCCCGCACCCCTCTCCACGCTGCAGTGAAATGCCCACCCACGGCTCCCTGCACGGGGTGCACATGGCCCACTCCTTGCCCCTCTCCATGAGCGCAATGCACCAGATGGGCAGTCTCAACGTGCTAGACCGGGCTCGCATGGCTCCATTTATGGGAGTGAGCCCCCTGGCTGCTGCTGCAGGGAGGGACCGGATGCCCCACCAAGCCTTCCCCTGGGACCCACTGAGGGAGGCCTACCGCAACATGGACCTGCAGCGCAGGATGGACTTCCATCTGAGGGCGGAACAGGCCCAGCGCTTCCCCAGCATATACGAGCAGGAGCGGGCCTACCGGGAGAGAGAGGCCCACGACTACTCCCACCATGAGCACCTGCTGGAGGTACGGCGGGAGCATGAGAGGATGAGGCAACAGGCAGAGGAGAGGGAGCGCCAGCACCTGAGGGAGGAGCTGGACCGAGCGCGGCTTCACCAGCTGCACCAGTCCCCCATGGAGGGACACCTGCCACACATGCCCCCTTCATGCCCCACCTGGGCGGCATGCCCTACCCCAGACTCAGCCCCTCCACTGGACACAATGGCCTGCTGAACCGGACGCCCCCCACCGCTGCACTTAGCGCCCCCCCTCCACTAGTGGCAGCGGGAAGCGCCAGACCAGCCTCCCCCAGAAGGACTACCCCCCTCACCACCCAGGACCCCCGAGATTACTCCCCCTCCCGCAACCCCAAAGAAGTGGAGGCACGGTAGCTTTACATACAGACAAAGGACATGGATGACAAGACTCACTCCCCAATTTGGAACCTTCTAGAGAGAACAAAATGCACTGCTTTACAATGGAGAAAGGCATTAGTAAACGAGGAAACAGTATGATTGTACAAAGGAAAGATTTGTAAGGTTGAAGAAGCACATGCCATGATTTTATTTGACATGGACAGGCTGATGAGAATGTTGGTTAGAAGAACACGAATCAAAAAGTATGTGTATGTTGGTTTCCGACATAAAATTTGATATTAATATATTAATCTAAAACCTTTTTCGATTTTGAGCGAAAAGTGATATTCTGATTAAAATGAGTTTGTACATTTCCTATCCTTGTTCCATGTATAGACATCATTTTTATGAATTTGTATTTTGTGCGTTAGTCTCTTATTTTCAATATCCCAGTCCATTGTGAGACATATGAAAGATGATGCTCCATGGTACAGACTGGACTTTTTACCCTTACAACAGTAACATAACCTCATGGTACATGGAAATACTCATTAGTGATAATGTACGGAATTACATTAAATAATTTTTGCGTTTTATTTGCTTTGCCTTTGAGATATGCAGACAAATATATATTACGAGGTCTTTGTTCGGTCTCTGTAAAGAAAATTCATGTAAATATCTTGTTGATATTCCTTGCAGCAAAATTACAATGTAAATTTATTAGGCTTTATAAATGTTTCTAGAAAAACAAATTAAATCAAAACTGAACCACTTGCCGGTTGGAAACCATGGTAACAGACGATCCTGTCCAATGGGAGGGAAGGAGGGCGGGCATCAGAAGGGGGCTGGAATGATCATCTGCAATCTATGCAAAGAGGCGCTGAGCACCCCGATGGAGAGCCACCTGTTGGATAATGTTGATTGAGGGAGAGGAACTTGGAATAACTCAACATGTTTTTTTTCCAATGATGGCCATGGAATTATAAACCTACAGACTTCCCCATTACAGAGAAACTGTACTAGAAGCTTACATGCAGCCCCAGTAAAATTAATTGACAGCAAAGGAAGACACTTTTGATTGGGCGGCAATAGGACTTTCTCTGTCGACCGTTGTGGTGTTGTGCAGTTGTTGTTTTTTAGACTTGTATACAAAACAAGTAGAGTTTTAGGCGTGCAAAAAAAATGAAAACGAACATTCATGATTTAAAATTGTACGGAATAAAGTTTGGACCTAATTTCTGCAGTTTTCTTTTTATTCACCTCTATGATCATTCTCTGAGAGCAGGGTTTCTGGCTGTAACCCCCTCCTAATTGTAGAATGGTGATATAACAATAATTCATAAATCACTGACGGAAACTATTTTTCATAGAATTACCAATACTGCCAGTGTCTTAGCTGGCTCATTTCATCGCTAACAAATCATAAAATAAATACAATGGAGCCAATGGGGGTTCTAATTCTGTTCATTTGACTGTAATCTCACATGGATCAGCTGCAGATCACTCAGCTCTCCTGAGGGATCGATGGGATTGGGAAGAGAGGCAATAGACGGTGGGACTAATAGGACATTGATTTGGTAAGAAAGCAGGTTTTAAGTGTTTGTGTTGCAGGTAACCGCTATTGACTGACGGACGAGCAGAGTATTGACCTGCGGTCTGGACTCATTAAGAGGAGTCATGCCTGGGAGAGAGGCAGTGGGTGTTAGAGGAGAGGAGAGCCTCGCCCCCCCCCCCCCGCTCACACCCTTCTCTCCCATGCCCTCTCTCTCTCCCCCATCCTCTCCTCGCGCTCATCTGTTTCGCTAATGAGCCTGGAAGGTCCACCGCAGCGGTCCAAGAGCGGCGCACATAGACATCCACTCCCGCTATCAATTCGGGTCTCTCACTCTCTCTGTCTGTCTGTCTCTCTCTCTCTCTCTCTCTCTCTCTCTGTCTGTCTGTGTCTCTCTTTCTCTCTCTCTGTCTGTCTGTGTCTCTCTTTCTCTCTCTGTCTGTGTCTCTCTTTCTCTCTCTCTCTCTCCCTCTCTCTCTCTCTCTCTCTCTCTGTCTCTGCCTCACCTCTGAGCCCTGATAATCCTCCTCCACCCCTAACCCCTCTTCTCTCTCTCTAAATTTTGCTTTATTGGCATGACGTAACAATGTACATATTGCCAAAGCTTACTTTTGATATTTACAATATGAAAATAATAAGAAAAATTGTCAACGGAACAACAGTGACAACAATAACCAGGGGTCAAAATAACCATACACTGAACAATAACAATAAGCATACAGTAGAGGACATGTGCAGGTTGATTGGTCTGTCAGACACTGTCCCTCATCTCATGGCAGGCAACAATGTGTTGCGCTGCCAACCCACAGCTCTCTGCGTCCTCCGCCAGCAGGATGGGTAGCCTACTCTCATCAGAGAGGTCTTTGAAACCTTGAATAAGGGTTTAAAATTTGAGGAAATGACCATCTCTAATTGTTATATATTTTTTTTGACATTTTGTCAGGAAATGCAGCCCTGTCTCAGGTTCTGCTGTTGTGCAGTGGTTGCACAGCCTTTCCTCTACAGGGAGCCTGGTTTTCCTGTGTCTACCCTTCTCAATTGCATAGGCTGTGCTCACTGAGCCTGTACATTGTCAAGGTTTTGATCAGTAACCACGGTCAAAAGTTTGCCATGGTGTACTGTTGATTTAGGGCCAGATAGCACTGCATTTTGCTTTGTGCTTGTGCTTGTCTTTCCCAATAAGCAATGTAGTTTTGTTTTGATTGTGTTATAATTTGTTTTATTCTGATTGATCGGATGTTCTGGTCCTGGGGCTTCAATGTGTTAGTAGAACAGGTTTGTGAACTCAGCACCCTGGACCAGCTGGATGAGGGGACTCTTCTTTGCTCAGCTCTTGGCATTGTAGGGCTTCGTAATGATATGAGAGGGGGTCACTGTATTTTAGATGTTTCCAAAACTTAATTGCTCTTTTTTTTAGTTTTTATTATTAATGGATATTGGCCTAATTCTGCCCTGCATGCATTGTTTGTAGTTTTCCTCTGGACATGTAGGAGAATCTTACAAAACTCTGCATGCAGGGTTTCAATGGGGTGTTTGTCCCATTTGGTGAAATCTTGTTTTGCAAGTGGACCCCACACCTAATAGGTATTTCAATTTGAATTTGTTTTTTAATGGCGTAGAATGCCCTGCGTGCTTTATCTCTCAGTTCATTCACTGCCTCATTAAGGTGTCCAGTTGAGCTTATTTTTAAACCTAAGTAATAGTAGTGTGTAGTACTCTATATATATTTTGTACCAATTGAGAACTTTGGTCAAATTCCCTGAGATTTGAGTCTGTCTGTCTGTCTGTCTGTCTGTCGCGCTCTGTCTGTCACGCTCTGTCTGTGTCTGTCTCTCTCTCTCTCTCTCTCTCTCTCTCTCTGTCTGTCTGTGTCTGTCTCTCTCTGTCAATTCAATTCAAGGGGCTTTATTGGCATGGGAAACATATGTTAACATTGCCAAAGGAAGTGAGGTAGATAATATACAAAAGTGAAATAAACAATAAAAATTAACAGTAAACATTACACATACAGAAGTTTCGAAAGAATAAAGACAAATGTCATATTATGTATATATACAGTGTTGTCTCTCTCTCTCTCTCTCTCTCTCTCTGTCTGTCCCTGCCTCCGAGCCCTGATAATCCCCCTCCTCCACCCTAACCCCCCTCCATCTCTCTCTCGCCGACCGCGAGTCACGCCAATCCTGTCCCTGGGTATCAGAGCGTAATGGCAGCCCAGATCAAACCACAGTGAGGTCATTAAGTGATGTTATTGAAAATCAATACTGCTTTTCTGTCTGAGACTCACTGGACGGCAGACGCTTGAAAAGGTCTCCTTGAAAAGATGGTGTATTGGGAAGACTTAAATCACTATCGCTTTCAATTTAGGCCGACTGTAATTGAGCCACATATTCCAAGATGGTCCGACAGGGAGCATCTGTTTGCTGCGTGCTTCACTTTACTACCATGTGCTTTTAATCCTAATCAGACAGTCAACAGCATGAACTTAACCCCCCTCCCTACCTGTTAGGCTACAGCACATTGATTTTACGAGGGAGAGGGGAGGGGGCTTTTATTTACTGACTTTTGTGGACAAATAAAAAAAATTCTATCCCTCCCTTATTCCCTTCATCCCTTATCCAGCTTTGTTCAATTCATTTTATGGTTGAACATTAAGAGGTTCTGTGGGAGATGAATGCTCCATCAATTTTACTCATTGTCTAGCAAGGTCAATTTATTTCAACACACAGTCCATCAGCAGATGGGAATCAATTGACACATTGCTTAACAGCGTATCTAACGCAGCAAAGTGGATTATTACAAGGTCTGCCATTTTACAGGAGACAAAGCCTTTTTCTTCTTGAGCAATTCAGCATTTCCCCCCGTAGAAACAATATCAGTGTTATGCAGATATATACCAGAATGTGTTTCTGGTGTTTCAGCCTATAAGCGACTTTCCAAGGCTCTGTATTAAAAAAAGCATGTTTTCCTACACAATGAATAGGATAGAATGGTATAAAGAAGGGTATGTATGAGGCAGGACATTGTGTTTTGTTCTGATAATCCCCTGTGTTTATCAAGAAGAAACCTCAATGCTGAAGGTTGGGATTGTATTTTCATGGTGTTCTAATACCTCCAAAAAGCTCCTGGCACAGAGTTCACCCCAAAGGCAACGTATAGAGGGTCAGGCCCGGGGACTTTCTTCCGTCACAATGGCAGCTAATAGCGCTGTGCCAACTAATAAGATGGGCAACGAATGAATGGACCGGTCCAAGCTGCTTTTTCCCCCTGATAAAACATGTATGAAACCATTTTGAGCAGCTATGCAGCTCTCTCCACAGCCAGGGCTAATACATTAGTTGCCATTTGAAGGGTGTTTTGAGATTGGTCATGAGACTTGGAGGCCCCATGATCGTGTTTGAATTGCTGGGGGCCAGAGGGCTTCCGGACTCCGCTGGGCTTGGTGATTTGGTCGGGTTTTGCTTAGGCTGTGAGTTCAGACCCAGCTCTCCAAGAGGGAACAGTCAACACCTCAGACTTTGTTCATCGCTAGACTATATAGTATCTGCGTCAGATATGACACCCTATTCCCTACATAGCAAAAGTAGTGCACTAGAGAAATGGGTTCCATTTACCTTTATATCTGAACCAGTAAGAGGGAACATAGATGGTCAGTTGGATTTACAGTGGATTGTTAACACTGGTGTTAACATTGGTCACGTGGTGTCTGTGTGTATTGTATATATACAACTTTGTATAGCCCTCAACACCAACAGATAGCCCACAGTATCCAGGACACTGCAGTTGAGGACTCAGTGGCGTTAGACTGAGCCGGACATTGAATTCCAGGCCCCAGTGACACAGTGCTGTCTAATGTCTTTGCACCTCTGGCCCAATGGCAAATATGTCTGCCATCTCACATTGCTGTAGGGCTGTGCAGAGACTGGCCCAGGCAGAGAGAGAGACAGAATTTATATTAGCACATTTCAAACAGTCATGTCTCGGAGAGTGAAATGTGGACAGAGACAGGAAAGAGGAGGAGGAAGGAGGGAGAGGGGACCGCAGACAGATCGAGCCACCAGGCAGCCAAAATATTTTTTTCACTTTCATTCATTTTTGAAGGATTTCTTCCCATGGTTTAGTGGAACCTCACTCTCCCACACTGGCACTATTACGTACACAAGCCGTAAAAACGAATACCATTTACGTATGCATCTGGCTGCATCTGGTTGGGTGGAGGTAATTCTCTCTGGTTGAGGGCCCACAGGCTGGCATGGCACTGCCAACCTCCTGGTTCTGGCTTGTCATGAGAAAAGTGTATTTCAATGTGAATCTTGTCGTGACTGTATTTCTCTAGAACTCTGGAGTTTTTCCAAGCAGTGGAATAAGAATGGTGATTTACTCTATCTGTATCCCCCCTTGTGTGATATTCATAAGCATTTATTCCAGGGATCATCAACTACATTCAGCCTCGGGCCAAGCGGGTGGTCGGGGGGCCGGAACATAATTACAAATCATTTGAAGACTGCAAATTGACAGCAAGAAGCCCAAACAGATGTAATATTTTACAACAAAAATTATCATTTCAAACCTTACTTGTGTCGAAAGCGTTCCACAGCGATGCTGGCCCATGTTGACTCCAATGCTCCATACAGTTGTGTCAAATTGTCTGGATTTCTTTTGGGGGGTGGAACATTCCTGATACACACTGGAAACTGTTGAGCATGAAAAACCCAGCAACGTTGTAGTTCTTGGCACGGACCGGTGCGCCTGGCACCAACTACCATACCTCGTTCAAAGGCACTTAAATCTTTTGTCTTGCCCATTCACCCTCTGAATGGCACACATACACAATCCATGTCTCAGTTGTCTGAAGGCTTAAAATCCTTCTTTAACCTGTGTCACGTCCTGACCAGAGAAAGCCTTTCTTTTCTATGGTAGAGTAGGTAAGGGCGTGACTAGGGGTTAGTCTAGTTTATCATTTCCATGTGGGGTTCTAGGTTTGTTTTTCTATGTTGGTATTTGTGTATGATTCCCAATTAGAGGCAGCTGGTAATCAAAACAAATCAAATGTATTTATATAGTCCTTCGTACATCAGCTGATATCTCAAAGTGCTGTACAGAAACCCAGCCTAAAACCCCAAACAGCAAGCAATGCAGGTGTAGAATCATTGTCTCTAATTGGGGATCATATTTAAGCAGCTGTTTTTCTCACCTGTGTTTATGGGATATTGTTTTGAGTTAGTGCACGTAACATTCTCTGTAGTCACGGTTTGTTATTAGTTTAATGTTTATTTGTTTTTGCTAAGTTTCACTTTCTTTATTAAATTATGTGGAACTCAACATACGCTGCACCTTGGTCCGATATTCATTATAACGATCCCATCCACAAAGGACCAAGCAGCGTGCCCAGGAGGAGGAAGTATCCTGGACTTGGGAAGAGATTCTGGATGGGAAGGGATCCTGGACTTGGGAAGAAATCCTGGCAGGACAGGATCGCCTTCCATTGCGGTAGACGCAAGTAGAACATGGAGGACAGCGACGACGACAGGGTTCGCGGCCACGACGCAAGCCCAAGAAGCAGCCTCAAAAATGTTTTTGGGGGGGGAGTCACACGGGGTGGTCGATGAAGTTGAGGGGTGAGTCAGAGACCGTTGAGGAGTTATTGGATAAATTGGAGGAGAGTGAACGGAGGGGAGAGTTAGAGACCTTCGAGGAGTTGTTGGATAAATTGGAGGAGAGTGAAGTGAGAGAGCTGTTGGTTTGGTGTAGAATGCATAGCATTCTCCCTGAGGAGCATGTTAGCAGTCCGATGCCACCTGAGTCAGCTCCCCGTACTCGTCCTGAGAAGTGTGTTAAAGTTCCTGTACAATTTATGACAGCAATACACACCAAGTCTCCAGTGCGCCTTCACAGCCCAGTACGTCCTGTGCCAGCTCGTCAAACTTGACATGCGAAGTGTGTTAAAGTTCCGGTACAATTGATTCCGGCTATATGCACCAGGTCTCCAGTGCGTCTTCACAGCCCAGTACGTCCTGTGCCAGCTCCTCGCACTTACCGGGAGAGGTGTGTCATCCAACTGGTACCATTGATGCCGGCTATATGCACAAGGTCTCCAGTATGTCTTCACAGCCCGGTACATCCTGTGCCTGCTCCTCGCACTCTCCCTCAAGTGCGTGTCCCCAGTCCGGGACGTCCTGTGCCTGCTCCTCATACTCTCCCTGAAGTGCGTGTTCCCAGTCAGGTACTTCCTGTGCCTGCTCCTCGCACTCTCCCTGATGTACAGTTCTCAGTCCAGAGCTTCCAGCGACAGTTGCCAGTCCAGAGCTTCCAGCGACAGTTCACAATCCAGAGCTTCCGGGGGACAGTTCCCAGTCCAGAGCTTCCAAGGGACAGTTCCCAGTCCAGAGCTTCCGGGGGACAGTTCCCAGTCCAGAGCTTCCAGTGACAGTTCCCAATCCAGAGCTTCCGGTGACAGTTCCCAATCCAGAGCTTCCGGCGACAGTTCCCAATCCAGAGCTTCCGGCGACAGTTCCCAATCCAGAGCTGCTGGGGAAAGTTCCAATTCCCAATCCAGAGCTTCCGGGAAAGTTCCCAATCAAGAGCTTCCGGTGACAGTTCCCAATCCAGAGCTTCCGGTGACAGTTGCCAATCCAGAGCTTCCGGTGACAGTTGCCAATCCAGAGCTTCCGGTGACAGTTGCCAATCCAGAGCTTCCGGGGGACAGTTCCCAATCCAGAGCTTCTGATGACAGTTCCCAATCCAGAGCTTCCGGTGACAGTTCCCAATCCACAATTCCAGTGGGTCAGAAGTTTACATACACTAAGTTGACTGTGCCTTTAAACAGCTTGGAAAATTCCAGTGGGTCAGAAGTTTACATACACTAAGTTGACTGTGCCTTTAAACAGCTTGGAAAATCCCAGAAAATGATGGCATGGCTTTAGAAGCTTCTGAAAGGCTAATTGACATCATTTGAGTCATTTGGAGGTGTACCCGTGGATATATTTCAAGGCCTACCTTCAAACTCAGTGCCTCTTTGCTTGACATCATGGGAAAATCTAAAGAAATCAGCAAAGGCCCCCCCAAAAAATTGTAGACTTCCACAAGTCTGGTTCATCCTTGGGAGCAATTTCCAAATGCCTGAAGGTACCACGTTCATCTATACAAACAATAGTATGCAAGTATAAACAGCATGGGACCAGGCAGCCGTCATACCGCTCTGGAAGGAGACGCATTCCGTCTCCTAGAGATTAACGTACTTTGGTGCGAAAAGTGCAAATCAATCCCGGAACAACAGCAAAGGACCTTGTGAATATGCTGGAGGAAACAGGTACAAAGGCATCTATATCCACAGTAAAATTTGTTTTATAGAGCATCGACGCCATAACCCTGAGTGAAGGCCGCTTTGGACAAAAGCGTCTGCTAAATGGGATATATTTATATTTATATATTTAAAATTTGTTTTATATCGACATAACCTGAAAGGCCGCTCAGTAAGGAAGAAGCCACTGCTCCAAAACCACCATAAAAAAGCCAGACTACGGTTTGCAACTGCACATGGGGACAAAGATCGTACTTTTTGGAGAAATGTCCTCTGGTCTGATGAAACAAAAATAGAACTGTTTGGCCATAATGACCATTGTTATGTTTAGAGGAAAAAGGGGGAGGCTTGCAAGTCGAAGAACACCATCCCAACCGTGAAGCACGGGGGTGGCAGCATCATGCTGTGGGGTTTCTTTGCTGCAGGAGGGCCTGGTGCACTTCACAAAATAGATGGCCTCATGAGACAGGAAAATGATGTGGATATATTGAAGCAACATCTCAAGACATCAGTCAGGAAGTTAAAGCTTGGTTGCGAATGGGTTTTCCCGAATGGACAATGACCCCCAAGCATACTTCCAAGGTTGTGGCAAAATGGCTTAAGGACAACAAAGTTAAGGTATTGGAGTGGCCATCACAAAGCCCTGACCTCAATCCTATAGAATATTTGTGGGCAGAACTGAAAAAGCGTGTGCGAGCAGGGAGGCCTACAAGCCTGACTCAGTTACACCAGCTCTGTCATGAGGAATGGGCCAAAATTCACCCATCTTATTGTGGGAAGCTTGTGGAAGGCTACCCAAAACGTTTGACCCAAGTTAAACAATTTAAAGGCCATGCTAACAAATACTAATTGAGTGTATGTCATCTTCTGACCCACTGGGAATGTGATAAAAGAAATAAAAGCTGAAATAAATCCTTATCTGTAACGACTCTCCTCTTCGTCTGATGAGGAATAGGAATCATCGGACCAACACGCAGCGTGGTAAGTGTTCATTTTAAATTTAATTAAATAAACTGAACACTGAATGACAAAAAACAATAAAGAGAGTGAACGACACGAAACAGGAAACAACTACCCACAAACACAGGCAGGAACAGGCTACCTAAGTATGGTTCTCAAGCAGAGACAACGATTGACAGCTACCTCTGATTGGGAACCATACCAGGCCAAACACATAGAAATACAACACACATAACAAAACATAGAATGCCCACCCCAACTCACGCCCTGACTAAACCAAAATAGAGACATAAAAAATTTACTAAGGTCAGGACGTGGCATTATCGCTACTATTATTCTATACACAATATGTCCACTGTTCTTGAGATTTAAAAAATTATAATCATGTTTTATACATTTCTGGAGATTGTGCTGTTGTTGCCTGAGAGGGCAATGACAAGCTACGGCATGTTACAGACACAAGGGAAGGGAATGGTATCAGTTTAACATCTCTCTGGGGGTCGAGTGTGGAGGATATCATTCCTCTCTGGTCTCAGCTTTGGATGGTTTCCATACAACCTCAGTTTTAATTACAGTCAGCAAGCTACATGGAAGATGCCAACATCGTGATATGGTGGCAATGTGCATGCAGAGAGCATTGATTATCTTTTGTCCCTCATGTACAATGTGGTGTTTAAACTCCTCTTGCAGCCAGGCAACACAAGGCTCATAGGCCTACTGTATAAACACTCTATATAAACACAGTCCCCTGCGTGTGAGTTATTATAGGTTTGGCATTTGTTGTTTCTAATACTGTATGTTTATTGTGTACTTTGATAAATAATGTAATTACAATATTGCTTTAGGATATACATGGATATATCACAAATGGCTTTATCATTATGTTGTGACTATGTTATATAACACAGTGTAAGATAAGATGTTTATTTGTCCATACTTATATTAAATCAGATGCACTATTATCGTAGTCCAATGCATTTTCATTATTGTTGTTTTGTTCAATATTTAGTCCTTTATTATATTGATTCTATTGGTGAAACAGATTGTCACACAGTTGACCTGACCATTCCAACTGTCTAATATCCTAGATCTATCCTGGTATTAGTAGTGTTTGCTTTGTACAATCTGCTCTCTGTGTACAATGCTTTCTGTGTACAATCTGCTCTCGATGTACAATCTGTGTGCACAGGGCAACAAAGGGATCCAGGGCAGATACTTTATGTATCCGGCTTCAGCAGGAAGATGGGGCATTTCACCCATAGCCCAGCCTGGCTTCTCTAGTTGGCTTTCTGTCTCTGTCTGGCAGGAGCACACTTTGAAAGCGCGTATCTGATATATGTGCAGGAGTTCCATGCACAAGATAACAATCCCTATCTTATCTCTCTCTGTTCGGTAATGGTACAGCTTAAGGGCTGCTCTTCTACTTGCAATGAGGCTTGCCAAGCGGATTGTTTGCTGAGTAGTCAACACAGGCCTTTGTAGACTTGGAACACGTTCAAAATGCTTGCCTTGTCCTGCAGACCTTCTTATGTGCACACTTAGCAACATTCAATGGGTCACTTCGCTTGCTTCCTGTTTGCTTGTGTCATAATGACTGAAACACAACCCTCTGGCTGGTGGGCATGATTCTAGAAACAACACAAAGTGGTACCTTACTGCAACAAAAATAAACATGTTGTATCAGAGCAGAGATGCAAAGCGGACAAAACAAATGGCATGCAGGAGACTAAAAGTGAATTTATGCTTACTCCAAAAATGTGATCTGGAGGCTCCTTACAGAGGGTGTGGCACAATTGCAGAGCCTCTGGAGGCCAAATAAAGCTCTGTGCTGTGCGCCTCACAAATGTCTTAACAATGTGGGGGCGGAATGTTGTGTATAAACACAAACTCATATACCTTGACAACTTACTTCACAACAGCGCAATAAGTATGTTTTCTCTAACTTCTGTGGAGGCCGCATCAAGGGAAATGCTGTATGGCCACTGCAGATGTTGGATTGACCATGCAGAGTCTTTTAAACAGAGACTATCAATGTGCTCAATGTCACAATGTTTTTTATCTTCACACTAAAACCAGCCAACAAGTGCTCAGCATATGTGGGAACTCCCTCAAGACTGTTGGAAAAGCATTCCAGGTGAAGCTGGTTGAGAGAATGCCAAGAGTGTGCAAATCTGTCATCAAGGCAAATGGTGGCTACTTTGAATAATCTCAAATATAAAATATATTTTGATTTGTTTAACACATTTTTGATTACTACATGATTCCATATGTGTTTGTTCATAGTTTTGATGCCTTCACTATTATTCTACAATGTAGAAAATAGTACAAATAAAGAATAACCCTTGAATGAGTAGGTGTTCTAAAATTTTTGACCGGTAGTGATATATGTATTTATTATTATTATTTAATTTTTTGTGTTGTTTTTCTGTAATACTACTAGCCACCTAGCAATTTTATGAAGTTGGCTTTAGCTAGCCCAGATAGGTTTCCAGTCTCCCAACCTTATAACTAGCTACCAAGAAGCCATTTCAGGCTATCAATCAAGTCAGAGAAGCTAGCTTGTCTAATTATCTTACCTGGCATGCTTGCTGGCAAGGTTGGTAGGCTTTAGAAAAGAAAGCAATTACTACATTTACTGAATAAGACTCACATTCGTTTCAATATTTCACCCAGATTTTAGCAGACACAGAGAAGCATATTTATTTTATTTACTTATTTTTTACCCCTGTTTCCTCCCCAATTTAGATCTTGTCTCATCGCTGCAACTCCCCAACAGGCTCGGGAGGCAACGGTTGAGTCATGCATCCTCTGAAACATGACACGTCTAACAGCACTTCTAACACCCGCCCACTTAACCTGGAAGACAGTGCCTTAGACCGCTACACCAATTTGTAAGTCGCTCTGGATAAGAGCGTCTGCCAAATGACTTAAATGTAAATGTAAATGGGAGGCCCATATTTTGTTTCTTTCAAAAAAATAAACACTAATCAGGAGGATACAGAAAGCTTAAGAGGTACGCTTAGATATGATTTTTTCTACATTGAATTAAGCATAATGATTATGGGTCTAGATTGCAGGAAATGGCTGTTTCAGGTGTTTGAAAAATATAAAAATTTGCCAACTTCCGCCATCCTTACACCCCCCCTGCCATGCTCACATACTTTGTGCCTCCTCCGATTTCTGTGCTGCAATACACCCCTGGTTTTATCTGATAATTATTAAACTAGGAATATATTAATCCTAAACTGCTTAATGTGTGGTCCATGGCCAGCGACTCCAGCCTGCGCAGCCAAGTTCATAATTATTGCTGTGTGACACAAAGGGGTTTAGGCAAAGCTCCATTGACTTCAGCCATCTGGCTATCTCACACCACCCTTGGCCACACAGTGCCTCACTCAGCGATTGATTGGGGTGTTGAAGGCCAGCTATTTAACACATCAGAACAACAAGTATTGCTATCAAGCAGGCCCTCTCCAGGCCTTGTTTCTGTGCCGCTCAAGAATGTCTCTTATCTCTCCCTCTGCTTGTTGGTTTAAGCCAGGCAGCATATGCCTGCACATTCTCTCTCCCTAGAATGTTGCATTGTGGGACTAGAGCATGGGAGAGAATAGCCCTGACAGATAGGTCACATGTGGCCTTAGTGTGGTAGGCTATAACTTACAAGAGTCGTTGTGGAGAAAATAGAGTGCATTGATACACTTATTGCATTACAGGGGTATTGTAGGGAATTTGATCCATTCATTCTAATATAATTTCTACACTACACATGCAGCATAGGTAATGCAATGCCTTTTTTTTCAGCATGATCTAAGCTACAATAGGCATGACAGATCAAAATAATGCCTCCCATTTCACATTAATAAACCACAAATCTGATTAGATTATGATTAGTACCTTCATTCTTGGCTCATTATTTTATGTCTAGAAAAACAGGCTCCAATTTGCACTCACCGAATAGAAAGACTAACCTGCTCATTCCCTTTCCCTAATATTTCTTTGTTGTGGCAGAATGGTTTTAAATGAAAAGTATAAGTGCGGTGTAATTACAATTCTGAGGGCATTATGAAATCCAATATCACAATGAATGTCATTTTATTTGCTTGTAATCTTTCTCACCCAGACTAATAGGCATTTTCAAAGGGGCATGCCTGGGGCTTTAAATGGAACAGAATCGTCTCTAAATGTAATGGCTGAGACTGTGCTCTCTGCTCTCTCTGTTCTTTTGTCTTTGATTTGCAGGCAGAGGGCTTGACAGTCAGGGAGGCACAGGAGATTTGTCAGCCTGTGATCTCCCAGGCTCGTTCACAAATTAGTGACTGGCAGAACCAGTGGAGATGGAGGTGGAGGTACTATGGCTCTTCTTCTGTTGAATCCTGATGAGTCTTGGGAGACGTTCATTGATGATGAACTCAGAACAGAACAAAACAACATGCTAAAGCAGTTCCTCCCTTTGGATCAATAGATATACTGAACAAAGATATAAATGCAACATGTAAAGTGTTGGTCCCATGTTTCATGAGCTGAAATAAAAGATCTCAGAAATGTTTCTTACACATAAAAAGTGTATTGCTCTCAAAAGGTTGTTTACATCCCTGTTAGTGAACATTTCTCCTTTGCCAAGATTTTAATTTATTTAACTAGGCAAGTCAGTTAAGAACAAATTATTATTTTCAATGACGGTCTAGGAACAGTGGGTTAACTGCCTGTTCAGGGGCAGAACGACAGATGTGTACCTTGTCAGCTCGGGGATTTGAACTTGCAACCTCCCGGTTACTAGCCCAACGCTCTAACCACTAGGCTACCCTGCCACCCCAAGATAATCCATCCACCTGACAGGTGTGGCATATCAAGAAGCTGATTAAACAGCATGATCATTACACAGGTGAACCTTGTGCTGGGGACAATAAAAGGCAGTTTTAGAGAATTTGGCAGTACATCCAACTGGACTCACAACCGCAGACCTCGTGTAACCAGCCCAGGACGTCTACATCCGGCTTCTTCACCTGAGGGATTGTCTGAGACCAGCCACCTGGACAGCTGATGAAACTGAGGAGTATTTATGTCTGTAATAAAGCCCTTTTGTGGGGAGAAACTCAGTTTGATTGGCTCCCCAGTGGGTGTGCCTGGCTTCCAAGTGGGTGGACCTATGCCCTACCAGGCCCACCCATGGCTGTGCCCCTGCCCAGGCATGTAAAATCCATAGATTAGAGCCTAATGAATTAATTTCAATTGACAAATTTCCTTATATGAACTGTAACTCAGTACAGTTTTTTAAATGAATGCATGTTGCATTTATATTTTTGTTCCGCATTCATTATACTGTACATATGATGACAATGCATCCAGGTATCACATTATGGTATTTTTGTACTCTACAAATTATCTAATTGTTTAATAACATCTAGTTTACCATCACACATTGGAATAAAAATGATACAATTCATATGAAATTGTTCCTTGCACGAGTTACAAAATTACAATGTTTTTTACTGAAAATGTCCTTTGATAAAATACAGTTGTCTTTGTCTGCAATTGCAGAGAACCCATGCTGTCTTGTTTAAGATACAGTCAGGTCTAAAATGATTGGCACCCTTGATAAGGATTAGCAAAAAAGACTGTATGAGCTAAATAATACAAATACTGAGCTATATTGTATGCTCCCCAAAAAAATGTATGCTAATACAATTGCTCAGAGAAAGAGGCATTGAAAAATGGAAGTATATGCAGAAAAGTACCTCATACCTACTTTGCCTTGGCTGGAATTGGATCTTCTAGCAAGACAATAACCCCAAGCACAGATCACATTCCACAAAGAAATGGTTCATTTACCACAAAATCAACATTTTGCTAAGGCCATGTCAGTCTCCCGACTTGAACCCAATTGAAAACCTGTGGTTTGAATTGAAGAGGGCAGGCCATAAGCACAGACGAAGGAATGGTCTAAGATCCCTCCCAATGTGTTTTCCAATCTCATAAAATATTTTAGAATAGGCTCAGTCTTGTTATTCTCGCAAGGGGAAGTTGCTGGAGTACGGAAAACAGAGGTGCCGATACTTTTGACCCCTATCTTTTCTTTTTTTAATCGTATTACTTGTTCAACAAAATACTTTTTATTGTGAGCAATTTTATTAGTATAAAATAATTTAATGGTCATATTTTACCGAGCATTCAATATAGCTCAGTATTTGTATTTTTGATTTTAAACAGTATTTTTTGCTCATCTTCATGGGTGCCAATAATTTTGGGCCTCACTGTATATTCACATATCACTGGTGGAACAATCAAGATTAAATCACCATCTAGTCAATCTTTATTAGTGGAATCAACTGCTCCACCAAGCACACAATTGCTTGGCATTGATCGTGTGGATCATTTGAGACAGACACTGTAATGCTAGAAGCCATGTTAATGCCCTTGACATTAAAATACTTTAACAGAAAATTAGAAGCAGATCAATATCTTTTAATGCCATTTGAATTTCTGTTTTTTTAAATCCTTAACGTGCACTACAAGCAACAGGAAATGGGTACTTGCATTGAATTTGGACATTTATTTTTTAATCAGGCATCAGAAATCACTGCATGTACACCAGTCTAAAGTCTCCTCCTACTCAGTTCAGCTTTATCTGTAGGATCAGTGTTATAATGATTCATGCATAGAACAACCACTACCCCTTGTGGCAGTGTTGGCCCAGTGCACAGTATGTGATGGTTGGCACATCCAGCTCCCTCTGTCTCCTACTGATAAGTTAACCTTGTGATAACATGCTAATGCCTGATTAATGTTGCACTAATTAGACACAGCTTTTCACAGTTAGTTAAGAGGACATCCTCCAGCAATTAGCCAGAGTCAGCTAGATAATTTCAGAGGGCAGAAAATAATCGTTTTTCCTGGGCTTGAGTCGGCTCCTCTGGTTCCCATTTGGCAACATTAAGCGTCTATTTCCCATTTATTCATTTAATTAGTTGTTTGATGTTTTATACAGCTGTCATGAGTCATCTTTGATCCAATTAGGAGATATTGATTGGCATTGTAGGTGTTTGAGGTGTTTTATAGCTAATTCATAATCACATCTCTGGTGTCTGACAACTTGCCAAAAATTCACAATTGTGTGAAGTGATTTTTTGATTTTCAAAGGACAATTCATTTTTTGGTTATGGTGGTATGCTTCATGCATTATTCTGTAAGAAGTGTGTGCGTGCGTGTGTGTATGTTTGTGTGCATGCATGTGTGTGCATGCATGTGTGTAATATTCGAGATACAGTACGTGTTGCACATATGTTTGAGTGTGTGTGTCTCGCATGTGTGTATGCAGAGCCATTTCTAACACCTCACGGGCAAAAACAATTGTCGCCTCCCTCTTGGCAGCGTAGAGAAAATGTTGCAGTTTTAAAGCAAATTTCCTGCAATTCTACACATTTTGCCATGGGGTTGACACATGTGCTATTTTAAAGCTAATGCAATGCAGTTATACACATTTTGCCGTGACATGCCATGTTCACGTTATCTGAGTGAGTGACTAACAAAATCAATGGGGGCCCCTTATAGGTCAGAGCCCCTGGGCATGTGCTTTGCTTGCCCAGTCAGTAATTTGACTATGATTACTACAAGGTTTAGATAGCTCGCTAGACTACCTTATCTAGCAATCTAAAAACAAGAGGAAAACTGCTGATGCACAACCAAATTTCGAAATTGCACGCTGTGTGTTCTACTATCCTAACTACCTAGCTTAGTTGAGACCACCCCCCCACACACGCTCATACAGGAGACCACATGGGCCTCAAACACATGACTAGCCTACAACTAACTTTAATGAAGTTAAACTAACCTATGATCAAACAGCTGAACATATTAAGGTAAGAACGTGTTGTTCCAATGCAATAGACATGTATTGAAATTGCACAGAGAGTGTCTGGCTTAGTGAGAATGATGATAAGAAGAAATTACACGAGAATGTTTTATATCCAGTGCCAGACCCAGCACACATCAAGGCAGATTAATGATGAGTTTAAGAAGCTTCACCAGTTTCTATGAGAGGAAGAGGAGGCCAAGATAGCTGCGGAGCGAGGAAGAGGAGCAGAAGTGTCAGATGATGAAGAAGATTGATGAAATGAACAGAGAGATGTCATCTCTTTTAGACACAATTAAAGCCATAGTGGAGGAGCTGAGAGCTTAAGACATTTCATTCCTTCAGGTAAGGAGCAATATCTCTGTAATATGCAGACAATATAGAGTCTGAGAGAAGATGGTGATACTCAGTGAGTATATTTGAACTGTTAGCTTAAGTTCCCACTTATCCGTTTGTTCAGACAAACAGTAAGAGAACATGTTTGAGCTTCTCTAAATTAACTTGAAATGCACAAACATATATTCTTATTTTGTACTTAGTCAATATGTTCTTATACTACAATTAATAGATGCACAACAAGTATAGCGTTCAAAGACAATAAGCATGGATACATGATGTTTCTAATTACAAGTTCCCTCTCTCCTGGTCAGTCCTGATATCATGACCAGTTCTAATCTCTAGGTCCCTCTGTTAAACTCCTGTGATTCTGGACCCCAAGACTGCCAACCCACGTTTCATCCTGTCTGAGGATCTGACCAGTGTGAGAATCAGTGAAGAGCTACAGCAGCTTCCTGACATCCCAGAGAGGTTTGATACCTGGCGATGGGTCCTGGGCTCTGAGGGCCTTAACTCAGGGACACACACCTGGGACGTTGAGGTTGGGGACAATACAAGATGGTTCATGGGTGTCATACCAGAGTCTGCCCAAAGGAAGGGAGGGATGAGGATTCAAAGGTGGACTGTATATTATTATGAAGGTCAATACGAAGCAAGCTCCCCATAAGGGACAGTTTTTCCTATCACAATGTTACAGAAACCCCAGAGGATCAGAGTGCAGCTGGACTAGGACAGAGGTAAGCTGTCATTCTCTGACCCTGAAATTAACACACACCTACACACATTACGCTTACCTGGAATGGTATCAAATGCTTAAAACACATTGTTTCCATGTGTCTGATGCCATTCCATGTCACGCCCTGACCTTAGATATTTCTGTTTTTGTATATATTTTGGTTAGGTCAGGGTGTGACTAGGGTGGGTACTCTAGTTTTCTGTATGTCTAGGGGTTTTTGTATGTCTAGCTTTTCTTTGTATGTCTATGGTTTTTGTAGGTCTAGGGGTTATTATATATCTATGTTGGCCTGATATGGTTCCCAATCTGAGACAGCTGTTTATCGTTCTCTCTGAAGGGATCATATTTAGGTAGCCCCACTTTCTGGTGTGGGATCTTGTCTATGTGTAGTTGCCTGTCAGCACTCGTTTGTATAGCTTCACGTTTAGTTTTGTTATTTTGTTAGTTTGTTCAGTGTTTCATTCTTTAAATAAATAAGAATGTACGCATACCACGCGGCGCCTTGGTCCGATCCTTATAACGAACGTGACAAAAGATCCCACCACAAAAAGACCAAGCAGCGTGTTCAAGAGGAGTGGACATGCTGGGCCCGGGAGAAAGATGAGTGGAGGACATCCTGGACCTGGGAGGAGGTAATGGCAGGGGACCCTGCAATGGAAGCAGGTGGAGATAGTGCAGGAGGAACGGCAACGATACGAGGGGACACGGCCAGCATGGAAGCCCGAGAGGTAGCTCCACAAAAAAAAGTTGGGGGGGCACATGGGGAGATTGGCAGAGTCAGGTGTTAGACCTGAGCCAACTCCCCGTGCTTACCGTGGGGAGTGTGTGACTGGTCAGACACCGTGTTACACAGTGATGCGCACGGTGTCTCCAGTTCGCATTCATAGCCCGGGTGCGCTCTATTCCAGCTCCTCGCATTTGCCACGCTAGAGTGGGCATCCAGCCAGGACGGGTTATGCCGGCTCAGTGCTCCTGGTCTCCAGTACACCTCTTCGGACCAGGATATCCTGCGCCGACTCTACGTACTGTATCGCCAGTATGCTTTCACAGCCCAGTGCGTCCTGTGCCAGCACCCTGCACGTATCGAGCTAAAGTGAGCCTCCAGCCAGAACGCATTGTGCCAGCTCTACGCTCCAGGCCTCCAGTGTGCCTCCACAGTCCAGTACGTCCTGTGCCTCCCATCCGCACTCGCCCTGAGGTGCGTGTCATTAGCCCGGCGCCGACAGAGATGGCCGCCTCGCATCGCGTTCCTAGGAAGCTATGCAGTTTTTTTTTTTTTTATGTGTTATTTCTTACATTAGTACCCCAGGTCATCTTAGGTTTCATTACATACAGTTGAGAAGAACTACTGAATATAAGAGCAGCGTCAACTCACCATCAGTACGACCAAGAATATGACTTTCGCGAAGTGGTTCCTGTGTTCTGCCTTTCACCCAGGACAACGGAATGGATCCCAGCCGGCGACCCAAAAAAACGACTTCATAAAAGAGGGAAACAAGGCGGTCTTCTGGTCAGACTCCGGAGACGGGCACATCGTGCACCACTCCTTAGTACACTTCTCACCAATGTCCAGTCTCTTGACAACAAGGTTGATGAAATCCGAGCAAGGGTAGCATTCCAGAGGGACATCAGAGACTGCAACGTTCTTTGCTTCACAGAAACATGGCTCACTGGAGAGACGCTATCAGAGTCGGTGCAGCCAGCTGGTTTCTCCACGCATCGCGCCGACAGAAACAAACATCTTTCAGGTAAGAAGAGGGGCGGGGGCGTATGCCTTATGGCTAACGAGACGTGGTGTGATCACAAAAACATACAGGAACTCATATCCTTCTGTTCACCTGATTTAGAATTCCTCACAATCAAGTGTCGACCGCATTATCTACCAAGGGAATTCTCTTAGATTATAATCACAGCCGTATATATTCCCTCTCAAGCAGACACATCGATGGCTCTGAAAGAACTTTATTTGACTCTTTGCAAACTGGAATCCATACATCCTGAGGCTGCATTCATTGTAGCTGGGGATTTTAACAAGGCTAATCTGAAAACAAGACTCCCTAAAATGTATCAGCATATCGATTGCGCAACCAGGGCTGGCAAAACCTTGGATCATTGCTATTCTAACTTCCGCAACGCATATAAGGCCCTGCCCCGCCCTCCTTTTGGAAAAGCTGACCACGACTCCATTTTGTTGATCCCTGCCTACAGACAGAAACTAAAACAAGAAGCTCCCACGCTGAGGTCAGTCCAACGCTGGTCTGACCAATCTGATTCCACACTCCAAGACTGCTTCCATCACGTGGACTGGGATATGTTTCGTATTGCGTCAGACAACAACATTGACGAATACGCTGATTCGGTGTGCGAGTTCATTAGAACGTGTGTTGAAGATGTTGTTCCCATAGCAACGATTAAAGCATTCCCAAACCAGAAACCGTGGATTGATGGCAGCATTCGCGTGAAACTGAAAGCGCGAACCACTGCTTTTAATCAGGGCAAGGTGACCGGAAACATGACCGAATACAAACAGTGCAGCTATTCCCTCCGCAAGGCAATCAAACAAGCTCAGCGTCAGTATAGAGACAAAGTAGAATCTCAATTCAACGGCTCAGACACAAGAGGTATGTGGCAGGGTCTACAGTCAATCACGGATTACAAAAAGAAAACCAGCCCCGTCACGGACCAGGATGTCTTGCTCCCAGGCAGACTAAATAACTTTTTTTGCCCGCTTTGAGGACATTACAGTGCCACTGACACGGCCTGCAACGAAAACATGCGGACTCTCCTTCCCTGCAGCCGAGGTGAGTAAAACATTTAAACGTGTTAACCCTCGCAAGGCTGTATGCCCAGACGGCATCCCCAGCCGCGCCCTCAGAGCATGCGCAGACCAGCTGGCTGGTGTGTTTACGGACATATTCAATCAATCCCTATACCAGTCTGCTGTTCCCACATGCTTCAAGAGGGCCAACATTGTTCCTGTTCCCAGGAAAGCTACGGTAACTGAGCTAAACGACTACCGCCCCGTAGCACTCACTTCCGTCATCATGAAGTGCTTTGAGAGACTAGTCAAGGACCATATCACCTCCACCCTACCTGACACCCTAGACCCACTCCAATTTGCTTACCGCCCAAATAGGTCCACAGACGATGCAATCTCAACCACACTACACACTGCCCTAACCCATCTGGACAAGAGGAATACCTATGTGAGAATGCTGTGCATCGACTACAGCTCGGCATTTAACACCATAGTACCCTCCAAGCTCGTCATCAAGCTCGAGACCCTGGGTCTCGACCCCGCCCTGTCCAACTGGGTACTGGACTTCCTGACGGGCCGCCCCCAGGTGGTGAGGGTAGGCAACAACATCTCCACCCTGCTGATCCTCAACACTGGGGCCCCACAAGGGTGCGTTCTGAGCCCTCTTCTGTACTCCCTGTTCACCCACGACTGCATGGCCACACACGCCTCCAACTCAATCACCAAGTTTGCGGACGACACAACAGTGGTAGGCTTGATTACCAACAACGACGAGACGGCCTTCAGGGAGGAGGTGAGGGCCCTCGGAGTGTGGTGTCAGGAAAATAACCTCACACTCAACGTCAACAAAACTAAGGAGATGATTGTGGACTTCAGGAAACAGCAGAGGGAACACCCCCCTATCCACATCGATGGAACAGTAGTGGAGAGGGTAGTAAGTTTTAAGTTCCTCGGCATACACATCACAGACAAACTGAATTGGTCCACCCAGACAGACAGCATCGTGAAGAAAGCGCAACAGCGCCTCTTCAACCTCAGGAGGCTGAAGAAATTCGGCTTGTCACCAAAAGCACTCACAAACTTCTACAGATGCACAATCGAGAGCATCCTGGCGGGCTGTATCACCGCCTGGTACGGCAACTGCTCCGCCCACAACCGTAAGGCTCTCCAGAGGGTAGTGAGGTCTGCACAACGCATCACCGGGGGCAAACTACCTGCCCTCCAAGACACCTACACCACCCGATGTTACAGGAAGGCCATAAAGATCTTCAAGGACAACAACCACCCGAGCCACTGCCTGTTCACCCCGCTATCATCCAGAAGGCGAGGTCAGTACAGGTGCATCAAAGCTGGGACCGAGAGACTGAAAAACAGCTTCTATCTCAAGGCCATCAGACTGTTAAACAGCCACCACTAACATTGAGGGGCTGCTGCCAACACACTGACTCAACTCTCAGCCACTTTAATAATGGGAATTGATGGGAAATTATGTAAATATATCACTAGCCACTTTAAACAATGCTACCTAATATTATGTTTACATACCCTACATTATTCATCTCATATGTATACGTATATACTGTACTCTATATCATCTACTGCATCTTTATGTAATACATGTATCACTAGCCACTTTAACTATGCCACTTTGTTTACATACTCATCTCATATGTATATACTGTACTCGAGACCATCTACTGTATCTTGCCTATGCTGCTCTGTACCATCACTCATTCATATATCTTTATGTACATATTCTTTATCCCCTTACACTTGTGTGTATAAGACAGTAGTTTTGGAATTGTCAGTTAGATTACTTGTTGGTTATTACTGCATTGTCAGAACTAGAAGCACAAGCATTTCGCTACACTCGCATTAACATCTGCTAACCATGTGTATGTGACAAATAAAATTTGATTTGATTTGCCACCTATACCGGTCCCACGCATCAGGTCTCCAGTGCGCCTCCACAGTCCAGAGCTTCCGGCAACAGTTCCCAGTCCAGAGCTTCCGGCGACAGTTCCCAGTTCAGAGCATCCGGCTACAGTTCCAAGTCCAGAGCTTCCGGCAACAGTTCCCAGTCCAGAGCATACGGCGACAGTTCCCAGTCCAGAGCTTCTGGCGACAGTTCCTAGTCCAGAGGATCCGGTGACAGTTCCTAGTCCTGAGTTTCCTGCGACGGTCCCCAGTCCAGGGCCTCCGGCGATGGTCCCCAGTCCGGGGCCTCCAGCGACCATCCCCAGTACGGGGCCTCCAGCGACGGTCCTCAGCAGGCTCCACTGTTATACACAGTTAAGTAACTGCCAAAATAATTGAAACACTTGAGTAAATTAGGGATTCAAAGTATATTGAAAGCAGGTGCTTCCACCCAGGTGTGGTTCCTAAGTTAATTAAGTAATTAACATCCCATCATGCTTAGTGTCATATATAAAAATGCCCAGTCGCCCATTATTTTGGCCCCTCATATGCCCCCGCATAAATGTATTTTATTTGAATTATTTCACCTTTATTTAACCATGTAGTCAAGTCGAGAACAAGTTCTCATTTACAAATGCGACCTGGCCAAGATAAAGCAAAGCAGTTCGACACATACAACAACACAGAGTTACACATGGAATAAAACAAACATAGAGTCAATAATATAGTAGAAAAATAAGTCTATAAACGATGTGAGCAAATGAGGTGAGATAAGGGAGGTAAAGGCAAAAAAAAGGCCTGGTGGTGAAGTAAATACAATATAGCAAGTAAAACACTGGAATGGTAGATATGCAGTGGAAGAATGTGCAAAGTAGAATTATGGGGTGCAAAGGAGCAAAATAAATAAATACAAAGCAGGTGCAGTAATCTGTGAGCTGCTCTGACAGCTGGTGCTTGAAGACAGTGAGGGAGATAAGTGTTTCCAGTTTCAGAGATTTTTGTAGTTCGTTCCAGTCATTGGCAGCAGAGAACTGGAAGGAGAGGCAGCCAAAAGAATAATTTGTTTTGGGGGTGACCAGAGAGAAATACTTGCTGGAGCTCGTGCTACAGGTGGGTGCTGCTATGGTGACCAGTGAGCTGAGATAAGGGGGGACTTTACCTAGCAGGGTCTTGTAGATGACCTGGAGCCAGTGGGTTTGGCGACGAATATGAAGCGAGGGCCAGCCAACGAAAGCGTACAGGTCGCAGTGGTGGGTGGTATATGGGGCTTTGGTGACAAAATGGATGGCACTGTGATAGACTGCATCCAATTTGTTGAGTAGGGTGTTGGAGGCTATTTTGTAAATTACATCGCCGAAGTGGAGGATTGGACGGATGGTCAGTTTTACGAGGGTATGTTTGGCAGCATGAGTGAAGGATGCTTTGTTGCAAAATAGGGGGCCAATTCTAGATTTAACTTTGGATTGGAGATGTTTGATGTGAGTCTGGAAGGAGAGTTTACAGTCTAACCAGACACCTAGGTGTTTGTAGTTGTCAACATATTGTAAGTCAGAACCGTCCAGAGTAGTGATGCTAGACGGGCGGGCAGGTGCAGGCAGCGATCGGTTGAAGAGCATGCATTTAGTTTTACTAGTATATAAGAGCAGTTGGAGGCCACGGAAGGGGAGTTGTATGGCATTGAAGCTCATCTGGATGGTTGTTAACACAGGCCCAGAAGTATACAGAATGGTGTCGTCTGCGTAGAGGTGGATCAGAGACTCACCAGCAGCAAGAGCAAACATCATTGATGTATACAGAGAAGAGAGTCAGCCCAAGAATTGAACCCTGTGGCACCCCAATGGAGACTGCCAGACGCACGGACAACAGGCCCTCCGATTTGACACACTGAACTCTATCAGAGAAGTAGTTGGTGAACCAGGCGAGGCAATCATTTGAGAAACCAAGGCTATCGAGTCTGCCGATGATGATTGACAGAGTCGAAAGCCTTGGCCAGGTCAACCCATGACCATAAATGGCTATGCCCCCATAGGATGACAATGCCCCCATCCACAGGGCTCAAGTAGTCACTGAATGGTTTGATGAGCATGAAAGCGATGTAAACCATATGCCACGGCCATCTCAGTCACCAGATCTCAACCCAATTGAACACTTATGGGCGATTCTGGAGCGGTGCCTGAGACAGTGTTTTCTACCAACATCAACAAAACACCAATTAATGGAATTTCTCGAAGGAAGCTTGGTGTCACATCCCTCCAGTAGAGTTCCAAACACTTGTAGAATGTATGTCAAGGTGCATTGAAAATGTTCTGGCTCGTGGTGGCCCAATGGCCTATTAGGACAATTTATATTGGTTGTTTCCTTTATTTTTGCAGTTACCTGTACATAGATAGCTTAGCTGACATCGTCATGAAAAGGATGTGCACGCTTCAATGGGGCAGAAGTCTGTGTGTTGTTGTGATTCTGGATGGCCAGATTGTATGTGACTCGTTTCAGCTATTTTGATCTTGTTCTTGATACCATGTCTTGTTTTAAGGTGTTTTCACTGATGTCTATGCTAATTTGGCAAATATTCTTGAGCTCGCTAACCAACAACTGCAATGATGTATTTGAGAGAAACATTCAAGATGAAATATAGTTTACATGTTGTCAACAATCCAAGCCAACCCCCGTCTGATTTGCCCCGTGATTGCGCACACATCGATTTTGTTGCTAAACAACCAGCCTGTCTAAAGAGAGAGAAAGAAAGAGACATTACATCTCATTGCTGTCATTCATCTTTGTTAAATATATGTTTGTACAATATTAAAAAAGTATAATTGTCTTCACAGAGATTAAATCAATGTATGGCACATAGTTGCTCTGCAGGCAATTAATTTAGTTTTTCCTTATTTTAGGAATAAACAGTGATGAACTCAATTTGTATGTGTTGGGGGACAAAAAACTTGACACACACAAATTGAGTTCATCACTGTGTATGACATGCACACACGCTCCTGAGCCCCACCCTGAGTAATCTGTTCTGCAGGAAGTTCAGAAGGGTAAAGTCCCTCAATGTAACATTCAGATCTCCCAGGTAGGACGGCAGGTGTTCATTTATTTTTTTGTTTACTACATGACTCCATATGTGTTATTTTATAGTTTTGATGTCTTCGCCATTGTCATACAATGTAGAAAATAGAAAAAGAAAGAAAAACCCTTGAATGAGTAGGTATGTCCAAACTTTTGATTGGTACTGTATTTAATACAGTTACATTTTGAAAATGATGATAATACCCTTATAGTGTCAGAACTGTTTGGAAAGACAGCCTGAAATTTCAGCCTATTTAAGGTAGGATGGAGTTTTGGCCTTCCATAGTGACATCACCATGTGGCAATTAGTTAATAGACCAATAAGAAAGAGAGTTCCAAACCTCTCTGCCAATAACAGCAAATGTTCAGTTTTCCCCTCCACACTCAGACCACTCCCAGACAGTCCATGTTAAATTGTTGTTTGAGAAATTGTTCTTTGCTAGTCACAGTAAGGTACTTAATTGTTATCCAGAAATTTCTGTCCTGCAATTCTACACATTTTGCCAAGGGTCATATAGAAAATGTTGCTGTTTTAAAGCACGTTTTCTGCAATTCTACAAATGTCTCCATGGGGCAAAGAAAAAATATAGTTTTAATATTAATTTAATGCAATTCTACTAATTTTTCCATGGGGAGGAGGAAAAACTTTTCTAGTTTTAAATCTAATTTCCTGTAGTTCTACAAATTTTTTTCCACAGGATGGAGAGAAAATGTTGCAGTTTAATGCTAATTGCCTGCAATTCTACACATTTTGCTATGACCAACGCAATGTTCATATGATATCTGAGTGAGAGTGACAAACAAAATCAATGAGCACCTCCTGGAGGTCAGGGCCCCTGTACACGTGTCTTGCGGTCAGTAATACGGCCATGATTACTACAAGATTTAGGTAGCTAGCTAGACTAACTTACCTAGCAATCTATAAAATGTTAGCTGACATGGGCTAATTATGTGACTGTCAGTGACTGACATACAGTAACAACAGGAAAACTGCTGATGCACTACCAAATTTCAAAATTGCATATTGTGTATTCTACTAACCTAACTAACAAAATAAATTATAAATACAAATAAATGTTTGCGGCTGTGCGGCTAAGCGGCCATTTATGTCTAAAAACCACACTGTGTGTATGTCTCATGTGCATGTGTTTGTGTGACTGCTGCGTACATTGCTGTCTTCTCTAGACAGACAGCTAACAATGAGAAATGAATGCATTAGTGAAGAGAGGCCCCTGCCCTCATCAGCCTCCACTCTGCTCATTAATAATGCACTGCCTGTCTGCTGGGGAAGAGAAGAGGGGGAATTGCACAGATTAGCCCTGCATTAAGGACTCATTTGCTATTTCTATTACACAGATGCTCTAGTGTTTCTTAAACAGGAAAGATTAGTACACTTGTAATTGAAGTTTATAAAAATCCTATTTCAAAGTTTTTAGTGGTCCCTTCTGGACCAAGTGCTCCCGGAGCTCTCTGACAGCATGTTTTCAGTTCAGAGTGAGTCACACACACACACACACACACACGCACACACACACACACACACACACACACACACACACACACACACACACACACACACACACACACACACACACACACACACACACACACACACACACACACACACACACACACACACACACACCCAATCAGAGCATGAGAGAGATCCTGTGATGTTGTAGTGAAAGGCTTAAACCCACATCATTGATTACAGAGTCAATTCAGTACAGCTCATAACAGCTTCATAATTTTCATTATAAATGCAGTTCCTTCATAATGGTAGATAAGCATATAATAACCGTACGTGACGATAGGACTAAATGTAATGTGCTAACACCGAAGCATACTCCTGGGCTACAATATCCGGACCCACAACCGGTCTATCGATGTCACGCATGAAGAGGCATAAACAGACTTAACCCCATCACGACGTCCCCCAAAGGCTAACTTTCTAGCCCTTGCAATCTGCTTGCTTGCTAATTTGGCCTGCTAACTGCTAGCCTGCGCCGGTCTACTAACTGCTAGCTTGTTTAGCCCCGGTCTGCTAGCTGCTAGCTTGTTTAGCCCCTGTCACGGCTTCTGCCGAAGTCGTTGCCTCTCCTTGTTCGGGCGGTGCTCGGCGTTCGACATCACTGGTCTTCTAGCCATCATTGATCCATTTTTCATTTTCCATTGGTTTTGTCTTGTCTTCCCACACACCTGTTTTCAATCCTATTCATTTCCTGTTGTGTATTTAACCTTCTGTTTCCCCTCATGTCTTTGTCAGAGATTGTTTATTGTCAGTGTAGTGTTTTTGTTGTATAGGTGCGCGACGGGTCTTCGTACCCATATTTGTTCATGTTCCTTTTTCTGTTTAGTGTTATGGAGCATGTTACTAGGACATTATTAAAAGACTCCATTTTACACTCCGTTTGACTCTCCTGCGCCTGACTTCCCTGCCACCTATACACATATGCCTGACAGAATCTCTGACCAAAACCATGAAGTCAGCAGGAGAGGACACTATGCTCATGGAGCTGGAGGAACGCGTTCGGGAACAAGAGGAGGAGATTGACTGTATAAGCTCCGTCATGGATCGCATTGTCCAGAATATGGATCGCTGGGAGAGACAGGGAGTTTCTCCAGCGCCACCACCACCACAACCGGAATCTCCCTTGAACGTTTTTTCCTCTCCGGAACCGAAGATCCATTTATCCCTACCCACGGGATACAACAGAGATACTGCCGGCTGCCAGGGTTTCCTCCTTAAACTGAACTTGTATCTAGCCACGGCCTCCCCAGTACCATCTGACCGTGGGAAGAATTATGCCCTCGTCTCATGCCTCACCGGGAAAGCCCTGGAATGGGCCAGCGCTGTGTGTAGAAGCGAGGATACGGCGTTGGACCATTTTGAGGAGTTCACCCGCCAATTACGGATAGTATTCGATCATCCACCTGAAGGCAAAGCAGCGGGTGAGCTCCTCTATCATCTGAGGCAGGAGACGAGGAGTGCTCAGGAGTTTGCTTTGGAGTTTAGGACCTTGGCTGCCGGCACTGGATGGAGCGACAGGGCCCTGATCGACCATTACCATTGTAGTCTAGGCGAGGACGTCCGTCGGGAGCTGGCCTGTAGAGACACCACCCTCACCTTCGACCAGCTGGTGGACATGTCCATCAAGCTGGACAACATGCTGGCTACTTGTGGACGTCTAGATCGGGGTCTGGATGCTCCATCCTCCCGCACCCTCTCTCCCGAACCTATGGAATTGGGAGGGATGGTGCGCAGGGAGACAGGAGGGGGTTCCCGCTCGAGCACCATTCATGGTCGCAGAGGGCACACTGCTGGTCGGTGCCGGGTTGGTTCCTCTGGGAATAGAGAAGGCAGGCAGGGCATTCTGGCATCACCCCAGGTAAGTAGGCACCCTTCTCATCCAGAGCCCTCTGTTGTACTAATGTTTGTCTCAGTCTCTTTTCCTGATTTTTTTCCTGCATTCCCAGTATAAGGCGCTAGTAGATTCAGGTGCGGCTGGGAATTTCATTAATCAAAGTTTAGCTCATAGTTTAGGAATCCCTATTGTTCCTGTGGATATGCCTTTCCCTATTCATGCCTTAGATAGTCGACCATTAGGGTCAGGGTTTATCAGGGAGGTAACCGCACCTTTGTGTATGATAACGCAGGAGGGTCACAAGGAGAAGATTAGTCTTTTCGTTATTGATTCTCCTGCATATTCTGTGGTGCTAGGCCTACCCTGGTTAGCTTGCCATAACCCCACTGTTTCTTGGCCACAGAGGGCTCTCACGGGGTGGTCGCGAGAATGCTCAGGTAGGTGTTTAGGGGTTTCCGTTGGTGCTACTACAGTGGAAAGTCCAGACCAGTTCTCCACCGTGCGCATTCCCCCCGAATATGCCGATTTGGCTCTCGCCTTCTGTAAAAAGAAGGCGACTCAATTACCACCCGATCGACAGGGGGATTGTGCGATAGATCTCCTGGTAGACGCTGCATATCCCAAGAGTCACGTGTATCCCCTGTCGCAAGCGGAGACGGAGGCTATGGAGACATATGTCTCTGAATCCCTGCAACAGGGGTTCATTCAGCCATCCATTTCACCCGTCTCTTCGAGTTTCTTTTTTGTGAAAAAAAGGATGGCTGTTTACGCCCGTACATTGATTACCAAGGTCTTAATAAAATCACAGTGAAATATAGTTACCCGCCTCCTCTGATCAATACAGTTATTGAGTTAATGCACGGGGCACGTTTTTTCACAAAATTGGATCTCAGGAGTGCGTACAATCTGGTGCGTATTCGGAAGGGTGATGAGTGGAAGACGGCATTTAGCACCACCTCAGGTCATTATGAGTACCTTGTCATGCCATATGGGTTGATGAATTCTCCATCAGTTTTCCAATCATTTGTAGATGAGATCTTCAGGGACCTGCACGGGCAGGGTGTAGTGGTGTATATCGATGATATTCTGATATACTCTGCTACACGCGCCAAGCATGTGTCCCTGGTGCGCAGGGTGCTTGGTCGCCTGTTGGAGCATGATCTATATGTCAAGGCTGAGAAATGCTTGTTCTTCCAACAATCCATCTCCTTCCTAGGGCATCGGATTTCCACTTCAGGAGTGGAGATGGAGAGCGACCGCATTACAGCCGTGCGTAATTGGCCGACTCCAACCATGGTAAAGGAGTTGCAGCGTTTTTTGGGGTTTGCCAATTACTACCGGAGGTTTATCCGGGGTTTTGGTCAGGTTGCAGCTCCCATTACCTCACTGCTAAAGGGGGGCCCGGTGCGCTTGCAGTGGTCGGCTGAGGCGAACAAGGCTTTTGAGCACCTGAAGACTCTGTTTACCTCGGTGCCTGTGCTGGCTCATCCGGATCCCTCTTTGCCATTCATAGTGGAGGTGGACACATCCGAAGCTGGGATAGGAGCAGTGCTCTCTCAGCGTTCGGATACGCCACTGAAGCTTCGAAGAAGCTCAGCCCGGCGGAGCGAAACTATGATGTGGGGAACCGAGAGATGTTAGCTGTCGTAGAAGCCTTGAAGGTGTGGAGGCATTGGCTTGAGGGGGCTAAACACCCTTTACTCATCTGGACTGACCACCGCAATCTGGAGTACATTCGGCAGGCGAAGAGATTGAATCCTTGCCAGGCAAGGTGGGCCATGTTTTTCACTCGTTTTGTGTTTACTCTTTCTGACAGACCAGGCTCCCAGAACGTTAAGGCAGACGCATTGTCTCGGCTGTATGACACAGAGGAGCGATCCATGGATCCCACACCCATACTCCCAGCTTCGTGTCTGGTGGCGCCTGTAGTGTGGGAGCTGGACGCGGACATTGAGCGGGCGTCACATGCAGAGCCCTCTCCCCCTGAGTGTCCAGCTGGTCATCTGTACGTTCCGTCTGCTGTCCGCTACCGATTGATCTATTGGGCTCACACGTCACCCTCCTCTGGTCATCCTGGGATAGGTCGGACGATGCGCTGTCTTGAAGGGAGGTACTGGTGGCCCACTTTAGCTAAGGACGTAAGGATTTATGTTTCTTCCTGCTCGGTGTGCGCCCAGTGCAAGGCTCCTAGACCCCTGCCCAGAGGTAAGCTACAACCTCTACCCGTTCCACAACGGCCGTGGTCGCACCTGTCGGTGGATTTTTTGACTGATCTTCCACCTTCACAGGGTTACACCACGATCCTGGTCGTTGTGGATCGGTTTTCAAAGTCCTGTCGTCTCCTCCCTTTGCCCGGTCTCCCTACGGCCTTACAAACTGCAGAGGCCCTATTTACACACGTTTTCTGGCACTATGGGGTGCCTGAGGATATAGTGTCTGATCGGGGTCCCCAGTTCACATCAAGGGTCTGGAAGGCATTCATGGAGCGTCTGGGGATCTCGGTTAGTCTTACCTCAGGTTTTCACCCCGAGAGTAATGGGCAGGTGGAGAGAGTTAACCAGGATGTGGGTAGGTTTCTGCGGTCTTATTGCCAGGTTCGGCCGGGGGAGTGGGCGAAGTTCGTGCCCTGGGCAGAGATGGCTCAGAACTCGCTACGTCACTCCTCCACTAACCTTACTCCTTTTCAATGTGTATTAGGGTATAAGCCGGTTCTGGCTCCTTGGCATCAGAGCCAGACCGAGGCCCCTGCGGTGGACAATTGGTTTCGGCACGCTGAGGAAACCTGGGAGGCAGCCCACGTCCACCTTCAGCGTGCCATAAGGCGCCAGAAAATTGGCGCAGACCGTCGCCGCAGTGAGGCCCCAGTGTTCGCACCAGGGGACAAACCTGCCCCGCCGCCTGCTCTGCCGGAAGCTGGGTCCGCGGTTTGTGGGGCCGTTTAAAGTCCTGAGGAGAATGAACGAGGTATGTTATAGGTTACAACTGCCCACTAGTTACCGTATTAACCCTTCGTTCCATGTCTCTCCTCAGGCCGGTTGGTGGCTGGCCCGCTCCAGGAGGCTGAAGTGCGTGATGTTCCTCCGCCTCCTCTAGACATCGAGTGGGTTCCGGCGTACTCTGTTCGATCCATTTTGGATTCGAGACGTCGGGCGAGGGGCCTTCAGTACCTCGTGGACTGGGAGGGTTACGGGCCGGAGGAGAGATGCTGGGTTCCGGTGGAGGACGTGTTAGATCCTTCCATGTTATCAGAATTCCACCGTCTCCATCCGGATCGCCCTGCAACTCGCCCTTCGGGTCGTCGAGGGGTCGGTCCCCGGTGACGTCAAACGTGAGCACTGCCCGCTGCTGGAGCCGCTGGAGCCTCGTGTCAGGAGGGGGGGTACTGTCACGACTTCTACCGGAGTCGTTGCCTCTCCTTGTTCGGGCAGTGCTCGGCGTTTGACGTCACCGGTCTTCTAGCCATCATTGATCCATTTTTCATTTTCCATTGGTTTTGTCTTGTCTTCCCACACACCTGTTTTCAATCCCATTAATTTCCTGTTGTGTATTTCACCCTCTGTTTCCCCTCATGTCTTTGTCAGAGATTGTTTGTCAGTGTAGTGTTTTTGTTGTATAGGTGCGCGACGGCTCTTCGTACCCATATTTGTTTATGTTCCTTTTTCTGTTTAGTGTTATTAAAAGACTCCATTTTACACTCTGTTTGACTCTCCTGCGCCTGACTTCCCTGCCACCTATACACATATGCCTGACAGCCCCGGCCTACTAACTGTTAGCTTATTAGCACAGGCCTGCTAACTGTCTGAATCACTGCGCCCCCAGCCAGCCCAACCACTCACTGGACCCATATTTATTTTCAATCTCTTTTTGTTTTTTAATTAGATTATACCTTCCGGTAACCTGCCTCAGACAATGTGATACGGAATCGCTATTATTTTTAATTTTTAGAACACATTCAAGAACCTCCAGAAGCTAACCAGCTAACTAGCTACGAGCTATTTAGTCATTGTTTGCCACTGCTAGTGGCTTTTACCTTCTGCATAGCCAGACAGTTTTTTTTAGCCTGGATAATACTCGCCAGTCTAGCTTCCCTGCCCCATCTACCACTGCCCCCTGGACACTGTGATCACTTGGCAACATACCTTGTGCCTGCTGGACACTGTGATCACTTGGCTACATAGCTAATGCCTGCTGGACTGTCCATTAATCACGGTACTCCATTCTGTTTGTTGATGTTTTTATCTGTCGGCCCCAGCTGCACTCAGGCTCTGTGTGTAGTTAATCCGACTCTCTCTGCCGAGTCAACGCCATTTTACCTGCTGTTGTTGTGCTAGCTGATTAGCTGTTGTTGTCTCACCTACTGTTTTAGCTAGCTCTCCCAATCAACACCTGCGATTACTATATGCCTCGCTGTATGTCTCTCTCAAATGTCAATATGCCTTGTATACTGTTGTTCAGGTTAGTTATATTTGTTTTAGTTTACAGTGGAGCACCTAGTTCCACTCTTCATACCCCTGATACCTCCTTTGTCCCACCTCCCACACATGCCGTGACCTCACCCATTACAACCAGCATGTCCAGAGATACCTCTCTTATCATCACCCAATGCCTGGGCTTACCTCCGCTGTACCCGCACCCCACCATACCCCTGTCTGCGCATTATGCCCTGAATATATTCTACCATGCCCAGAAATCTGCTCTTTGTCCCCAATGCTCTCGGCGACCAGTTTTGATAGCCTTTAGCCGCACCCTCATACTACTCCTCCTCTGTTCTGCGGGTGATGTGGAAGTAAACCCAAGCCCTGCATGTCCCCAGGCACCCTCATTTGTTGACGTCTGTGATCGAAAAAGCCTTGGTTTCATGCATGTCAACATTAGAAGCCTCCTCCCTAAGTTTGTTTTACTCACTGCTTTAGCACACTCTGCTAACCCTGATGTCCTTGCCGTGTCTGAATCCTGGCTCAGGAAGGCCACCAAAGATTCTGAGATTTCCATACCCAACTATAACATTTTCCGTCAAGATAGAACTGCCAAAGGGGGAGGAGTTGCAGTCAACTGCAGAGATAGCCTGCAAAGTAATGTCATACTTTCCAGGTCCATACCCAAACAGTTCGACCTACTAATTTTAAAAATTACTCTCTCCAGAAATAAGTCTCTCACTGTTGCCGCCTGTTACCGACCCCCCTCAGCTCCCAGCTGTGCCCTGGACACCATTTGTGAATTGATCGCCCCCCATCTAGCTTCAGAGTTTGTTCTGTTAGGTGACCTAAACTGGGATATGCTTAGCAGTCCTACAATCTAAGCTAGATGCCCTCAATCTCACACAAATCGTCAAGGAACCCACCAGGTACAACCCTAAATCTGTAAACAAGGGCACCCTCATAGACGTCATCCTGACCAACTGGCCTTCCAAATACACCTCCGCTGTCTTCAACCAGGATCTCAGCGATCACTGCCTCATTGCCTGTATCCGCTACGGATCCACAGTCAAACGACCACCCCTCATCACTGTCAAACGCTCCCTAAAACACTTCTGCGAGCAGGCCTTTCTACTAATCGACCTGGCCCGGCTATTTTGGAAGGATATTGACCTCATCCCGTCAGTTGAGGATGCCTGGTCATTCTTTAAAAGTAACTTCCTCACCATTTTAGATAAGCATGCTCCGTTCAAAAAATGCAGAACTAAGAACAGATATAGCCCTTGGTTCACTCCAGACCTGACTGCCCTCGACCAGCACAAAAACATCCTGTGGCGGACTGCAATAGCATCGAATAGTCCCAGCGATATGCAACTGTTCAGGGAAGTCAGGAACCAATACACGCAGTCATTCAGGAAAGCAAAGGCCAGCTTCATCAGGCAGAAATTTGCATCCTGTAGCTCTAACTCCAAAATGTTCTGGGACATTGTAAAGTCCATGGAGAACAAGAGCACCTCCTCCCAGCTGCCCACTGCACTGAGGCTAGGTAACACGGTCACCACCGATAAATCCATGATAATCGAAAACTTCAACAAGCATTTCTCAACGGCTGGCCATGCCTCCCTCCTGGCTACTCCAACCTCGGCCAACAGCCCCGCCCCCCGCCCCTCCCCCCGCAGCTACTCGCCCAAGCCTCTCCAGGTTTTCCTTTACCCAAATCCAGATAGCAGATGTTCTGAAAGAGCTGCAAAACCTGGTCCCGTACAAATCAGCTGGGCTTGACAATCTGGACCCTCTATTTCTGAAACTATCTGCCGCCATTTTCGCAACCCCTATTACCAGCCTGTTCAACCTCTCTCTCATATCATCTGAGATACCCAAGGATTGGAAAGCTGCCGCAGTCATCCCCCTCTTCAATGGGGGAGTCACCCTGTACCCAAACTGTTACAGACCTATATCCATCCTGTCCTGCCTATCTAAGGTCTTCGAAAGCCAAGTCAACAAACAGACCATCTCGAATCCCACCGTACCTTCTCCGCTGTGCATTCTCTGTTTTCCGAGCCGGTGATGTTACTCTTGCTGCCGGCGATTCCCTGATCCACATCTACGCAGACGACACCATTCTGTATACTTCCGGCCTGTCCTTGGACACTGTGCTATCTAACCTCCAAATGAACTTCAATGCCATACAACACTCCTTCCGTGGCCTCCAACTGCTCTTAAACACTAGTAAAACCAAATGCATGCTTTTCAAACGTTCACTGCCTGCACCCGCACGCCCGACTTGCATCACCACCCTGGATGGTTCCGACCTAGAATATGTGGACATCTATAAGTACCTAGGTGTCTGGCTAGACTGTAAACTCTCCATCCAGATTCATATCAAACATCTCCAATCTAAAATCAAATCTAGAGTCGGCTTTCTATTCCGCAACAAAGCCTCCTTCACTCACGACGCCAAACTTACCCTAGTAAAACTGACTATCCTACCGATCCTCGACTTCGGCGATGTCATCTACAAAATAGCTTCAAATACTCTACTCAGCAAACTGGATGAAGTTTATCACAGTGCCATCAATTTTGTTACTAAAGCATATTTTACCACCCACCACTGCGACCTGTTTGCTCTCGTCGGCTGGCCCTCGCTACATATAGGCATTTCTAGCTGTGTCTGAATCCTGGCTTAGGAAGACCACCAAAAATTCTGAAATTTTAATCCCAAACTACAACATTTTCAGACAAGATAGAACTGCCAAAGGGGGCGGTGTTGCAATCTACTGCAAAGATAGCCTGCAGAGTTCTGTTCTACTTTCCAGATCTGTACCCAAACAATTTGAACTTCTACTTTTAAAAATCCACCTCTCTAAAAACAAGTCTCTCACCGTTGCCGCCTGCTATAGACCACCCTCTGCCCTCAGCTGTGCTCTGGACACCATATGTGAACTGATTGCCCCCCGTCTATCTTCAGACCTCGTGCTGCTAGGCGACCTAAACTGGAACATGCTTAACACCCCAGTCATCCTACAATCTAAACTTGATGCCCTCAATCTCACACAAATTCCCCCAGGGCAATGAACCTACCAGGTACCTCCTCAAGCCTTAAGCACGGGCACCCTCATAGATATCATCCTAACCAACTTGCCCTCTAAATACTGCTGTCTTCAACCAAGATCTCAGCGATCACTGCCTCATTGCTTGCATCCGTAATGGGTCAGCGGTCAAACGACCTCCACTCATCACTGTCAAACGCTCCCTGAAAAACTTCAGCGAGCAGGCCTTTCTAATCGACCTGCAGTTCCCGCTCAGCCCAGTCAAAACTGTTGCTGCTCTGGCCCCCCCGGGTGATCCTGGAAGGATATTGATCTCATCCCGTCAGTAGAGGATGCCTGGATATTTTTTTAAATGCCTTCCTAACCATCTTAAATAAACATGCCCCATTCAAGAAATTTAGAACCAGGAACAGATATAGCCCTTGATTCTCCCCAGACCTGACTGCCCTTAACCAACACAAAAACATCCTATGGCGTTCTGCATTAGCATCAAACAGCCCCCGTGATATGCAGCTGTTCAGGGAAGCTAGACACCATTATACACAGGCAGTTAGAAAAGCTAAGGCTAGCTTTTTCAAGCAGAAATTTGCTTCCTGCAACACTAACTCAAAAAAGTTCTGGGACACTGTAAAGTCCATGGAGAATAAGAACACCTCCTCCCAGCTGCCCACTGCACTGAAGATAGGAAACACTGTCACCACTGATAAATCCACCATAATTGAGAATTTCAATAAGCATTTTTCTACGGCTGGCCATGCTTTCCACCTGGCTAATCCTACCCTGGTCAACAGCACTGCACCCCCAACAGCATCTCACCCAAGCCTTACCCATTTCTCCTTCTCCCAAATCCGTTCAGCTGTTGTTCTGAAAGAGCAGCAAAATCTGGACCCCTACAAATCAGACAATCTAGACAATCTGGACCCTTTCTTTCTAAAATTATCTGCCGAAATTGTTGCCACCCCTATTACTAGCCTGTTCAACCTCTCTTTCGTGTCGTCTGAGATTCCCAAAGATTGGAAAGCAGCTGCGGTCATCCCCCTCTTCAAAGGGGGGGACACTCTTGACCCAAACTGCTACAGACCTATATCTATCCTATCATGCCTTTCTAAGGTCTTCTAAAGCCAAGTCAACACACAGATTACCTACCATTTCGAATCTCACCATACCTTCTCTGCTATGCAATCTGGTTTCAGAGCTGGTCATGGGTGCACCTCAGCCACGCTCAAGGTCCTAAACGATATCTTAACTGCCATCAATAAGAAACATTACTGTGCAGCCGTATTCATTGATCTGGCCAAGGCTTTCGACTCTGTCAATCACCACATCCTCATCGGCAGACTCGACAGCCTTGGTTTCTCAAATGATTGCCTCGCCTGTTTCACCAACTACTTCTCTGATAGAGTTCAGTGTGTCAAATCGGAAGGTCTGCTGTCCGGACCTCTGGCAGTCTCTATGGGGGTGCCACAGGGTTCAATTCTTGGACCGACTCTCTTCTCTGTATACATCAATGAGGTCGCTCTTGCTGCTGGTGAGTCTCTGATCCACCTCTACGCAGACAACACCATTCTGTATACTTCTGGCCCTTCTTTGGACACTGTGTTAACAACCCTCCAGGCAAGCTTCAATGCCATACAACTCTCCTTCCGTGGCCTCCAATTGCTCTTAAATACAAGTAAAACTAAATGCATGCTCTTCAACCGATCGCTACCCGCACCTGCCCGCCTGTCCAACATCACTACTCTGGACGGCTCTGACTTAGAATATGTGGACAACTACAAATACTTAGGTGTCTGGTTAGACTGTAAACTCTCCTTCCAGACCCATATCAAACATCTCCAATCCAAAGTTAAATCTAGAATTTGCTTCCTCGCAACAAAGCATCCTTCACTCATGCTGCCAAACATACCATTGTAAAACTGACCATCCTACCAATCCTCGACTTTGGCAATGTCATTTACAAAATAGCCTCCAATACCCTACTCAACAAATTGGATGCAGTCTATCACAGTGCAATCCCTTTTGTCACCAAAGCCCCATATACTACCCACCATTGCGACCTGTACACTCTCGTTGGCTGGCCCTCGCTTCATACTCGTCGCCAAACCCACTGGCTCCATGTCATCTACAAGACCCTGCTAGGTAAAGTCCACCCTTATCTCAGCTCGCTGGTCACCATAGCATCCCCCACCTGTAGCACACGCTCCAGCAGGTATATCTCTCTGGTCACCCCCAAAACCAATTATTTCTTTGGCTGCCTCTCCTTCCAGTTCTCTGCTGCCAATGACTGGAACAAACTACAAAAATCTCTGAAACTGGAAACACTTATATCCCTCACGAGCTTTAAGCACCAACTGCTCACAGATTACTGCACCTGTACATAGCCCACCTATAATTTAGCCCAAACAACTACCTCTTCCCCTACTGTATTTAATTTATTTTGCTCCTTTGCACCCCATTATTTTTGTTTCTACTTTGCACATTCTTCCATTGCAAATCTACCATTCCAGTGTTTTTCTTGCTATATTGTATTTACTTTGCCACCATGGCCTTTTTTTGCCTTTACCTCCCTTATCTCACCTCATTTTCTCACATCGTATATAGACTTGTTTTACTGTATTATTGACTGTATGTTTGTTTTACTCCATGTGTAACTCTGTGTCGTTGAATGTGTCGAACTGCTTTGCTTTATCTTGGCCAGGTCGCAATTGTAAATGAGAACTTGTTCTCAACTTGCCTACCTGGTTAAATAAAGGTGAAATAAAAATAAATAAATAAAATAAATATTTGTCGCCAGACCCACTGGCTCCAGGTCATCTACAAGTCCATGCTAGGTAAAGCTCCGCCTTATCTCAGTTCACTGGTCATGATGGCAACACCCTCCCGTAGCATGCGCTCCAGCAAGTGTATCTCCCTGATCATCCCTAAAGCCAGCACCTCATTTGGCCGCCTTTCCTTCCAGTTCTCTGCTGCCTGTGACTGGAACGAATTGCAAAAATCGCTGAAGTTGGAGACTTTTATCTCCTTCACCAACTTCAAACATCTGCTATCTGAGCAGCTAACCGATCGCTGCAGCTGTACCTAGTCTATCGGTAAATAGCCACCCAATTTTTCCTACCTCATCCCCATACTGTTTATATTTATTTACTTTTCTGCTCTTTTGCACACCAATATCTCTACCTGTACATGATCATCTGATCATTTATCACTCCAGTGTTAATCTGCAAAATGTTAATTATTCACCTACCTCCTCATGCCTTTTGCACACAATGTATCAGAGATATCAGGATTGAAAGTGAAGACTCCAAATATGAAATAAATAGATGCAATTTCAGTCACCTGTCATCTGAGAAGACCATTCTGTCTGAAAATGAATGTCAAAGCCAACATATATCCTCTCCCTCATCATTAGAATAAATATTCAAGCTACTTTAAGGGGAATTTTAGGTCCTCATCCATAAATCAGATTTTAGACAGATACATTTGATACGGAGGCCAGGGCTGCTTGCTGCTATTTCACCAAACCCCCAAAACACACACACACACACACACACACACACACACACACACACACACACACACACACACACACACACACACACACACACACACACACACACACTCTCTCTCTCTCAAAGAACCACTGTTGGGGAAAATTACAAACTAGGCCCTGTCTATTCTGTATTTCTGTATTAACCTTAGAAAACTGTCTCTTCTGTGTTTCTCTACTGATACAGACCAACCATGTCCGTTCTAGTCATAAGATTGGGTGAAACCACAATATGTGAAACATCCTGTTACTCAGTATCTACAGAATCCCAGTTGTGTGGACACATGCTGAGAACAGAGAATAGCATGATTAGCAGTATCATGATCTAATCATTCAGAATATACCCGGTGTCAGCAGATAGTTTGAAGAAATGATAATCACTAGTTTCGTAACTATGTACACACCCATTCTTTCCACACTTCTGCTACCTGTTCAATAGATTTTTATAAAAGCTGAGACCCAACTTTGTTCGTTAGGCCCTTAACTCTGCACAATTGAGTAATTGTTAACTGCTCCGTTTTTGCTAATCATATAATAAAGTTGTTGGTTGAAGAATCTACAGTCTCTCTTCCTTTTGGTGAGAATTTCCACGACAATTTGGCTGCGTGTATGGGATGGCTAACTCTGCCTGCTGACCAGGGTTAACTGTGCAGGGGGGCTAAAGTAGACGTGGCTCTGTGAGCCCACACTCTGATTAAGTGGAGCAGAAAGGGACCCACCTCTGATCCGGCAGGAAGCGTCATTGGACGGATACACCACCCCGAACAGATAGAGTTCAGGGTGAGACCGATTTGATTAAACACAACTCTCAAATGAAGGAAGGGGAACCTTCAGCAATCCTGTTCTGGGAACAGGTTGTGCACAATCCGTTCTGGGAACTTTTAGAAAATCCAGGAATAGGTAATGCATGTTAGAGATACCAGGACTGAGTCCTGATGAAAGCTATTCCAGGTTAAGATTCTGAGGTACTCTAGAGATACCAGGACAGGGTCCTGAGGTAGAAGTAAGAAAATATTCCTGCAGGTTAATAATTGATCAGTAAATGTGAGAAACAATTGGTTATGATTGGGAATCCCGTTACATATTTATAAACTATATAAAAATGTGTGTAGGGAATATTACCATGTGGCCACGGAGACGCTGTGAGTCGAGAAGCAGGTGAAAGGTTTATAAAACAACAAACTTGAAACGAGACAACATAACAGTGGCGATAATGCATTAAACATAGGAACAATACTGACTGAGGAAGGAACCCAAGGGAGTGACAGATAAAGGGGAGGTAATCAGGAAGGTAATGGAGTCCAGGTGAGTATCATGATGATCTGCAGGTGCGTATAATGATGGATGCCAGTTGTGCGTAATGATGGATCTCAGGACCGGTGGTTAGTATACCGGCGACGTCGAATGCCGGAGGGGAAGAGCGGGAGTAGACGTGACAGTACTCTCCCCTCCGACACGCGGCTCCCGCCGCAGGAAGGCACCATCCAGAGGGACGACCCCGAGGAGCGGGCTGGTCCGGGCGGTGAAGGTGGAAATCACAGATGACGTTGGGATCCAGAATATCCTCCACCGGAACCCAACACCGCTCCTCTGGGCCATACCCCTCCCAGTCCACAAGGTACTGGAACCAACCCCCACAATGTTGGGAGTCCAGTAGGGATCTGACAGCATACGCTGTACTCCCCTCGATGTCCAGGGGGGTGGAGGGGTATCGTGGGGGACTTCATCAGCTAGGGGACCAGGAACCACCGGCCTGAGAAGGGAGACATGAAAAGAAGGTGAGATACGATAGTGACTGGGAAGCTGTAACCTATATGTCACCTCGTTGACCCTCCGGAGAACCTTGAACGGCCCCAGAAACCGGGGGCTCAGTTTCTTGCAGGGCAGATGGAGTGGGAGGTTCCTGGTAGGAAGCCAGATTCGATCCCCAGGGTGTAGCACATGGGTCACCCTGCGGTGGCGACCTGTCTTCTCCTTTTGACGCTGGGCGGTGCACTGGAGTCTCACGTGAGCGTCGCTCCACACTTCTTCTGCACTCCGGAAACACTCATCAACCGCAGGAGTGTCGGACTGGCCCAGACTCCACGGGGCCAGGGTTCCGATGGTAGGTGAGAATGACAAATGACTCTTTGGCGCCGTCCAGCAGGTGTCTCCATTCCTCTAATGCCAACTTCACCGTCAGGAGCTCACGATCCCCGACATCATCATTCCTCTTTGCAGGGGACAGTTTCTTAGAGGAAAAAGCACAGGGGTACAATTTCTGTGGATTACCCTGTTGTTGAGACAGAACTGCCCCCACTCCTACCTCTGAAGCATCCACCTCCACCACAAAGGATATCTTGGGACCTGGATGTTTGTGCAATGGGGCGGAGGTGAAACGTCCCTTAAGGAGACAGAAGGCCTTGTCAGATGCTGGGCTCCACACCAATCGAAGGGTCCTCCCTTAAAGACAGAGATGAGAGGAGTTGCGACAGAGCTGAAGTTCCTGATGAAGCCGCGGTAGAAGTTGGCAAACTCCAAAAGCCGTTGTAACCCCTTTGATTATGATTGGGAATCCTGTGACGTATTTATAAACTATATAAAAATGTGTGTAAGGAATATTACCGTGTGGTCACGGAGACGCTGTGAGTCGAGAAGCAGGTGAAATGTTTAATAAAACAACAAACTTGAAACGAGACACCATAACAGTGTCGATAATGCATTAACACAGAAACAATACTGACTGAGGAAGGAACCCAAGGGAGTTGAAGGAGAGGTAATCAGGAAGGTAATGGAGTCCAGGTGATTATCATAATGATCTGCAGGTGCGCGTAATTATGGATGCCAGGTGTGCATAATGATGGATCGCAGGACCGGTGGTTAGTATACTGGGGACATCGAACGCCGGAGAGGAGGAGCGGGAGTAGATGTGACAGTCCTACATTACATTAACTTGTTAGAAAATATTTTGATGAGGAAGAATTAACTCCATTTGAATTAGAAGAAAGGAAGACGTTCCTAACCAAATACTGTTTGTTTTGTGTGTTTATTTTTGTTTCCTGAATGTGTGTGCATTGATGAGAGATTTATTTGATGAACGGACGATGGACCCTAATTTGGGGAATATGTGTTGACAACAACAGTGATATTTGAAGCGTGACACTGGTATAAGGCATTAGGTCTCCCATATTCTCCAGTAGCAAATTGGCAGATGCTTCTGTATTGGTTATAATACAAGGTATCAGGTGTCATGACCAATTAAAAGGCACAAATTCTCCGGGGAAGTTGGTATCACTTTTTTGGGAAAATGTTTATAATTGACATTACAGTAACAGTCAAAAGTTTGGACATATCTACTCATTCCAGGTGTTTTCTTTATTTTTACTATTTTCTACATTGTAGAATAATAGTGAAGACATCAAAACTATTAAATAGTTCTGGAATCCTATGGAATCATGTAGTAACCAAAAAAATGTTACACAAATCAAAATATATTTGAGATTCTTCAAAGTAGCCACCCTTTGCCTTGATGACAGCTTGGCACACTCTTGGCATTCTCTCAACCAGCTTCACCTGGAATGCTTTCCAACAGTCTTGAAGGAGTTCCCACATACACTGAGCACTTGTGGGCTGCTTTTCCTTCACTCTGCGGTCCAACTCATCCTAAACCATCTCAATTGGGTTGAGGTCAGGTGATTGTGGAGGCCAGGTCATCTCATGCAGCACTCCTTCTTGGTCAAATAGTCCTTACAGCACAAACCAGATGGCATGGCGTATTGCTGCAGAATGCTGTGGTAGTCATGCTGGTTAAGTGTGTCTTGAATTCTAAGTAATTCACAGACAGTGTCACCGGCAAAGCATCCCAACACCATCACACCTCCTCATCCATGCTTCATGGTGGGAACTACACATGCGGAGGTCATCTGTTCACCTACTCTGGGTCTCACAAAGACACGGTGGTTGGAACCAAAAATCTCAAATTTGGACTCATCAGACCAAAGGACAGATTTCCACCGGTCTAATGTCCATTGCTTGTGTTTCTTGGCCCAAGCAAGTCTCTTCTTCTTATTGCTGTCCTTTAGTAGTAGTTTCTTTGCAGCAATTTGAGCATGAAGGCCTGATTCACGCAGTCTCTTCTGAACAGTTGAATTTGAGATATGTAATTTAATGGAACACTGTGATGCATTTATTTGGGCTGCAATTTATGAGGCTAGTAACTCTAATGAACTTGTCCTCTGCAGCAGAGGTAACTCTGGGTCTTCCTTTCCTGTTGCGGTCCTCATGAGAGCCAGTTTCAACAAAGCTCTTGATGGTTTTTGCGACTGCACTTGATAAAACTTTCATTTAAAATTCTGCGAATTAACTGACCTTCATGACTCTTTGCTTATTTGAGCTGTTCTTGCCATAATATGGACTTGGTCTTTTACCAAGTCTTTTACTGGCGACCACAGAGAAAGACAGCAAGACATACACTTGTAAATATGTAAATTGCAATTTATTTTCGAATGAGAGGTCATTCATGTAAAGTATTATCAATTTCTGTGAGTATAGTTATCCTTCTGTTCTCCTGCTCTTTCTCAGTCTCCACCCCTTTCCTTTGTCTACCAAGCCGTCACATCGGCTTAGCCCACTAGGGACTTTTCTATCATGTTATCAACGCATTGTGTTAGTAACCAATATCTACTGTTTGTTTGTTATGTAGTTCTGTGGTTGACTAAGATAGTTAGTAAAAAAATAATAAACTTTTTGGGGATAGGGGGCAGCATTTGGAATTTTGGATGAAAAGCGTGCCCAAAGTAAACTGCCTGCTACTCGGAAAGGAGTAGGATATGCATATAATTGGTAGATTTGGATAGAAAACACTATAAAGTTTCCAGAACTTTTAAAACCATGTCTGTGAGTTTAACAGAACTGAAATGGCAGGCGAAAACATGAGGAAAATCCATCCAGGGAGTGCTATTATTTTGAAATGGGTGTTTTTCCATTGAAAGCCTATCCACCATTTAAAGTGATAGGACCCTTATTCGGTTCCCTATGGCTTCCACTAGCTGTGAACAGTCTTTAGACATTGTTTTAGGCCTTTATTCTGAAAGATGAGGGAGAATGAGCAGTTTCAATGAGAAGCCAGTGGAAAATCCCCAAACTGTTTGGTGCGCAATCCCGAGAGCGCGCCTTTCTTGTTTTTCTTTTATATTGACGACGTTATAGTCCTGTTGAAATATGATCAATTATTTAGGCTAAAACCAACCTGAGGATTGATTATAAACATCTCTTGACATGTTTCTACGAACTTTACGGATACTATTTGGAATTTTCGTCTGCCTCTTGTGACCGCATTTGAGCCATTGGATTACTGAACAAAACATGCCAACAGAATTGAGGTTTTTGGATATAAAGAGGGACTTTATCGAAGAAAACAAACATTTATTGTGTAACTGGGAGTCTTGTGAGTGCAACTATGCGAAGATAATCAAAGGTAAGTGATACATTTTATTGCTATTTCTGACTTTCGTGACTAATCTACTTGGCTGGTTACTGTTTGTAATGTTTTGTGTGCTGAGCGCTGTCCTCAGAAAATCGCATGGTTTGCTTTCGCCGTAAAGCCTTTTTGAAATCTGACACGGCGGCTGGATTAATAACAACAAGTTAAGCTTTATTTTGATGTATTGACTTGTGATTTCATGAAAGTTAAATATTTATATTAATTTAATTTGTATTTGGCGATCTGCAATTTCACCGGAAGTTGTCGAGGTGGGACATCCATAAGAAGTTTTAAGATATGCACTGATTCATTATTTATGCTAAGGTTCATGCAGATAACCAAGCATTTTACGATGTTTATAATGAGACTTATGCAAGGTAAAGATTAATAATCATTAATAGAAGACTTTACTCGATAGGTTAAAATTACTATTCCTCGCAAGTTCAGAAGAACCTTGTTTTTTTAATCTCTTGAGACACTTTATTCCATCTTATTCTGAAATAGATTTATAATATTGACTAAAGGGAGAGTGTTGAAAAAGCAATTGTGTTAGACGCCAGCATTGGGGTTGCCAAACTTAAAATGGCCTTTTAAAATGTTTTGTTCGTGAACATGAAGGGCATTGTAATGCGGTGGTTATGTAAAATCATGGGGGAAAAGAGAGATCAGTCATTTACAAGAGTAAATCGCTAGACTGGGTGGTGAGATAAATGTTGTCGTGTCTAAGTATAGGCTACATAAAGGGTACATAAAGGGTACATAAAGGGTACATAAACATTGGGATGGATTATTATTAATGAGTGGAGGGAGGACATGTATTGTTTTTTCTGGAATTTAAAACTTTTTGTTCACATGGTAAAGTAACGTTAGACAGAAAGACAGTGTTAGAGTGTAAGATAAATGTACTGTGTGATGGTGATTGAGAGAGTTTTCTGAGTTGAAGGAAACATATATGTAAAGTAGTGAAAGTAACAAAGCCAAATGGAAAGTAAGAATTCAAATGTTTTATTGTTTGGACTGATTAAGATTTAGCAAAGTGAAAACTAACTAAATGTTTATTTTCTCTTTTAAGAGAGGATGGGGTGTCTCTCTCTCTTTGAAATGTTTCCCGAGGCTGTTGTCTTGGGAAACAGTTAGTGAAATTCTGGAGTTTTATAAAGTATAAAGAAAGGTATCTGGCCGCAGAGGGAGCTCCCAAATATGTAAGGGCTGGCCAATTATTGATTTTGCCCTACGTTTTACCACACACACCAGCACCAGCACACGCACACACAACACTCCGGTTATGAGTATTTGTTCGTGGTGTTAATACTGTGTTTGATCTATTGATGTGGGGTCTTTTTAATTTGGTTGTAAACCAGATAAGCAAAATGATGGAAATGTTTGAAATGTTTTTAAATGGTTTCGAAAGTACAGGGAAATAAAAGGGAAAGAAAATACTTAATGGTGTTGTAGGACCTTTGTCCTGACTTTCTGGTGAGGCCTGATCAACCTCACTAGATATGATAGAGACAATGGGTGAGAATTAAGTATAACATGAAGAAGTGTATTGCTGTTGTTTTGGTTGTTCTTGTTTTTGTCTTTGTTTCAATATAAATCTCAACAGATTGGGTCTGTTGTATGGTTGGGATTTGTTCCTGAGGTTTAGCGCTGTAACTCCCTGACCCTGTAACTCTGCCATGAGGTCGCCAGTATGATAAGGGAGTATAAGCAAATTTGAAAAATAGTTTCAACAAGTGTGTTGTTATGCTCTTTGACATTTGTCTTAGAAATGTTGGTTTTAGAAAAATTGGGAATGTAATAATTTGTCATACGATGAATAGCTGGACTGAATTTCCTGAATCAGACATGTCTTAACCCTTGTGTTGTCTTAAGGGTCAAAAATGACCCGCCGCTATGTTTAACAGTAGAGAAATTCCCCTAAATTATGTATTTTCAACTTGAAATTTGATTACTTTCTTAGAGTGACCTCAACATTAGAAAAAGTGAAACATCGCAATAATAATTACACCTAGAGAATTGCGTGCGCGAGCGTTGCAAAATAAATGTAAACATACATGTTATTCAATTATTGCCCTCACACTGCTCGCGCGCGCCAATGAGCGTCTGCGTTGCCAAGGGCTAAAATACGCGGAAGTCAGTTCTATTTGTGACGCTGATCGCACTGCAAGTCCTGCCTCTCCCATCTCCTCATTGGTTTACAGAAGCAGATATCCCCGTGCCATCTCCTCATTGGTTATACTGACGTGGGTGACTGAAAGAAGAACGGAGGTCGGTGATGGTAATACACCTTTTATGACAGTTAGTTGCCAGTCGTTGGTCCAAAGAAGAAAAGGCCTGAAAGGAGGAGAGATGACTAGAAACGATTTGGTTGACCGTTTTATGTGTGGATTAGTTGTCATAGTAGAGGACCTTGTGGATTTCAGGTAAAATAGCACCTCAACGTTTATATCCCAGGACAAATTAACTAGCAACAGCAAGCTAGCTAAATAGGACAAATTAGCTAGCAACTGCAAGCTAGCTAGCTAAATTACCATGAATGTTTAATGCTTTTTGACCTGTCCCCAAATTAATAGAATTGGTTCAGAATTTGTTTTGATATTTTAACCTGCGTGTCTTGATTGCGTTTGGTGTGGGGGGACAAAATCAATTTGCGCATGATGGTGCATGCGCTCGGCCGGTTTGGGCACGGTGTCAGACAAAACTAAAACTTTCTTATGCATGTGCAGCATCTCCCCTCCACGACCGCAAGTTCACAGACAAAATAAACAAAATTTCAGACAAAATAAACAAAATTTCAGACAAAATAAAAATTTATTGAAAGCATTGTTTACTAATGGGGAATGCAGTCAGAGGATATAAAGATGCTGCAGATAACATTCCCCCAGTTCTCTCTTTGCTGAAGCCATGAGTGCACGTTTCAGTGCTCAACAGGTCGTAGATCAGATTTTTTTTCAGAAGTCCAGGAGGTACAAGAGAACAATGATTTAGAAGAGGAGGAGGTATCTGAAGATGAAGATGGGGAAGAATTACAACCCAGAGCACGATACATCATCTTCAGATGAAGAAATCCCCGAAGCTGATATTTTTGTCAAAGAACAGCAACATAACATGGTCCTTGTCACCATATGACAACCAGGGCAGGATGGCAGCACAAAATATCATAAGGATGACAAGACATGCAGATGACAAGGCTCACAAGACATGCAGATGCCCATGCCCAGGACATCACCTCAACATTGTACATGTTCATCACACCAGCCATCCTGGGGATGACATATTTGGAGGGTTTCCATAAATCTGGAGACAACTGGAAAAGGATGGATGACATTGACCTGCGTGCCTACATAGGGCTGCTAATCTTAGCGGGTGTGTATAGGTCCCGAGGCGAGGCTACATGTAGTCTCTGGAATGCAGAGAGTGGAAGGCCGATTTGTCCTTGCCAAGATGCCACTGAAAGTCTTTCACACTTTCTCAAGAATGCTACGATTTGATAACCGTGAGTCAAGACCTGCAAGACATGTGAGAGACAAATTGGCGGCCGTAAGAGAGGTCTGGGAGAAGTGGGTGGAGCGTCTGCCATACCTCTACAACCCTGGGCCTGAAGTAACAGTGGATGAGCAATTGGTTCCATTCAGAGGTACATTTTTATTATCATATCTGTAATGTAAGTGGTTTTCACTGTTCATTTTATTATGTATCAACACTGATACTAATTACTGATAGTAATCTCTTTTGTCAAAAGGTCACTGTCCTTTCCTGCAGTATATGCCTAGCAAGCCAGCAAAGTATGGAATCAAGATTTGGGTGGCCTATGACACACAATCCAGCTACGATTGCCAAAGCAGCAGCTACTCTTCCTAGGGTCCAGCAAAATGAAGGCAGTTTATACAATTAAAAAAACATTACAATACATTTACAGATTTCACAACACACTGCGTGCCCTCAGGCCCCTACTCCACCGCTACCACATATCTACAGTACTAAATCCATGTGTATGTATGGTGCAATCGTGTATGTAATCGTGTGTGTGTGTGTGTGTATGCATGTGTCTGTGCCAATGTTTGTGTTGCTTCACAGTCCCCGCTGTGCCATAAGGTATTTTTTTAATCTGTTTTTGAAATCTAATTTTACTGCTGGCATGAGTTACTTTCTGTGGAATAAAGTTCTATGTCGTCATGGCTCTATGTAGTACTCTGTGCCTCCCATAGTCTGTTCTGGACTTGGGGACTGTGAAGAGACCTCTTGAGGCATGTCTTGTGGGGTATGCATGGGTGTCCTAACTGTGTGCCAGTAGTTTAGACAGACAGCTCTGTGCATTCAATATGTCAATACCTCTCATAAATAAAAGTAGTGATGAAATCAATCTCTCCTCCACTTTCAGCCAAGAGAGATTGACATGCATATTATTAATATTAGCTCTCTGTGTACATCCAAGGGCAAGCCGTGTTACCCTGTTCTGAGCCAATTCCTTTTTTGTGGCACCTGACCATACGACTGAACAGTGGTCAAGGTGCAACAAAATTAGGCCTGTAGGACCTGCCTTGTTGATAGTGTTGTTAAGGCGTGTCACGCCCTGACCATAGTTATCTTTGTTTTCTTTATTATTTTGGTTAGGTTAGGGTGTGACGAGGGTGATATATGTGTTTTTCTCCTGTCTATGGTTTTTGTATGTTTATGGGGTTTTCCAGTCTAGGTGTTTTTATGTCTATGGTTGCCTAGGTTGGTTCTCAATCAGAGGCAGCTGTTTATCATTGTCTCTGATTGGGGACCATATTTAGTTAGCCATATGCCTTGGATAGTTTATGGGTTATTGTCTATGTGTAGTTGCCTGTGTCTGCACTCGTTGTTCATAGCTTCACGTTCGTTTGGTTGTTTTGGTTAGTTTGTTTAGTGTGTATTCCTTAAATAAAAGAAGGTTGTATTCAAATCACGCTGCGCCTTGGTCTCCTCGTTATGACGAACGTGACAAGGCGGCAGAGCATCGCTTTATTATAGACAGATTTCTCCCCGTCTTAGCGACTAACGGCATCATAATGTTTTGACCATGACAGTTTAGAATCTAGGGCTACTCCAAGCAGTTTAGTCGTCTATACTCAATTTCCACATTATTTATTACAATATTTAGTTGAGGTTTAGGGTTTAGTGAATGTTTTGTTCCAAATACAATGCTTTTAGTTTTAGAAATATTTAGGGCTAACTTATTCCTTGCCACCCACTCTGAAACTAACTGCAGCTCTTTGTTGAGTGTTGCAGTCATTTCAGTCGCTGTAGCAGCTGACATGTATAGTGTTGAGTCATCCGCATACATAGACACTCTGGCTTTACTCAAAGTTAGTGGCAGGTCGTTAGTAAATATTGAAAAAAGCAAAGGGCCTAAACAGCTACCCTGGGGAATTCCTGATTCGAACTGGATTGTATTTGAGAGGCTTCCATTAAAGAACACCCTCTGTTTTGTTAGATAAGTAACTCTTTATCCACATTATAGCAGGGAGTGTAAAGCCATAACACATACGTATTTCCAGCAGCAGAATGTTATCAATAATGTCAAAAGCTGCACTGAAGTCTAACAAAACAGCCCCCACAATCATTTTATCATCAATTTCTCTCAGCCAATCATCAGTCATTTGTGTTAAGTGCTTGTTGAATTTCCTTCCCTATAAGAATGCTGAAATTCTGTTGTCAATTTGTTTACTGTGAAATATCTTTGTATCTGGTCAAACACAATTTTTTCCAGAAGTTTACTAAGGGTTGGTAACAGGCTGATTGGTCGGCTATTTGAGCCAGTAAAGGGGGCTTTACTATTCTTGGGTAGCGGAATGACTTTAGCTTCCCTCCAGGCCTGAGGGCACATGCCTGAGGCCTGAGGCTTAAATTGAAGATGTGGCAAATAGGAGTGGTAATATCGTCTGCTTATCAAGAATCAAAATAAGACCCAGATGCAGACTGTGTCGAAGTAACACTGTTTATTGTAGCAACAGTGGCAGGCAAAGACAGGTCAAGGCAGGCAGGGGTCGAAAATCCAGGGTAAGGGAAAAGGTACAGGACAGCAGGTGGACTCAGGGTCAGGGACAGGCAGGATTCAGTAATCCAGAGGTGGAGCAAAGGTATAAAATGTCAAAACCGGGAGGACTAGCAAAGAGAGGCTGAGAAACAATAGGAGCTGACAAGAAAACCGCTGGTAAGCTTGAACGAACAAGACAAACTGGCAACAAACAGACAGAGAACACAGGTATAAATACATAGGGGATAATTAGGAAGATGGGCGACACCTGGAGGGGGGTGGAGACAAGCACAAGGACAGGTGAAACAGATCAGGACGTGACTGCTATTATCCTCAGCAATTTCCCATCCAGATTGTCAGACCCCGGTGGCTTGTCATTGTTGATAGACAACAATATTTTTTCACCTCTTCCACACTGACTTCACGGAATTCAAAAGTACAGTTCTTGTCTTTCATAATTTGGTCAGATATACTTGGAAATGCAAGTGTCAACATTTGCTGCTGGCATGTCATCCCTAAGTTTGCTTATCTTGCCAATGAAAAGCCATTAAATTAAAGTAGTTTGCAATATCAGTGGGCTTTGTGATGAATGAGCCATCTGATTCAATGAATGAAGGAGCCGAGTTGGCTTTTTTCCTATCATAATGTATCTTTGTTTCATAGTGTAGTTTATTTTTATTTTTATTTAGTTTAGTCACATGATTTCTTAATTTGCAATATGTTTGCCAATCAGTTGGGCTGCTAGACTTAATTGCCATACCTTTTGCCTCATCCCTCTCAAGAATACAATTTTTCAATTCCTCATCAATCCAAGGGGATTTAAAAGTTTTTCAGTAATTTTCTTAATGTGTGCCTGCTTATTAGTAACTGGAATAAGTGGTTTCATAAATGCGTCAATTGCAGCGTCTGGTTGCTCCTCATTACACACCACAGACCAGCAAATATTCTTTACATCATCAACATATGAATCACTACAAAACGTCTTGTATGACCTCTTATACGTTAGATTATGCCAAGCCTTTGGAACTTTGGTTTTCTTAGATATGGCTATTATATTGTGATCACTACATCCTATGGATTTGGATACTGCTTTAAAGCAAATATCTGCAGCATTAGCAAAGATGTGATCAATACATGTTGATGATTTAATTCCTGTGCTGTTTGTAATAACCCTGGTTGGTTGACTGACAACCGTGAGCTATAGTCGGCCTTGTCTCAGGATGGAAAGTTGGTGGTTGGATATATCCCTCTAGTGGTATGGGGGCTGTGCTTTGGCAAAGTGTGTGGGGTTATATCCTGCCTGTTTGGCCCTGTCCGGGGGTATCGTCTGACGGGGCCACATTGTCTCCCAACCCCTCCTGTCTCAGCCTCCAGTATTTATGCTGTAATAGTTTGTGTCGGGGGGCTAGGGTCAGTCTGTTATATCTGGAGTATTTATCTTGTCTTATCCGGTCTCCTGTGTGAATTTATGTATGCTCTCTCTAATTCTCTCTTTTTCTCTATTTTCTTTATTTCTCTCTCAGAACCTGATCCCTAGGACCATGCCTCAGGGCTAATCTGAAAACAAGACTCCCTAAATTTTATCAGCATATCGATTGCGCAACCAGGGGCGGAAAAACCTTGGATCACTGTTACTCTAACTTCCGCGACGCATATAAGGCCCTGCCCCGCCCCCCTTTCGGAAAAGCTGACCACGACTCCATTTTGCTGATACCTGCCTACAGACAAAAGCTAAAAAAAGAAGCTCCCACGCTGAGGTCTGTCCAACGCTGGTCCGACCAAGCTGACTCCACACTCCAAGACTGCTTCCATCATGTGGACTGGGACATGTTTCGTATTGCGTCAAATAACAACATTGACGAATACGCTGATTCGGTGTGCGAGTTCATTAGAACGTGCGTTGAAGATGTCGTTCCCATAGCAACGATTAAAACATTCCCTAACCAGAAACCTTGGATTGATGGCAGCATTCGCGTGAAACTGAAAGCGCGAACCACTGCTTTCAATCAGGGCAAGGTGTCTGGTAACATGACTGAATACAAACAATGCAGCTATTCCCTTCGTAAGGCTATCAAACAAGCTAAGCGTCAGTACAGAGACAAAGTAGAATCCCAATTCAACGGCTCAGACACAAGAGGCATGTGGCAGGGTCTACAGTCAATCACGGACTACAGGAAGAAATCCAGCCCAGTCACGGACCAGGATGTCTTGCTCCCAGGCAGACTAAATAACTTTTTTGCCCGCTTTGAGGTCAATACAGTGCCACTGACACTGCCTGCAATGGAAAAATGCGGTCTCTCCTTCACTGCAGCCGAGGTGAGTAAAACATTTAAACGTGTTAACCCTCGCAAGGCTGCAGGCCCAGACGGCATCCCCAGCCGCGCCCTCAGAGCATGCGCAGACCAGCTGGCTGGTGTGTTTACGGACATATTCAATCAATCCCTATATCAGTCTGCTGTTCCCACATGCTTCAAGAGGGCCACCATTGTTCCTGTTCCCAAGAAAGCTAAGGTAACTGAGCTAAACGACTACCGCCCCGTAGCACTCACTTCCGTCATCATGAAGTGCTTTGAGAGACTAGTCAAGGACCATATCACCTCCACCCTACCTGTCACCCTAGACCCACTCCAATTTGCTTACCGCTCAAATAGGTCCACAGACGATGCAATCTCAACCACACTGCACACTGCCCTAACCCATCTGGACAAGAGGAATACCTATGTGAGAATGCTGTTCATCGACTACAGCTCGGCATTCAACACCATAGTACCCTCCAAGCTCGTCATCAAGCTCGAGACCCTGGGTCTCGACCCCGCCCTGTGCAACTGGGTACTGGACTTCCTGACGGGCCGCCCCCAGGTGGTGAGGGTAGGTAACAACATCTCCTCCCCGCTGATCCTCAACACTGGGGCCCCACAAGGGTGCGTTCTGAGCCCTCTCCTGTACTCCCTGTTCACCCACGACTGTGTGGCCACGCACGCCTCCAACTCAATCATCAAGTTTGCGGACGACACAACAGTGGTAGGCTTGATTACCAACAATGACGAGACGGCCTACAGGGAGGAGGTGAGGGCCCTCGGAGTGTGGTGTCAGGAAAATAACCTCACACTCAACGTCAACAAAACTAAGGAGATGATTGTGGACTTCAGGAAACAGCAGAGGGAACACCCCCTATCCACATCGATGGAACAGTAGTGGAGAGAGTAGCAAGTTTTAAGTTCCTCGGCATACACATCACAGACAAACTGAATTGGTCCACTCACACAGACAGCATCGTGAAGAAGGCGCAGCAGCGCCTCTTCAACTTCAGGAGGCTGAAGAAATTCGGCTTGTCACCAAAAGCACTCACAAACTTCTACAGATGCACAATTGAGAGCATCCTGGCGGGCTGTATCACCGCCTGGTACGGCAACTGCTCCGCCCTCAACCGTAAGGCTCTCCAGAGGGTAGTGAGGTCTGCACAACACATCACCGGGAGCAAACTACCTGCCCTCCAGGACACCTACACCACCCGATGTTACAGGAAGGCCATAAAGGACATCAAGGACATCAACCACCCGAGCCACTGCCTGTTCACCCCGCTATCATCCAGAAGGCGAGGTCAGTACAGGTGCATCAAGGCTGGGACCGAGAGACTGAAAAACAGCTTCTATCTCAAGGCCATCAGACTGTTAAACAGCCACCACTAACATTGAGTGGCTGCTGCCAACACACTGACACTGACTCAACTCCAGCCACTTTTAATAATGGGAATTGATGGGAAATTATGTAAATATATCACTAGCCACTTTAAACAATGCTACCTTATATAATGTTACTTACCCTACATTATTCATCTCATATGCATACGTATATACTGTACTCTATATCATCGACTGCATCCTTATGTAATACATGTATCACTAGTCACTTTAACTATGCCACTTTGTTTACATACTCATCTCATATGTATATACTGTACTCGATACCATCTACTGTATCTTGCCTATGTTGCTCTGTACCATCACTCATTCATATATCCTTATGTACATATTCTTTATGCCCTTACACTGTGTATAAGACAGTAGTTTAGGAATTGTTAGTTAGATTACTTGTTGGTTATTACTGCATTGTCGGAACTAGAAGCACAAGCATTTCGCTACACTCGCATTAACATCTGCTAACCATGTGTATGTGACAAATAAATTTGATTTGATTTGATTTGATTTACCTGGCCTGATGACCCCTTGCTGTCCCCAGTCCACCCCTTCGTACTGCTGCTCCAGTTTCAACTGTTCTGCCTGCGGCTATGGAACCCTGACCTGGTCACCGGATGTGCTACCTGTCCCAGACCTGCTGTTTTCAACTCTCTAGAGACAGCAGGAGTGGTAGAGATACTCTGAATGATCAGCCATGAAAAGCCAACCGTTATTTACTCCTGAGGTGCTGACCTGTTGCACCCTCTACAACCACTGTGATTATTATTATTTGACCCACATATTTGACCCCACATGGCCACATCTTGGCCATGTTCTGTTATAATCGCCACCCGGCACAGCCAGAAGAGGACTGGCCACCCCTCATAGCCTGGTTCCTCTCTAGGTTTCTTCCTAAGTTGTGGCATTTCTAGGGAGTTCTTCCTAGCCACCGTGCTTCTACACCTGCGTTGCTTGCTGATTGGGGTTTTAGGCTGTGTTTCTGTACAGCACTTTGTGACGTCAGCTGATGTAAGAAGGGCTTTATAAATACATTTTATTTTATTTGATCCAAGTTGCAGGCACTGGTTACAGTTTGAAGTGTTTTCCTGAGTGGGCAGCTTAATGATAGCCAGTCAATATTTAAATCACCCAGAAAATATACTTCTCTGTTGATATCACATACATTATCAAGCATTTCACACATATTATCCAGATACTGACTGTTAGCACTTGGTGGTCTATAGCAGCTCTCCACGAGAATGGGCTTTAGGTGATGCAGATGAACCTGTAGCCATATTACTTCAACAGTTATTTAAAATTAGATTGCCTCCAAGCTTTACAGGAATGTGGTTCTGAATATAGACCGCAACACCGCCTCCGTTGGCATTTCTGTCTTTTCGGTAGATGTTATAACCATGTATTGCTACCACTGTATCATTAAAGGTATTATCTAAGTGAGTTTCAGAGATAGTCAGAATATGAATGTCAACTGTTACAAGCAAGTTATTGACTTCATGGACCGTGTTTCTTAGGCTACATGTTAATATGGGCTATTTTTAGCACTTTTCTGGGTTGCTTGATTGTTTTTAATGCTTTACTGGGAAGCTTATCAAGGTATACTTACTCATGTTATTTACATTGGAGCTGATAGTAAAGGGTGAGCTGCATAAAGTGGTCTTCCAACTATTGCACACCACCTCAATGCTAACAGTGTAATTACTGCTTACAATAGCTGTAGGATAAACATATGTATTCGGTGCAATTAGGGGTACATAAATTAAATGACTTACATTGTGTTTGCCAATGCCCTTAAGATGATGTACATTTAAGGCAGCATTAAGATGACCCATTGTCACAGTGGTAGGCATAAACTGAGCTGGTCTTGGATCATTACCAGTCATTGTTTCAATGCAGCCTTGAAATGCGTGGACAGAGTCCAGGAGGCAAGATTATTTGGATGGACTCCGTCAGCAGCTCCTGAACTCATCAGCAGCTCCAGAAGAGGAAGATCACCATGGTTGGCACAGTTAGAAAGAACACGCTTGAGCTCCCCCCTGCACTCCTCGCAACAAAGGGGAGAGAGGCCTTTTCATGAAAGTCTGCCTTCACCCCCACCACCACTCTAGTTTCTTACCTCCCAAAGAAGAACAAGAATGTGGTCCTCCTGTGCACACTGCAACAAAGGGCTGAGATCAGTATTCGTGAGGACACAAAGCCAGCCATCATCCTGGTCTACAACCACAACAAAGGAGGTGTGGACAACCTGGACAAGGTGATTGGAACTTACAGCTGCAGGAGGATGGCTGCCCGCTGGCCTCTGGTCATCTTCCATAACATCATTGATTTGTCATACAATGCCTTCGTGATATGGAACAAGATCAACCCTACCTGGATGCCTGATTTGCAGAACAAGAGGAGGGTGTTCCTGGAGAAGCTAGGAAAGGCACTTGTAACCCCACACATTCAAAGAAGGGAGTGCCTACCCCGCACAGCAGCTTCTGCAGCACTTGTGAAAGCTGTTCAGGGGGCTAAATCTTGTCCTGATCCACCTGAGGCTGCAGCTGGGGCAGGCAAGAGAAAGAAATGCCAATTCTGCCCCAAAAGAAGGACTGTAAAACAAGAACTATGTGCTGCACATGTGAAAAGACACTTGCATACTGTCCTACATGTGCTAATTAGATTTGATTGAATTATGTTCTTCACGTTTTTGTTTTGTATCTATTATCTTATTTTATTCTTATTTATTGTTGTTGTTTATACACCTTGTGGGTTGAGGCAAAGGTACAGGACTGCAGGCAGGCTCAGGGTCAGGTCAGGCAGAGGTTGGTAATCCAGAGTAGTGGGGCAGAAATACAGGACGGCAGGCAGGCTCAGGGTCAGGACAGGCAGAGGGGTCAAAGCTGGGAAAAACTAGAAAACATGAACTAAGAAAAGACAGGAGCAAGGGGGAAAACGCTGGTAGGTTCTATGAACAAAAACAAACTGGCACCAGACAAACAGAGAACACAGGTATAAATACACAGGAGGGGAGACAAGCACAAAGACAGGTGAAACAGATCAGGGTGTGACAGTGGTGTCCACTGATTAAATGCAGTCTTTCTGCAATGTGAAGAGGGAAAACGCAGATATCCACAGAGTTTGTGATGAATGACAGGCTGTTTCTTCATGCAAAATAGATTTGGGGTTTAAAATTGAATTAAGCTGCATTATTTTAGGGGTTTAGTGAAGGCGGGTCATTTTTTATCCTTAGAACAAGGGTAGTATACAGAATGTTAAGACTACACAAGGGTAAAACTGTTGTTTTGGTCTGTCCTCTCTTGAGCTTTAGCTAAGGTGACCATATAGGGTATCTAGATGCATGGAAGGGATACTTTGGAGAACAGTGTGAATCTCACCCCCTCTAACTGGCTAAAGTAATGGCAAAAATGGCGTTCAATATGGCCCTGTCTTTTGTGACCTGAGCCTTAGCCAGCAACCATAGCATCCAGTCGAAGCTATCAACTGTCTTTTCTCTCATGCCTTTTCTCTCAGGAGTGTGACATGAGCTCATGTGGAGTAAGCATGGAGAGAGATCCCGTCCAAACTTATCTCATGCTGCTTGTGTACTGGTAGGAAGACATAATGGACTATGAAGGACAGTGGCGACTCAGGTAAGAGACATTATCAAGGGCAATCCACTTTGAACATGTGCCATTGGTAGGACGAACTGAAAAACTATCTGAAGCAGAACATGAAGAAATGTAGGAAGAAGAGTGCCAGGAAAGAGGGGGGTGGTCAACTGTGCCCGTAAATTGATTAAGGTTTGCCCTAAACTGTTTATTTGAGGTATCAGGTTGATTGTGGAGGTCTGCACACTGGGATATGTATGGTAATTTAGGTTGTAAAAAATGCATTGAGATACCGATCTGTCATTAAAATGCCACTTGCGACAGTGTAATCTTGTAATTTTGTAACCATGTTATCAGAATTCTAATGTTACAGCGCATCAATACATATAGCTATCTGGATAATACAGTACAATTGACTTGAGCATGTTTTACTATATGTTAATAACTATATAAGTGGACGAGCAGTAGTGACTAACGGGTTAATGCAAATGCAAATGTAGGAGGTTAAGTACATACGGGGCATGTGTTTGAGACAGAATGTTTGCATACAGGTGTTAATTGCAGATTTTAGAAGAGATAGTGTTGTCATTTCAGACACTATTTTCAACTTTCAGTGAGGGGATTGTCAAAGATGGTACAACGCTTGAAAGAATAGCCACAGATCCCTGTATACAGGAGGCCACCTGACTGGAAGGGAAGTTCGCTGTAGTAGTAGCATCACATCTCCTGTAGAGTGTGCCAAATAATAGGTGACCATTGCTGTACATTCATCCCCCAGGGTGACGGTAACTTTACTTTTGCAGTGGAACATCTGAAAGAGCTCAGTAGTGATCTTACAAATGAGCACCAACCGGACAACGATTGGAATCTATTGGATGGGTCCAGTCATTGTTTGATACTTGGGGGCTACAATATTTCATTGGATGATTTATTTACCTGATTTATTTCCTATGCCTGATTACATGTCTGATGAAGATGATGATAATCCAGACCACCGAGGTAAAAACATTGATTTAATTGTGCAGCAAGGCCATAGGCCATGCCCACCATGCGGGTTCTGTAGATGGTGCTCCCAAGGTAGAGTTAGGGGCCACTACCATCATGGTGACCCCTGGCGATGTGGACAGTGTCAACGAAGCGATTGCCTTGTGTGTGGTGATGAAGCATGTACAGATGTTTAATTCATATGTTCCTTTCCCCTTCTGAGAATGAATTGCACTATATGAAGGTTTGAATCTCAATGAAATGGGAGGTCATTTACGATTTGTTTAATACTAAGTCTAAGAAAGTCTTCTCTTTTCCCGTTTTCCGAACCATCAAACAAGCAAAGCATCAATACAGGATTAAGATTAATCCTACTACACAGGCTCTGACACTCGTCGGATGTGGCAGGGCTTGAAAACTATTATGGACTACAAAGAGAAACCCAGATGCGAGCTGCCCAGTGACGAGAGCCTACCAGATGAGATAAATGCCTTTTATGCTTGCTTCGATGCAAGCAACATTCAAGCATTCACCAGCTGTTCTGGACGACTGTGTGATAACACTCTCAGTAGCCGATGCGAGCAAGACATTTACATTACATTTAAGTCATTTGGCAGACGCTCTTATCCAGAGCGACTTACAAATTGGACCTTTAAACATGTCAACATTCACAAAGTCGCGGGGCCAGACTGATTACCAGGACATGTACTCAAAGCATGCACGGACCAACTGGCAAGTGACTTCACTGACATTTTCAACCTCTCCCTGACCGAGTCTGTAATACCTACATGTTTCAAGCAGACTACCATAGTCCCTGTGCCCAAGGAAGCAAAGGTAACCTGCCTAAATGATTACCAACCCGTAGGACTCACGTCGATACCCATGAAGTGCTTTGAAAGGCTGATCAAGGCTTACATCCACACCATTATCCCAGAAATCCTAGACTCGCTCAAATTTGCATACCGCATCAACAGATAGGCTTGATCACCGACAAAGATGAGACAGCCTATAGGGAGTAGGTCAGAGACCTGGCAGTGTGTTGTCAGGACATCAATACAAAGGAGATGATTGTGGACTACAGGAAAAGGAGGGCCGAACAGGCTCCCATTAACATTGACGGGGCTGTAGTGGAGCGGGTTGAGAGTTTCAAGTTCCTTGGTGTCCACATCACCAATGAACTATCACACCAAACACACCAAGACAGTCAGGAAGAAGGCACGACAACACCTTTTCCCCCTCAGGAGACTGAAAAGATTTGTTAAGATTTGTTATGGATCCCCAGATCCTCATAAACTCTACAGCTGCACCATTGAGAGCATCCTAACCAGCTGCATCACAGCCTGACCATAAGGCGCTACAGAGGGTAGTGCGTACAGACCAGTACATAACTGGGGTCAAGCTTCTTGCCATTCAGTTTGCTCTGCTACCACACGGCAAGCGTAACAGCTGCGTAAGACTGCTGAACAATGAATCAAATGGCCACCGGATTATTTACATTGACCCCCCCCTCCATTTTCTTTTTTTACACTGCTGCAACTCGCTGTTTGTTATCTATGCATAGTCATATCACCACTACCTACAAATTGTACAAATTACCTCGACTAACCTGTACCCCCGCTCATAGACTCGTTAACAGTACCCCCTGTATATAGTCTTGTTGTTGTTATTTTATTGTGTTACTTTTTATTATTTTTACTTTCATTTATTTGGTAAATATGTATTTATTTATTTTACCCCTTTTCCTCCCCAATTTCATGGTATCCAATTGTTGTAGTAGCTACTATCTTGTCGTACAGGCTCGGGAGAGACGAAGGTTGAAAATCTTGCGTCCTCTGATACAGGACCCAACCAGCCGCACTGCTTCTTAACACAGCACATCCAACCCGGAAACCAGCCACACCAATGTGCCGGAGGAAACACCGTGTACCTGGCAACCTTGGTTAGCGCGCACTGCGCCCGTCCCACCACAGGAGTCACTGGTGCACGATGAGACAAGGACATCCCTACCAACCAAGCCCTCCCTAACCCGGACGACGCTAGGCCAATTGTGCGTCGCCCCACTGACCTCCCGGTCGCGGCCGGTTACGAGCCTGGGCGTGAACCCAGAGTCTCTGGTGGCACAGCTGGCACTGCAGTACAGCGCCCTTAATCACTGCTCCACCCGGGAGGCACGGTAAATATTTTCTTAACTCTTTCTTGAACTGCACTGTTGGTTAAAGGCTTGTAAGTAAGCATTTCACTGTAAGATCTAAACTTGTATTTGGCGCATGTGACAAATAAAGTTTGATTTGAACTGTGCAACTTTTTTAAAGAATAGCTGAGACCCAACTTTGTTCGTTAGGCCCTTAACTCTGCACCACTGAGTGATTGTTAACTGCTCCATTTTTGCAAATCAAATCGTATAAAAAAGTTGTTGGTTAAAGAATCTACAATCTCTCTTCCTCTTGGTTAGAATTTCTAAACTGGTATTTGTCACCCCATCCAAAGTGATAACACCCCAATCTAGCAGTAGACAGGAGAGCCAGGAGAGGAGAGCAGCACAAACAGACAGGCAATGAGATTAAAGAGGCTGTCACTCTGCAATCAGACACAAACAGAGAAGAGACATCCATTGACCCAGGCGGGGGCCCTCAGGGACTCTCCATCCATCTTAGGGCCGTCGCGGCGAGGTGAGCTGACTGCTGCTGCCTCAGCTTGGCCCGCTAACTCACGTCACTGCTGTCTACAGGCCGACGGGCAGGTTCTCCTGGTGATAGGCTTAACATGAGCTGTCAGTCCACCACCTGATCCCAGTTATTTTTTGTTATTATTATTTTTTTCACCTTTATTTAACCAGGTAGGCTAGTTGAGAACAAGTTCTCATTTACAACTGCGACCTGTCCAAGATAAAGCATAGCAGTGTGAACAGACAACAACACAGAGTTACACATGGAGTAAACAATAAACAAGTCAAGTTTCTTTCCAACACAGTGGAAAGAAAAAAAAAGAGTCGATATACATTGTGTGCAAAAGGCATGAGGAGGTAGGCGGATAATTACAATTTGTCAGATTAACACTGGAGTGATAAATGATCAGATGGTCATGTGCAGGTAGAGATACTGGTGTGCAAAAGAGCAGAAAAAAGAACAGAAAAGTAAATAAATATAAACAGTATGGGGATGAGGTAAATTGGGTGGGCTATTTACCGAAGCAATCAGTTAGCTGCTCAGATAGCAGATGTTTGAAGTTGGTGAGAGTCTCCACCTGCTGGAGCTCATGCTACAGGTGGGTGTTGCCATCGTGACCGGTGAACTGAGATAAGGCGGAGCAGAGGATCTGTCTCAGTTGGGGTTGGAATGCAGTTGGTGTGTGGAATGATTTGGGATATTTTTTTTACCTATATTTATAACTAAGCAAGTCAGTTAAGAAAAAAATCTTATTTTAAATGACTGCCTAGGAACAGTGGGTTAACTGCCTGTTCAGGGGCAGAACGCCAGAGTTGTACCTTGTCAGTTCGGGGGTTTGAACTTGCAACCTTCCGGTTACTAGTCCAAAGGACTAACCACTAGGCTACCCTGCCACCCCATGTGTAATTATATAAATGGACAATCTATGATATTACGGTGTGATAAAACATAGTATTACTATTCATAATTGCCTGATAAAGTTCCATACATAGTATAATTTTTTGCATTGTTACTTTGATTGTACCTTCCTTCTGGATCAAAGGTAGAGCCAGGTGGAGCCGAGCTCCAGTATGTAAAATAGGGTAAAAGCTGGACCTAGGGTTAGAGATACACAGTGGTGTAGTGGAGGGTAACCACAGTTTGCGCACCTTTTATATTTTGTGTGAGGTTTTAGCCAACTTTTGCGGAAAAATGCATTGAAAGTATAGGGAGCGTTACTTTATTCACTGCGAACAGCAATAATAGTTTACCCACCTATTTACCCACTATATCACTGGAGATAAGGTTAGGGTTCTGGTTGTGGGTTAGGATTTAATCGGGATGTGGACATGAAGCTAGGCCTAGGGTTAGGGTTGTGGTTGAAGGTAGGGGTGGGATTGAAACAGGATGTGGACAAGGAGCTAAGGTTAGGGTTGGCGTATGAATGGCCTTTGCCTGGTGGGGTTGGTGGAGGGCTGGAGAACCAATTAGGAGAGCCAGAAGGGCCACCAACAGAAGGAGGAATTTCAGGAAAGAATATTATTGATTTACCTTGTCTCGTTTGTCTCTACATTTAGTATTTTGTCTTTAATCTATTTTAATTCTTATATTAAGCACTTCACTTTTTACAGCACTTAATCCCTTTGATCCCTTGTGATTTTTCATTATTTACTTCATTATTTATTTATTTAATTTTTTCTTATTTAATTAATTGATGCATTTGCATGTATTAATATTATTTATTCTACCTGTTTACCCGTAGCACTTCATCAGCCCATGTCTTCCTCATATTGAACTGTCAAAGCTGTCCCCCATACTAAACCGTCAAAGCTGACCCGTCTGACTTGATCTCTCTGACAAACAACCTCTCCATGGTCCCTCAGCCTCTCCAGACCAGACTAATTTGACCTAAAACAGACAGTGCAGGAAGCTGCAATAGACCCATGCAACCTAAGGTTTGATACCATCACAAACTAAACTAAACTCATGTCCACATCCCGGTTCAACCCTAACCCTAAATCTAACCATAACCTTAATTTGGCCCCTCCCCCAAATATGCTTCCCTCATCTCCAAATTCCCATTGAAAGCCTGGTTATATATCCAGGGTTTTGACATTGAGTAGCTTTACTGTGAGAAATGTGGTGAATCTAAATAGCTAAACAAATGTACATATAAGAACACACCATTCTAATCTAATTAATTAACAAGCAGGGGTTTGATTTCTCTTCTTCGCGTGTAGTGGTGGTTGAGTGGCAGGCGTTCCCTTGAAGACCTCATTTTCTCAGACTGCTTTCCCCGCCCCTCCTCCAGCTGATGGCTGGCTGTAAATACCTTTGGTTGTCAGGAAGTGAACTAGTGTGTGTGCCAACTGGAAAATTAAGGGACAAAACACCTTCAAGCAAAAATAACCGAATGAAATAATCGTGCCTTTGAGGGTATAGTAATTATATTTTCAAGGTAGCTAACTAGTTAGCTAAATCGTATTTCTTTCTAGCTCCTAAATTTAATTGCTAGCTATTTGCAACAAGCTAACGTTAGCTAGCCAGCGAACGTCAGTAGCAAGCTTAAGCCAGGTTTATTTTGAAAATGAAGTTGCTTGTTGTCGCATGTTCACCATCGAGTTGTTTGATTAACTAACTTCTAACATGAACTTACTCAAATGCCTTGCTAATCAAATATTTTACATTAGCTAGCAAGTTAGCCAGGCGTTTCTTGTTCCAGACAGGGTGGTTGCTTCATTGTTTATCCTTCCCAACTAAACTAACGTTAGCTACAGTTTGTTAGGTTAGGGAAACGGTAGTTGGCTCGCTGGAAAGTGCCCCATATTTCTCAACTAAAATAATAACTAGCTAGGTTAAGTTATTGGATGACATATTTCTTGCCACTGATCTAAGTAGAGTGTTTTTAAAGCAGCGATTGCATCATGATTTGATCAATATAGAAAACTGGAACGTATCAGCTTTGGACATGGAGAAGAAGCATGGAAGGAGTCAACCATGGGGGAAGTTAGTAAAAGTGGACACTCAATCTGAAGTATTGCTTGTCAACAGGGAATGCACTGTCGGGCGAAGAAAAGGTACAATTACTATCCCACACAGTGACACTAACACATTCACTTCATCATATTGTTACCTGAGTTTCTCAACATATCGTGGAGTTGAGAAACTCAGCTACCATATTTTAGGCTAATTTATAAAAGATAGAGAATGTAATGCGGTAGGACACTAGCTAACGATTATCTATAAACGGTACATATTTTGTGAACTACCAAAACGCCCTGTTATCGATATTAATGATTATTGCTTGCACATTCATAATAACGTGTAAAAACTTAAGACATAACACTTTTCATAAAATTATGTTTTTATTTTTATAGTTGAACACTTTTAAGTAAATGTATGTGGCTTGTTTATAAATGTCTTGGTGTTTATAGACAGAAACTACCATATCCTAGACATGAGTCGGGCAGTGTCTGGGCTCTTTAATAAAACCAGTTAATTCAAGGCACAATACCCCCAGTCTTTAGTTCACCAAACTTAGACACCCTCTCTGATGATAACAAAGCCGTCTATTGAGAACATGTGTGCAGAATATTAAGTAGGCTAGTTTTTTTGTATGGATTTTGACCAAGGAAAGGTTATATCTCCTAGGTTTCTGTCTGTGTCTCTGCTCTATTATATTGAGTTCCAGGAGTCTGCTTTCCGGTACAAAGAGACTGAGTCTAATGAGCTAGTCTGTTATGCAGCACCCACAATATGGTATAAAAGAAGAGAGGAATGCATCAACAATAAATCAGCATAGTCGTACAATCTCAATGTGGTATTTTCCAAGCTCACTCGTGACGATATCATCAGCCATGTGGCCATTGCCTAAATACTTGCTTTCCTGCTATTTTAAAATGGGTAATGAGTAGGCCCAAATTGTTTTTGTTTACAGTAACATGACGGAAACAAAATGCTTTTTTACACACAATATAGCACAAAAGCTCCACAACAGTAGCCTACTGTATGACAACATCTAGTTTATTCAAGTCATGTTGAAAATAGTCATCTTTAACTATGTTGTAAAACATTTTTGGTGCATTTTATTAACTGTAAATAACTTTTTCTTTCACCAGGCTGTGATCTTTCCTTTCCTGCTAACAAACTGGTCTCGGGGGATCACTGTAAGATAGTGCAAGATAAGAGCTCAGGATTGGTGTGGCTGGAGGACACAAGGTATGAAGGGAGTCTTTTTTAATTTTTTTCTAAGTACTTTATAGGCTCAAGAATAAACTGATCAATTATGTATGTTTAACAATACGATAATATGGTAATGTAGAGCATTTATCTTAGTTAATTAGGCTAAATAGATTTTAACCTGTGTTTGTTTTATTGTTATAGGAAAATGTATTATGCAGATTGTATTTGTTTGTAATCCTGTTTATAGTGACTGATCAGTGTATTTCATGGTGGATTGAACAGATATCTGCCTGCCCAGCACTGCACATCAGTGTAATCTCATTTTCAGTGTAAGCAACCAGCTGGCAAATTACACTAACCATCAATTAAAGAGGTTGTGTTTTACCATGCGCTAATAAGTCAGCACGATGAAAGTCATTTTCTCTACATGCATTTCTCTAGTGTGCACACTGCATTAAGGTGTCCGCATACATAGGTTCGGTTTGCTCCTAGCAGAACTTGGCTAGGCGGCGTGAACGTCTGTACTTCCTTAAAATACATTCTGTTGAAAAAAAGCGGCAATATTACTGTTTGTCCCTCATGAAACACCATAGCAACAAATACACTTCCTCAAAAAGATAACTCAAGAAATCTGTAATTAATTTTTAAATTTTTGCCAGAGGTCTTAGTCGTGCAATTTTACATCTAACTAAGATGTTTGGTGCAGTATTTCTCAAGTGAAAGTGAAAACTAGTCTGTCGTTGAATGACAACAAACACTTTATTGAAGAACCCTACTGTTGACCCATCACAGAAGGGGGTCGACTTCGGCTACCGAAATTCAACAAGCCTTAAGAAAAAAAATGTGTGTGCTCGAACAGCCGGGAAAAAAACCTGCCATATGCGTCCGAAAATCAAAAACGAAGAAAAACTTCACAAAATGTGGTCATAATATATGCACCAACTTTTTTGACTGGGAAGCAAACGGTAAGCTTTAGGCTTTACATCATTGAGCAAAGTGGCAGCTCTTACTGTTTTGCTCCTGAATATTGTGGATGCTTTTCCAATAGAAAGATGGAATGCGACAGTGTAGTGTCTCAATAGTGTAGGGTGAGATTCCATCCCTATATATCCCATGAAGAGAAGCTACTATTTAACTGTTACTATAGTAATAACTGCAGCAAGTTTTTCTAGCCAGCTAAAACTGAGACACAGTCCTCTCTAGTCTTGGATTTCTTCCAAGGTTGCTGATTGAATACATTGAATACAATGACAGACCAGTGTTCTTGTTTTGTTTTTCACACCTCTAGCACCAATGGTACAGTGATTAACATGTCTAAGCTGGTGAAGAAGCAGATTCATATGCTGCAGAATGGAGACGTCATCTACTTTGTATACAGGAAAAACGAACCAGAGCAAAGTACGTTTTCTTTCTTATTTTGATTGGAGTGTTTGGCTCTAATTTTTGTAGCGGATTATACATTTTTAGTTAAGGCAAATTAAGCCTGATATTTTTAGGTGGAAATTACAAACTTTTAAAGCCTTTTTAAACCGACAATACAAGTTCGCATTTTCTGCTGTGCAGGAATTTTCTTGTAACAGCAGGGTGATCCAATTAAGATCCATCTGTAAGTGTATAAAGAAAGGCTGTAGAAAGCATATAATGTGTTCCTTATTTTCTTCAGACGGTGTGTATAAATTAGTAGTGCATAGGGTTACAAAGTGAGGGTATGTAAATGGTAACTTTCCAAGTTTACCGGTAAACTACTGGAATTATGAAAACTTTCTGGAATTTATGTAACATGTAAAATAAGATGATTTTAATATAACAAATAGAATGACAACATTATCCTAAATATAACCCATCAACTTGGTGAATACCGTTCGTGTTCAGCATGAGATCCTTAGTTTTAGATTTTTTTTTACACTTTATTTTACTATATCTTTGTTGTAATTGTTTTTGCACCAAACTGGTTGTGGAAAAAAAATCAATAGTTGAAAGACTTGCAGAGTTAATTGAAAATGATGCCATTGTTGTTTTTAGATGCTTTTTTTCATTAATTAGGCTGTTTCTCTTGAACCGTATGGTCTATCCACTAGAAAGTCATGGACAATATGGACACAAATGGGAAAAAATGAATAATTTATATAAAATGTATATTGTTTAAGTTATTGAAGTGCAAATGTCCAAAGTTACAATAGATTACCGTAGACCAGGGCACCAGGTAGAGTATATTACCAGTTACCGAAAGGTCGCTAGTTGAAATCCCCGAGCCGACAAGGTGAAAAATATGATGATGTGCCCTTGGGCAAGGTATTTAACCCTAATTACTCCAGGGTTGCCGTTGATAAGTGCTGACCTTGGCCGTGATCCCACTCTCTCAAGGGTGTCTCAGTGGGAGTTTGGATATGCAAAAAATATATATATTCAAATTCGCATATAATACGCACTTGTACTTGTGAAATAGGACAACTATAAGCATCCACTAAATTATTATTATGAATGACTGAAAATTCCAGTAACTTTGGTAAATTACCAGTAGTTTTGCAACCGTAGTATACTGCATAGTGCACACCATTGTTAAGCATTGTCAAGGAAAGCATCTCACTGTACCATGTGCATGTGACCAATAAATGTTGATTTGATTTAGTGCATACAGGTCTTTTAGTCCACTTGTTTTCCTGTGTACCTTCCAGTGCTGTCAACTTGGTTATAAATGCATACTGTACACAGTGAACTTACATAATGTGTCTAAACTGAGTTGGACCAGATGGGCAAGAATGACCTCTCAAAATAAGAGTAATGTTTTCCCTTTTTGGGGATATTTAACGAATTGTACACAAACTTTTGCCTCAACAACAATAATAATAATAATAATTTGTGTGTCCCTTTTTGCGAAATTTGTCTTGCATCTCACCAAACAGCACAGCATCACCAATAGGTACATAAATGCATACATAAATCACAAGCAATAACTACAGCAGACAACACATGTGGATACAGTTCATAATTCAGTTAGGGTTGAGCAGTTATTTAGTCAGTTGATTTAGACTGGTGGATTTCTAGGCTCTGGCGGTTTTGTAAAGATGGACACTGTATCAGCGGCCTGATGGTATGAGCTGGTACTACTCCTGGTTGAGTGGGTGAGTCAGATTGGTGGCAATTTTCACTCCTGCCCACCACTCTCTCCAAGAACAGCACTTCCTTTTTCTTCAGATTAACTCCACTGATTTTGTTTGATAGCTTTAGTACTAGTTATTTTTTATTTGCTATGGATGGATATCTGCTTGTACCAGGCGTGAGAACACTGAACAATTGATGTGTAGAATATGGTTGATATTCTTTTACTGACCTGATATTTATTTAATCTTCACGAAATACAATCATTGTTGTTCCAAGATATTTGTATTGCTCAACTGATTCTATTTGTTCTGAGTCAATGTGGATGGGCCTGGTGTCGTCTTTTTATAGTTCTTAAGTTTGTAATTTCCTTTTTTTTTCATGAGTTGGTATTTTCTTTTCAATTGAGTGAGGTATAACAATATCTTGCTTCTACAGACCTTGCCTACATGTATCAGTCCATAAAACCAGAGAGAACATTCTCACAAGACACAATTGGTAAGTATAAAATAACCAAATCAATGTGATATTTGATTGCTACCTCTTGATTTTGCATAGTTTTAATGAAACGCATTTGTGGGGTGGTTTTAATTAGCTTGTTTATTGCTTTCCACCCTTTCTCACCATGTCAGGTGGTGCCACCAGATGCTCAGTAATGCAGCAGAAAGCCCAGACCTGCCCTGTTACAGCAGCAGTATGTGTGTCTGTGGAGCCATTCCTTGTTGGACCTCCACGGGAGCAGCATGCTTTGGATGAACCCCAGCCCTCCACCTCCTCCCACCTCCTCCACACAGTCTCCTCCTCTACAGCCTGTTCCTCTGCAGCCTCCCTCCTGCACTCCTCTGCCTTAGGTAGGATTTCCATCTGGCTTGTGCTTCCTCTTTATGGTGCTCATTGAGAGGAAGCAGAGACTGGGAAGTAAATCTGTGTTTCACCCTCCTCCTCAAATTCTTCGACCGGTATAGCATGGTCTCCCCTTGATTGTGCCAGCTTTGTTCACGCTCCCTTACTTCTTTCAAAGGACAGCTCTTGCCGAATGATATTATGCCAGACTTTTATGATCACAACTACTTGTAAATCTTCCCATATTCAAGAACAGGCACAGGTAACTGAATTTGCCCCAATCATATGGCCTTTTGATCATTCTCTGTTGTGCATCCTTTCTCCCTTATCCTGCTGTTGCTGAAGGCAAGGCTGGGCAGCACAACACTAACCTCTTCTGCTCAACAGACACACGACAGACTGAAGCCCAGAACCGAGTCACAATGTTGTATAAGGAGGAGGAGGGGGACATGGAGCCAGAGAGAAAAAGGAGGAAAACTGACAGTGCTGGTCAGTGCATTCAGTTCATTGTGGCATATTGACACTTAGTTGGTGACACTTGATCGTAACAGTGTTTCCCCCCTTTCCATTCCTAGACAAGGACTATGATTTTGGACTGCCACATACTTCCAGTATTGCGGCGGTCGGCCCCAGCCCAGCTAAGGTTTTTCTTATCGGGGATCTGTTTGGAAAAGCTGCTGTGGCTGTGACTGTGGAAGAAGCCAAGACTGACAAGATGGAGGAGTCCCTAACCTGTATCATCTGTCAGGACCTACTTCATGACTGTGTCAGGTACAGCAAGACTCTACCTACTACTACATTAGAAAATAGGCCCACTCCTCTATTCCATTGCTTGTGGCTCCTAGCAGCAGATGAACATAGCAATGGTTCAATAAATATAAGGTATCAAGAGTCGTATTAACACAACATTTTATAATTCCTAGTAATTCTAATTTTGTTCTATAAGACAGAAAGGTGGCTCTACTGCGTGTTAATGGTATCTGCTCCCTGTGTGTCCCTCATGCAGCCTGCAGCCCTGTATGCACACCTTCTGTGCTGCGTGTTACTCTGGCTGGATGGAGCGCTCGTCTCTCTGCCCCACCTGTCGCTGCCCCGTAGAGAGGATCCGCAAGAACCACATCCTCAACAACCTGGTGGAGGCCTACCTTATCCAACACCCGGGTTTGTAGTCAATCTGCCCGACTCTACCCTTGTACCCCCATTAACACTATTGTGGGTAGCGACCAGCTCTTCCCCCTGTTGAACTCGGTATTTGTGTCTATGTCTGTGGACCCAAATAAAGCATGGAAATGTTGACCCTGTGTTGACCCTTTGTGTCCACAGAGAAGTGTCGCAGTGAGGAGGACCTGAAGAGCATGGACAGCCGGAACAAGATAACTCGGGACATGCTGCAGCCTAAGATTGAGCGTTCCTTCTCTGATGAAGAGGGCAGCTCAGATTATCTCTTTGAGCTCTCCGACAACGACAGTGACACCTCCGACATTGGGTCAGACAGAAGAGTAGCTGTGTGTGTGACTGTGACAATGTCTGTTACCCTGTGTGTATGGTTGATCAAGAGAGTGTGGTTTGTTTTTCTCCCTCTAAAACATTCTTCTTCTTCCTGTTGTTGTTTCCACAGCCAGCCTGTTGTGATGTGCAGACAGTGTCCAGGATACAGGAAGGAGGTCAGCCAGGTACTGTGGGCCACAGGGCTAGCCCCTCTAGGACCAGCCCCACCAGTTCTTCTAGGACCAGCCCCACCAGCTCTTCTAGGACCAGTCCTACCAGCCCCTCTAGGACCAGTCCTACCAGCCCCTCTAGGACCAGTCCTACCAGCCCCTCTAGGACCAGTCCTACCAGCCCCTCTAGGGACCAGTCCTAGGACCAGCCCCACCAGCCTTCTAGGACCAGTACCAGCCCCCTAGGACCAGCCCCTCTAGGACCAGCCCCACCAGCTCTTCTAGGACCAGCCCCACCAGCTCTTCTAGGACCAGTCCTACCAGCCCCTCTAGGACCAGCCCCACCAGCCCCTCTAGGACCAGCCCCACCAGCCCCTCTAGGACCAGCCCCACCAGCTCTTCTAGGACCAGCCCCATCAACTCCTGAGGACAGGCCAGGGAAACCCCCTGGGGCTGGGGAATCAACATTATCAACATGCTCCGATGTCCCCACTACAGGTACTGAACTATGTGTCCATCTGTTGGTAACGGCTTACATTTATATAATGCTTTTATTTCTAATATGTAAGTGTTTTATGTTGTGTTGGTTGATTCGGGAGTTATGACAACACAATGTAGTGCACTTACAGATCAAATGAATTATCAGTATGTTGTACTCGCCTGGACACAGAAATATGTGACAATGCTTGTAGCGTAATAGTTGGATCTGTAGATTCTGTAAGGATAATACAGTGCAGCCTTCAGGACCTTGACCCAGAGGACATGTCTCTCTGTGTCCTGTCCTCCTGCAGCTCCTCAGGATTACACCTGTCCTCCTCTGGGCAGCCATGTCATCTGCACCTGCTGCCTGCAGCCCATGCCAGACCGCCGCGCAGAGCTCATTGGCCAGCAACTCTCCGCTCAGCAATGTGAGTGGCCCGCAGGCCTGTCAATCAATATTAATGGACCAATGGCAAGAGTGCTTTGGCTGAAGGTGCTGATGGGTGTGGTTCTTTGTGTTGGCTAGGTGTGGCGTGCCTGCGGCCCTTCTGTCACATGTACTGGGGCTGCCAGAGGATCGGCTGTCAGGGCTGCCTCGCACGATTCAGTGGTGCGTCTCTGCTCTACTACTTCTAGATTTACTTTCAAAGTTTGTCACTAATATTTTTAACAAATAAACCAGAGCTTCTGAGGGATTTCCGAGGTAACGCTATCATTGTGGTTAGTTTATTGAAAATAGTGAAGTTTACCAAAATATTGCCTGTATTGTCCCAATGTCTTACACATAATTTGTTATCACATTGCAGTATCATGTTTACCAGTATGAGACATAATATCCATGTCTTTGTCCACAGAACTCAACCTTACAGACAAATGCCTGGACGGTGTTCTGAACAGCAATAACTATGAATCAGAGATCCTCCAGGTACTTCCTTTCTGCTCTTCGGCTCTAACCATTGATCGGTCTGAACACCCAGAATCAGCATCTGCATTCTTTGGGCCGGTTTTCCAGACACAGATTAAGCTTAGTCCTGGATTTAAAAGCTATTTCAATGAAGATTCTCCATTGACAATGCTTTTTAGTCCATGAATAGTCTAAATCTGTATCTAGGAATTGGGAAACTGGTGTCTGGTTACATAACCCAGGTTAAGTGAATCTATTTCCTTTGCATTGTTTTCTAACTTCTCTACTACAGCGACCACTAACGTCTAATATATAACCTGTCATCCTTCCGCCTTATAGAGTTACTTGTCAGCCAGAGGAATGTCGTGGAGGGACATGCTACAGGAGGGTCTTCAGGGCCTGCAACAGGGAACCTTCTATCTGTCTGGTCAGTCTGACACTATCCTCTTCACCTCACATAAAACTTGAGATTGGAAGCGTTCCAGGTTGTCTGTTTTGCATTTGCATTGCACATCTCCGAAAATTCCTACATCATATAAATGTGCTTCCTGAGACACCATATCCAGGTCTTTTATTTCCATATCTCGTGACTGCAAAAACGATGAGCTGCAATTCCACCTTTAAGCTTCCCATCTTGAACATGGTTCTCAGTCTTACTGACAGTGCAGAGCATCATTCCAACTCACTTTGGGACGCACTAGTAACTCTATCTCTCCCTCTCTCTCTCTCTCCATGTTTTATATCTCAGATTATCGCATCAACAGTAACGCCATACTCTGTTTCTGCTGTGGCCTGCGAGCCTTCGGGGAGCTGGCCTACAAATACAGACAGAACATCCCTGCCTCGGCGCTTCCTGGTGAGCGAGAGCAGCCTCTAACTCAGCGGTTCCTAAACTAGGGGTCGCAACCCCATGTGGGGTCGCCTGATATGCAAATGGGGTCATGGGAGAATTTCCAAAATACAGAGGATTTTTTAATGTATACACTACTGGTCAAAGGTTTTAGTTTTACCTACTCATTCAAGGGTTTTTATTTGTACTATTTTCTACATTATAGAATAATAGTGAAGACATCAAAACTATGAAATTACACATGGAATCGTGTAGTAACCAAAAAAGTGTTAAACAAATTAAAATTATATTTGAGATTCTTCAAACAGTCACCCTTTGCCTTGATGACTGATTTGCACACTCTTGGCATTCTCTCAACTAGCTTCATGAGGTAGTGACCTGGAATCCATTTCAAATAACAGGTATGCCTTGTTAAGTTAATTTGTGGAATTTCTTTCCTTCTTAATGCGTGTAGGCCAATCAGTTGTGTTGTGACAAGGTATGGGTGGTATACAGAAGATAGCCCCAGTTGGTAAAAGACCGAGTCCATATTATGGCAAGAACAGCTCAAATAAGCAAAGAGAAATGACAGTCCATCATTACTTTAAGACATGAAGGTCAGTCAATACGTAGAATTTCAAGAACTATATATACGTAGAATTTCAAGAACTATATATAGTTCAAGAACTATTCTAAGTGCAGTTGCAAACACCATCAAGCGCTATGATGAAACTGGCTCTCATGAGGACCGTCACAGGAAAGGAAGACCCAGAATTACCTCTGCTGCAAAAGATACGTTGATTAGAGTTACCAGCATCAAAAATTGCAGCCCAAATAAATGCTTCACAGACTTCAAGTAACAGGCACATCTCAACATCAACTGTTCATAGGAGACTGTGTGAGTCAGGCCTACATGGTCAAATTTCTGCAAAGAAACCGCTACTAAAGGACACCAATAAGAAGAGGAGTCTTGGGCCTCTCGAGTGGCGCATTGCAGTGCAAGCAGTGCCACTAGAGATTCTCGGTTCGAGTCCAGTCTCTGTCGCAGCTGACCACGACCGGGAGACCCATGGGGCGGTGCACAATTGGCCCAGCATCGTCTGGGTTAGAGGAGGGTTTGCCCAGCAGGGATATCCTAGTCCCATCGCGCACAATCTGGACCCTCTATTTCTGAAACTATCCGCCGCCATTGTCACAACCCCTATCACCAGCCTGTTCAACCTCTCTTTCATATCGTCTGAGATCCACAAGGATTGGAAAGCTGGCGCAGTCATCCCCCTCGTCAAAGGGGGAGACACCCTGGACCCAAACTGTTACAGACCTATATCCATCCTGCCCTGCCTATCTAAGGTCTTCGAAAGCCAAGTCAACAAACAGGTCACTGACCATCTCGAAACCCATCGTACCTTCTCCGCTGTGCAATCTGGTTTCCGAGCCGGTCACGGGTGCACCTCAGCCACGCTCAAGGTACTAAACGATATCATAACCGCCAATGATAAAAAACAGTACTGTGCAGCCGTCTTCATCGACCTTGCCAAGGCTTTCGACTCTGTCAATCACCATATTCTTATCGGCAGACTCAGTAGCCTCGGTTTTTCTGATGACTGCCTTGCCTGGTTCACCAACTACTTTGCAGACAGAGTTCAGTGTGTCAAATCGGAGGGCATGCTGTCCGGTCCTCTGGCAGTCTCTATGGGGGTGCCACAGGGTTCAATTCTCGGGCCGACTCTTTTCTCTGTATATATCAATGATGTTGCTCTTGCTGTGGGCGATTCCCTGATCCACCTCTACGCAGACGACACCATTCTGTATACTTCCGGCCTGTCCTTGGACACTGTGCTATCTACAGTGCCTTGCGAAAGTATTCGGCCCCCTTGAACTTTGCGACCTTTTGCCACATTTCAGGCTTCAAACATAAAGATATAAAACTGTATTTTTTTGTGAAGAATCAACAACAAGTGGGACACAATCATGAAGTGGAACGACATTTATTGGATATTTCAAACTTTTTTAACAAATCAAAAACTGAAAAATTGGGCGTGCAAAATTTAACTGTAACCTCCAAACGAGCTTCAATGCCATACAACACTTTTTCCGTGGCCTCCAACTGCTCTTAAAACCAAATGCATGCTTTTCAACCGTTCGCTGCCTGCACCCGCACGCCCGACTAGCATCACCACCCTGGATGGTTCCAACCTTGAATATGTGGACATCTATAAGTACCTAGGTGTCTGGCTAGACTGTAAACTCATATCAGACTCATATCAAACATCTCCAATCGAAAATCAAATCTAGAGTCGGCTTTCTATTCCGCAACAAAGCCTCCTTCACTCACGCCGCCAAACGTACCCTAGTAAAACTGACTATCCTACCGATCCTCGACTTCGGTGATGTCATCTACAAAATAGCTTCCAACACTCAACTCAGCAAACTGGATGCAGTTTATCACAGTGCCATCCGTTTTGTCACTAAAGCACCTTATACCACCCACCACTGCGACCTGTATGCTCTAGTCGGCTGGCCCTCGCTACATATTCGTCGCCAGACCCACTGGCTCCAGGTCATCTACAAGTCCATGCTAGGTAAAGCTCCGCCTTATCTCAGTTCACTGGTCACGATGGCAACACCCACCCGTAGCACGCGCTCCAGCAGGTGTATCTCACTGATCATCCCTAAAGCCAACACCTCATTTGGCCGCCTTTCGTTCCAGTTCTCTGCTGCCTGTGACTGGAACGAATTGCAAAAATCGCTGAAGTTGGAGACTTTTATCTCCCTCACCAACTTCAAGCATCTGCTATCTGAGCAGCTAACCGATCGCTGCAGCTGTACAGAGTCTATCGGTAAATAACCAATCCATTTTTACCTACCTCATCCCCATACTGTTTTTATTTATTCACTCTTCTGCTCTTTTGCACACCTATATCTCTACCTGTACATGACCATCTGATCATTTATCACTCCAGTGTTAATCTGTAAAATTGTAATTATTCGCCTACCTCCTCATGCCTTTTGCACACAATGTATATAGACTCTTTTTTTCTTTTTTTTCTACTGTGTTATTGACTTGTTAATTGTTTACTCCATGTGTAACTCTGTGTTGTCTGTTCACACTGCTATGCTTTATCTTGGCCAGGTCGCAGTTGCAAATGAGAACTTGTTCTCAACTAGTCAAACAGGTTAAATAAAGGTGGGGGGAAAAAAATAAAAAATAGTGACTCCTGTGGTGGGCCAGGTGCAGTGCACGCTGACATGGTCGCCAGGAGTACGGTGTTTCCTCCGACACATTGGTGCGGCTGGATTTCGGGTTAAGTGGGCATTGTGTCAAGAAGCACATCGCTGCAACTCCCATACGGACTCGGGAAAGGCGAAGGTCGAGAACAGTGCGGCTCGGTTAGGTTGTGTTTCGGGGGGCGCACTGCTCTCGACCTTCACCTCTCCCGAGTCCGTATGGGAGTTGCAGCGATGAGACAGGACTGTAACTACTAATTGGATACCACGAAATTGGGGAGGAAAAATAAGAACAAAGAAGAGACTTGCATGGGCCAAGAAACACAAGCAATGGACATCAGACCGGTGGAAACATGTCCAAATTGGAGATTTCTGTTTCCAACCGCCGTGTCTTTGTGAGACCCGGTATGGGTGAAGGGATGATGTCTGCATGTGTATTTCCCAACGTAAGGCATGGAGGAGGAGGTGTTATGGTGTGGGGGTGCTTTGCTGGTGACTGTCTGTGATTGATTTAGAATTCAAGGCACACTTAACCAGCATGTCTCCCACAGCATTTTGCAGTGATACGCCATCCCATCTGGTTTGGGCTTCGTGGGACTATCATTTGTTTTTTAACAGGACAATGACCGAACACACCTCCGAGCTGTGTAAGGGCTATTTAACCAAGGAGACAGATTGTTCTGTCTCACGATTCCCGAGCATGAAACAGCACATGGGATGTTCAGTGTGTTTCATGGCTATATTGACGAAAAACAATCGAAGGATGGACTTTTGCACACTCCATCTATGGCGGGACGGCAGGCAGGCCTCTGCACTCTAGTTATGAGTATGTCTCCCTCTGCCTTATGGATGCATTGTATGATGCACCGAGAGCAACTGGCGGCAAAAGAGCTGAGCACAGATCTCAGAGATATACTGCAGCAGGTAACTTTGATTGTAAACCACATCAAACCACACACTGCGCACATGCCTGTTTGCGAAACAATGTGGAGATATGGGATCAGGGCATGACAATGTTATAATTCACACCGAGGCTTGGTGGTTGTCGAGGGGGAGTGTTGGAAAGATTGTTTGCATTGAGAGAGAGGAACGGTTGACCTTCACAATGGATGTAAAAAATAACAATATATAAAACTTGGTTGACTTTCTGTGTAATGAAAATAAAAATGTCTCGTTGCCTATGTAACAGACATATTTGGGAAACTGAACTTATTTCAAGAACGCTGGAGAAATACAAAAACATTCTACATTTTATTGGAGTCTTTCTAAAGCGAAACATGCCCCTTTCCATCGGCTGTGAATGTTTCTAACAGAAAATGGCATTGGTGACCACATTTACATGCACACTACTATCCCATTATTATTCAGGATACTGAAGCATTCTGGTTTTGAGTTGACACACAAACATCATAAACACCGAAAAAGCTTGTATTCCGGTTATGAGAAACCCGGGTAAAATGCCTGGGATATGCTGATTGAATAAAGGGATGCTGTAAAATTTGATCCCATTTTTATGTTGTTTCTGCGGTCTGTGCAGGCTCAGTTTCACATGTCATGGGTGTTGTGGGATGTTTTCATCTGATTTTCAAACGAATCCCTTCAAAAAGTAGGCTACCTGCACAGTTCGATCCACCATAATAATTACATAATTTAGCCTACTATAATTTATTCACTAATTTACTACTAAGTTTCTGCTTATTTCTGACATTTGGTAGGCCATTTGTTTGTCAACTATAGTTAGATACATGCAGCTTCTCTTCTGTCAATGTATTGCACCAGAAGACTAAATAAAGTAGTGCTCACAAGAATGTCTTACATCGATAGAATGAATACATTAGTAATCTAGTTAACACAGGTAACTGTTTGTCTGTTTTCGTTTAGGAACCGGGTAGAAAATGCAATAACTCCAAAACAGTGGAAAGATTGGACCTATCCAAAATGTCCAAATGTCATCCGTTTAACCGGTTTTAAGGAAATGAAAAGCTGAGAAAACGATTTAAATACTTTTCAGATAAGACTTCAATTTGTCTTGGGTGAATATTTTATGTGGTTGAAATACTGTCTGCTTGCCTAAGTGTCAAAGATGGCACATTCGCATTTTCTCGAGAGATGCTGAAACAGAAATATTTCTCCACTCCTGTTCCCAAGACAAAGCTAACATTTGTTGTATAATTTCACTGCAAGAAATGCACAATACTCCAGGAGTTAATATTATATTACGCTACATGTGAGCGGTTACAGGCCCTACAGTCAGAGTCCGTATTTCAGTTACTATTCCGTTTAACCCATATATTTAAATTAGGAACATTTAGTTTATTCATGGTCACAGGGATACTCATGAGTGGGTAATCGAAGGTGCATGTAAACAACTTATCCAGAATAATACCTTAAGCGGGATATGAGCTAATATCCAGAATAGTGTTAGTAAACGTGGTCACGAAGTGTTCCACACGAGTGATGACTGCTCACCGCCAACTCTTGGAAGAGAGTTGCTCTGACGTCTGGTGCTTAAAACTAGTGAGTGAGATATGAGTCTCCAGCTTCAGAGATTTTTGCAGTTCGTTCAAGTCATTGGCAGCAGAGAACGGGCAGGAAAGATGACCAAAGGAGGAATTGGCTTTGGGTGTGATCAGTGAGATATACCTTTTGGAGCGCGAGCTGCGAGTGGGTGCTGCTATGGTGATCAGTGAGCTGAGATAAGGTGGGGCTTTACCTAGCAGACACTTGTAGATAACCTGTAGCCAGTGGGTTATGCAATGCGTATGAAGCGAGGGCCAACCAACGAGAGCGTACAGGTCGCAATGGTGGGTAGTGTATGGGGCTTTGGTGACAAAACGGATAGCAGTGTGATAGAACTGCATCCAGTTTGTTGAGTAGAGTGTTGGAGGCTATTTTATAGATGACATCACTGAAGTCGAGGATTGGTAGGATGGTCAGTTTTACGAGGGTATGTTTAGCAGCATGAGTGAAGGATGCTTTGTTGTGAAATAGGAAGACGATTCTAGATTTCATTTTGGATTAGAGATGCTTAATGTGAGTCTGGAGGGAGAGTGTACAGTCTAACCAGACACCTAGGTATTTGTAGTTGTCAACATATTCTAAGTCAGCCGTCCAGAGTAGTGATGCTGGACAGGCGAGCAGGTGCAGGCAGTGATAGGTTGAATAGCATGCATTTAGTTTTCCCTGGGTTTTAAGAGCAGTTGGAGGCCACGGAAGGAGAGTTGTATGGCATTGAAGCTCGTCTGGAGGTTAGTTAACACAGTGCCCAAAGAGGGGCCAGAAGTATACAGAATGGTGTGATCGGCGTAGAGGTGTACCAGAGAATCACCAGCAGCAAGAGCAACATCATTGATGTATGCAGAGAAGAGAGCCGGCCCGAGGATTGAACCCTGTGGCACCCCCCATAGAGACTGCCAGAGGTCCGGACAACAGGCCCTCCGATTTGACACACTGAACTCTATCAGAGAAGTACTTTGTATACCAGGCGAGGCAATCATTTGAGAAACCAAGGTTGTCGAGTCTGCCAATAAGAATGTGGTGATTGACAGAGTCAAAAGCCTTGGCCAGGTCGATGAATACGGCTGCACAGTAATGTCTTTTATCGATGGCGGTTATGATGTAATTTAGGACCTTGAGCATGGCTGAAGTCCACCCATGACCAGCTCTGAAACCAGATTGCATAGCGGAGAAGGTACGGTGGGATTCGAAATGGTCGGTAATCTGTTTGTTAACTTGGCTTTCGAAGACCTTAGAAAGACAGGGTAGGATAGATATAGGTCTGTAGCAGTTTGGGTCTAGAGTGTCACCCACTTTGAAGAGGGGGATGACCGCAGCAGCTTTCCATCACTGAGCATTGATGTTGCGTTCAAAACAACTGGGAACTTGTAAATCTCCGACTTGCCTGCATTGAAGACGACTGTGAACTCGGAAAACATATATTTTTGAACGGTTACCCAACTCGGAATTCCAACTTGAACTATGGCCTCTTTCTAGAGTCCCGACTTTCCGATCTGAAGATCACTGACGTGATGATTTGACCTCATAGTTCCCAGTTGTCTTGAAAGCAACCATAAAACTCATGGTACCCTTCGCCAGATCATATCAATTCAGTGCTCTCGTCTGCTTTAAAACCAAATATCATCCAGGTTGGATGTGACAGCAGAGATGAGATGCGTCGACTTTGAGAACCTCAGACGCGACATGCTTCAAGCACACCCATCTCATTAGTGGTGGTGAGATAAGACACATCATGTCTGACTCATTTGCAATTGACTGTCATAACTCCACATTAAAAGTATGTGATGGTGAGTTAAGACAATCAGAAATACTGTTAAATGTTTTTGTATTTTCTGCCATGGGCCCAAATAAAGTAGACGTTAGCTGTTAATTAGGAGACCGTTTCTTTTCACATGGTTGAGGTTGTGAGAAAATAAGTTTGGGAACCCCTGCTCTAAATGCTGGATACTGAGAAATGACAATTCCCGTTCAGGAAACTTGAATGTCCTCAGAGGCAATTCATTTGGAAGCAATCACAATACATCAATACAGTGAACTAGCATGTGTTAAATATGAATGAAGCTTTTATTTGTTTGATATTCATTCCCACAGCTGTTGTGACGTCTCGGCCAGACTGTTATTGGGGACGCAACTGCCGTACTCAAGTCAAGGCACACCATGCCACGTAAGTTACAAGATGTGGTCTTTATTCCATTTTCTGAATAGGTCTCCATGGTCCGAGTTTAAGATTTTGTATGGATAGATATCACAGGCGGCCGGTGACACCTTAATTGGGGAGGACGGGCTCATAGTAATGGCTGGAACAGAATAAATGGAATGGTATCAAACGTGGTTTCCATGTGTTTGATGCCATTCCATTCTTTCCATTATTATGAGCCGTCCTCCCCTCTGTAGCCTCCTGTGATAGATATGCGTTCTATTGCGTGGCTGTACATGCATTTTACCAACAGAGGGCGTTATTGTATAAGCTTGGCCAATCAACCCTGGTGTGAGAGGAAAAGTTGAATCACTCCTTCACACTTCACAGCTCTTCACACAGCAGCTCTGCTTCTGATACATGATGGGACATGTTTTGTATTGTTTCCCTTTTACTTTGTTGCAGGAAATTCAACCACATATGTGAGCAGACCCGTTTCAAGAGCTGAAGAGCCTCGTAGGTGACCTGCTATGCAAGGCTCTCCTGCGAACACTGGAGCGTACACAGACTTCCAAGGATCTCCTGTATTACTCTCATTTTACTCCCTTATTAAGCAGCGCCTTGCCATGAGGAAAGGTATCTCTTAGGTAATATAACTTGTAGTTCTCTCACAGGCTTTATCGGCTTATGTATTTGATGATATGCTGAAATTACAATCACACTCTTTTTACTGGGTCATGATTAGCCAGCCTAGTGTTATAGGTATAGTAGGGGTGAGTGGGATAATGCTATGCACTCCACACAGTAAGAGAGGATTCCCCTATATGATGATGACAGACTTATATCTTGTGTGGAATATGATCATCATCGCCCTTCATTCCAGTATCATGTCCTTTTGGGTGAGGGATATATAAAAAAAATCTACTGAAGACCATTGGCAATCAAAATGGACTTTGGCCATACATGTGCTGTTACACAGGATGCAATGCCATCTTTTGTGACAGTTTAAGGATCATATTGATATTAGTAAGATGTTGATACTTATCCTATTTCTGTGTTTTCCTTTCTCTTAACTTGTGGTCTAGTACTTTAGATATATTGGAGAATTATGTATTTGAATTAGAATCTAGAGCTTCCTACTCAACTGCTTACTGTGGTGTTCTAAACATCTAAGTAGTATTCATATGTTGGTTATAGAAACTTCCCCCCCAAACAAATTGGGTTGAAGCACAGCTATGTTATCAAAAGACTTATCCATATACAGACTTTGAGGTTTCTTGTGGTTCATATATATGGATGACAGATTCAGTGGCACCATTTTGAATTCAGACTGTTGCTGCTTCTGCATATTAATAAGACTGCTGGCTGAGAAGACAAGTGCTATGGAAAGGGAGTTGTTCTTAGTGTTGGGAAAAGGGGGTATTCTGCTAGTTTGATGTGGATTTCCCAACAAGGGCAAAAAGCCCTGTCAAAGCTGAGAATAACATGGTTCAACTAGAATCAATGGGAAAGTTAGTTAGGATTTCAGTTCTTCCGGTAGGGATAAGGGTTATATGTGGAAATGTAGTTTTATCTGAGGCTGGGAAAGACCGGGGTATTCAGTTATATGCTTTGCTCAGGGTAATCAACATAAAGCTGATTTTAAAATGGTGCATTAGAGAAGCTTTCTCAGACCTAAACTAGTACTAACAGCCAATGCCGTTTTTTTGTTAGAATGCACAATGGTTTGCTAGAGTTTAGGGGGTGAAATCCTTCTTCCTTGTTACATTATATTAAGTTAGTGGTGTTGGCTAAATATATTAATTAAGCAAGCAACTTGATCGTACGTGTTCTATCATACTTATTAGTATGATCGAACCAGGTAGCCTAGTGGTCAGAGTGTTGGGCCAGTAACCGAAAGGTTGCTGGATTGAATCCCCGAGCTGACAAGGTAAAAATCTGTCCTTCTGCCCCTGGACAAGACAGTTAACTCACTGTTCCCCGGTAGGCTGTCATTCTAGTCATTATGGAAGTCAAATCGGCCCAATGTCTGCAGACCTTTAGTCTAGATAGAATGGCCTGATATACTAATGTTATTCATGAGGCCTTATATATTGAAAAGTAGGAAAAAGATAACTAAGTTGTTCGTAGTGAAGTAGAGTACAGAAAAAACATTTTGTATGCAAGTCATTAGATTCTGTTGCAGTAAAAAAAAATACTTTGACAGAAATGCAATGACATTATTCACTTTGTCATTCGTCATTTTAAATTTATAGTTTAATTTTAAATCATCCGTCTTTAATTTAGTAAATTGTGACATTAAATTGACAATGATTTAAGAGGAAAAAGTAGTTTGCTCGAACTGTTAGTGTTTACAAGCAAGTCTAGCTTTGAGGTTTTTTACTTATATAATTCAGCTCGCACACATTGAATGTATGAATCACTAATTTGAAGACTTAATCAAGATTACAATTAGGTTGGGATTCAAACAAACACAGATTAACGACCTGTTCACAGCTATAGACTTTTGAAGGCAACTTCCCAAACGTTCATGGAGATCACGTAAGGCCACGGATGTCGGCTCAAGCAGAAATGACCTTTAAAAGTGCATCGGAGCACACTGGTACTTTATCTGCGTTTGTTTGAATCCTGGCACCAAGCTGAACTGTAATAAGCACTGCAGAAACGGTGCAGGTTCAACGCTGTCCTGTAACTTCAATGGATATTAAAACATCCATTTAGAAATATCCTTGTGCAATCAATGTGTGTGGAACTCAGGATTGGAGCTGAAACTCTACCTATGTCGCAATATACCCTCATTGGGGCTGTTTAGTGGCAATATTCACTCGCTCAGACCGACTCTTCTGGGCTGGTATAAAGGGGGGCAAATATGGGCACGCTTTCTGCCAGAGCTTGTGTCTTTATTTGGGATCTTACGGGCTGGATTCAATCCGTATCGTGGTAGATCCATGTAAAGATCACTTCCAATTGAGCTGACATATGCAGCATGTACAGTGAATGCAGTCTCCGCGACTGTGAGACCATTGCCTTTAATTGTCAATCGCGCTATAAAGCTGATCTTCAGCGCTACGGATTTAATAGAGCCCAAAGTCGCGGTTTCCCTGTTGTGGGTTCACACTGCGGCATTCCTCATAGGCTCAGGCAATAGCTCAGCACAACCCAGCCAGCCAGCCTATCCCTCCCTACAGCAGCGCTGAACCTTAATTATAACAGGAGGATCTGGGCACCCTAAGCCAACAACAGTGCAAGCCACCGATCAGGAATGGGTGTTAAGGAGGCTTTGGAGGGTGCTTTGCATTCTGAGAGGGAAACACTGTATTCTAGGGAAAATATTTACTCTGTGAGAAAGTCTGGACCAAGATGCTCTGTACTAACAATATGACCAGTCAGTATAAAGGCCTGGCAGGGGCAAGTTGAATTCTACCTCATCAGAGCTCCCGAGATGTTCTGAACAATCCGGTCTGTACTTTTATGTTTTGTGGATTCTAGTAAGTGGGGGACTGACTGGACGGCATTTAGAGTAGCGCTGTTACGTTTTAATGCAGGGGAACACAACTGGTCCTCGTTGAAAGCGGCTGCTGTTTTTTTTAATTTATTTTTTTACCTTTGTCAATCGGCGACCAATTTAAAGCTGGGAGTTCAACCAGGTGTATGCACTGCACTCTGATCAATTAGTTAATCAACATAATAAAGTGGTATTGATTTATCAATATATAGCCAGATATAACTGAAAACCAATGGGACTGTGATTCTTAAGGACTGGAGTTGTGATTCCTAGTTGAATGCCTTTGTGAGCATTTTGTGCCCCCGGTATTAGCAATGCTAAAATACGTCTTATGTATATGGCTCTAACATGTCTGTTCTAGTGCACTAATAACGTATTGCTAAATGTGTTCCCTCATTGTGTTTAAGATGCATGACTTGCTACTGACCACTTTCAATGGCCATCAAATGATCAAAAACTGAAGCAGCAATTTATGGAAACCTTTATTAAAAGTTCTTTGCACAAATTCCCACCAACCCTATTTATTATCTGTTACCATGTTTTTCTATAGCTAGTCATATATGCTTACTTCTATTGAAAGGTTAGTTACTGCATTTGTCATTTTTCTTTTTACAATGATCAATTCCCTTTTAGAATTCAATATCAGCCTTAGGAATACATTTGGATACATTGTTGCAGCTTTGACATTAATATACTGCATGTGAGCAACATCAGTTTAACACTGGAGGGCACAGAGTAGTAGTGTAAGCATAAACCATCTCCATGGAGCTCTGTGGAACTACTATCATCCACTGCGCCAAGGTTAAGGTTGTTGGACAAAAGGTAAACATACACACAAGCATGGGGGCGCTATTGCGTTGGAAGTGCTTATGTTTAAGATTTTTATAATTTAATTTAAAAAATAATCAAATGAGTTACATTCCCAGTGCAGCTGTTTTTATCTCAATCAAATAATTTCTGAGTAACAATTAAGTAACTTGCTGTAATAGATTCCATTGAAATGGGCAAAAACAAAGCTTTTTAGCAAAAAATGTATTCTCAAGCAAGAATTTAGCTAGGACTGTATGGGAGTAGTTTGCGTGGGGAGGGGAAAACTGAAAACTAGCTGTTATTGGCAGAGAGGTTTGAAACTCCGTTATTGGTCTTTTAACCAAAAGATGTCAAGGGATGTCACAATGGAAAGCTGCAACTCCCGCCCATGCAAACCTGCTGATGAGAAAGTCCTGTCCAGATGTGCCGAGTGGCACAGTGGTCTAAGGCACTGCATCTCAGGCATCACTACAGGCCCTGGTTCGATTCCAGGCTGTATCACAAATGGCCGTGATTGGGAGTCCCATAGGGCGGCACATAATGGGCCCAGTGTCATCAGGGTTTGGTTGGGGTAGGCTATCATTGTAAATAAGATGTTTTTGTTCTTAACTGACTTGCCTAGTTAAATAAAATTAGGAATAACTCTGTAACAGTGTGATTTTTTTTTTGTCGATCAGTGTCAATTTCATCAACTGTTGTACAATATGAAACAAAACACCAGAAAAACAATTGACTGCGCTGAGCCTTTAACTGG